>NC_140637.1:27949443-28486943 GCF_057382275.1 Copadichromis virginalis
GATCAAAATATGAATATGAACTGATAGTTTGTGATGCACTACAATTGCTCATGAATGTTCAGTAGAAAGCGCACACTAGTGATGGTAAATTTGATTCTGTGTTTTTCATTGATCATTTCACCATAGTTTTTCACGGTGTTTGCTGGTGAAAAGAAGATTAAAATACTGGCTAAACATCAGTTGGAGCATGGCCCTTTATTCTACTTCGAACATGAAATACCTTCAGGAGCAGTTACATTTATGGTAAATGGCCTGTATTTATATAGCGCTTTACTAGTCCCTAAGGCACTTTACATATCCAGTCATCCACCCATTCACACTCACATTCACACACTGGTGATGGCAAGCTACATTGTAGCCACAGCCACCCTGGGGCGCACTGACAGAGGCGAGGCTGCCGGACACTGGCGCCACCGGGCCCTCTGACCACCACCAGTAGGCAACGGGTGAAGTGTCTTGCCCAAGGACACAACGACCGAGACTGTCCGAGCCGGGGCTCGAACCGGCAACCTTCCGATTACAAGGCGAACTCCCAACTCTTGAGCCACGATCGCCCCCACTATATAAAGGCAGAGGCAACATCTCCAAAATTTCGGGAGTAGTTAGTCATTATAAGAAGTGTTTGTGAATATGATGGCATGCCATACATGGTAAGCTCCACACCTCACCACCCGTTGATTCACTTTAGTTTAATTTACAGTCACTACTTTAAAATATTCTATTTATTGTTCAATATCGTTTCTTTATTAAATGTATTCATTTTTCCATCACACCTTCCAATGTTTATATGGCGTGCACACATATTAACCTTGCAAGGTCAAAGTTCTGTTTTATGTTATATTAATACATCTTTCTTTGTTTGAGTTACCTGGGGGTTGGCTTCTCCTGTCTGGCAAAAGGTGTGGCAAAGGGCTGCGAGACCTGAAGTACCACTGACAGCCTAATTGGATTGCACCACATGCTTCATTGCCTGGGGAGTGTATAGACATACAAATTATAACTAACTTTGTTCCGTCATTCCACTTGTCCATCCATCCACTCACCCATCCATCAATCCATCCAGCCCGCAACGTGGACCAAACCCCTGCAGTGGTTGTACAGGAACCAAATGGCTTGCGGCAACAGGCCATTTGGTTGCTCTGGAAGTGTTGCATTATGAGGGGTCTGGTTAAAAACCCTTGTCCGATTCCACAAAACACAAGTAGACTGGTTGGAGAAAATTCCGGACACCCTTGAATATCCTTAAGAGCATAAAGACCTGGTTCAGTGTTCCACAACAAGGACGAAACCTGTAGTTCCTCTGTATCTGAGATTACACAAACACTATACTACTACTACTACTAGTATAGGGTTCCCACTCTGGCCTCTCATGTACAGACTGCACCCAAAACTTAGGGCATTTCCTGTGGGCTGAGCACTCACAAGCATGTAAACACCTCACGGTATCCCATGTAAATTTTGGATTGAATTATTAAAATCGTTATAAATATTCCAGTTTTGTTGAAAAGTAGTTGAGTAATTGTTTGCTTAAACTATAACCATTTTCAACAACAGGGGAATTGTTCGTCTGAAGGTCAAGAACTCATTGAACTCAATCTATTTAATTCAATAATGTGTCTCTTCTGCAGAAATGGGGTCATGTCCAGCCTTGGCATTTTTTGTACTGTTTTCAGCAGCTCTGACTTCCTTGTGTGATGGTGGAAAAGTGCTAATATTTCCAGTAGATGGAAGCCACTGGCTTCACATGAAAGTCCTTGTGGAGGCTCTTCATTCTCGTGGTCAGCAAATCACTTTAATTCGTTCCTCCACCAGCTGGTACATTTCTGAGGTCTCGTCTTATTACACCTCCATCACAATTACCCAGGAACAGTCCCAAAACATAGAAAGGCAAGACTTCATGACCTCATTCCTGAAGACGTCACTTGAGATCCGGAGCAAAAGTTCACTATGGACATTCGTTGAGTTTTACAGCCTTTTTAAAATGGTACATGAAAACCATCAAACTGTGACAAAGCTTGTTCGCAGGATTTTTGAGAATAAGACATTGATTAAAGAGCTGAATGAAACTGGATATGATCTTTTTCTTACTCATCTTGCATTTCCAGGTGTACTGCTACTCGCAAATTATCTTCGAGTTCCCTTGGTTTACAATGTACGCTGGTTTTTCAGTGGAGAGGCGCACTATGCTATTGCTCCTACTCCATTGTCCTATGTTCCTGTATTGTTCTCCCATAACTCTGACAAAATGGACTTTTTCCAAAGAATCAGAAATATATTTTATCACAACATAATGGCTTACATTCACTACTATGCTGCCAGTCCATGTTACCAACCTCTATGTGATCATTTGGAAAAGGTGTCAAGCTTATGTCTCTAGTCCAAAAGGCTGACCTCTGACTCATGCGTGTCGACTTTACATTTGAGTTCCCTCGTCCCACCATGCCCAACGTCGTTTACATCGGAGGCTTTCAAGGTAAGCCTTCAAAGCCTCTCCCATCAGAGTTTGAGGAATTCGTCCAGAGTTGTGGTGAACATAGGGTGATAGTCGTGACATTGGGGACCCTGCTGAGTGACCTTGGACCTGAGTTAACAGAGAGCTTTGCCTCAGCATTTGCCAGCCTCCCTCAGAAGATTGTGTGGAGACATGTTGGGAAAAGACCAGCCACCCTGGGAAACAACACCATGCTGGTTGAATGGCTGCCTCAGAATGATCTACTAGGCCACCCTAAAACCAAGGTTTTTGTCACACATGGGGGCACCAATGGCCTGTACGAAGCCATCTACCATGGCTTGCCAGTTCTGGGCATTCCTCTCATTTTTGACCAGCAGGACAACTTGTTACATATGAAGGCCCGGGGAGTGGCTGAAATAGTTGACGTGACAAAATTGGATGTTGACTTTTCCGGATAGAGCATGTCATGAGGCACAAGGGTGCAGCACATCTACGCAGTGAGTCATATAAGCTGCCTTGGTATGCCTATCATTGCCTAGATGTGATGGCAGTCCTTGTAGTATTTGGTTTGCTGATCATTACCTTCGTTTGGGCTTCTTGTTCATGTCTAATTACGTTTTTGTTGAAGACAAAGAAGTCCAAGCATGAATAGATGTGATAATAAACTTTATCGTGTGAAAACAATTAAAAGCTACAAAGAAACTAAGAAGCAGTTTTTCGTGTTAATTTTATTTTCTTGTTTTCTTTTTGTTTTTATTTCTATTTAAAGTTTCATATCATCACCTTTATTTTCAGAGTGGCCAATATTTTTCTACCTTACTTTCAAAGAACAGAACCAGCAGGTGGACTGGGGTTCGGCTGTTTTTTGCTAAAAATTCAAAAGTCAAATCCCAGATAACAATAAACGTTTGATCCTGCTGAGACCCACATCTACAGTTTTCTATGGCCATAATTGTCCTCGACTGACATCATTGACTCTGGGAAATCTGGTAAATGTTGCTATTCCCCTATTGCTTAAAAAATTTAAGGTCAGATGTTAGATGCCAGGTATCATCAGGCCCATACAATACTACCAGCAGCTCAGGTCAAGTTGAGCTTTCAGGCAGTGTTTGGATGAAAAAAATATAACTTAATAGGTTATTCCAATAACCACCTCAGTTATGTCAAAAGTAGCCCACATTAAGCCATTTCAGAGCTCTGGGAAGATGGCAACACTGAAAAGAAGTGCAGCAGAACAATAAAAATCCTTCACATGTAAAAAAAACCAAAAAAAAAACCGAGTTAAGCAAACAAATTTAAAAGATAATACAAAACTCAGCACATGTATTACCAACAGTTTGTTTCTTAAAAACCTTCATAGCTTATAGCCTCACCTCCTGGTTAAAGTGTCATCCATTTGTTGTGCGTACATATTGAGCAGAAGAATCTAACTCTTTGGACATGGTCATAAGGTCATGAGGCCAGTGTAGCTGAAAAAGGGAAAACAACCATTGTGAGCACGTGTGCATTTTTGACAACTAGCTGCTGTCTCTGGGGACAGATACGTCGTCATGTGCTCTTCTGCATCTCTCATTTTCTCAAAAGGCCTGACTGGAGCTGCCACACTCTCTGAATAGAGCAAAGTGTCCATCTGTTTTTGAGACACACTTGGCTTCTTAGTGTAAAAACAACGGAGTCACAGATAAATATTGCAAAAGTGGCAGAGTCTGATAACTTTAGATAAGAAAAAATGTACAGAAATCAGTGGCGTCAGTGGATCATTTCGTAGGTTTTGTCACGTGTTTTCACTTCCACTTCCTGGGGTTTTTTTTTTTATTTAATTTGATTTGTCGTTGCTGTAAGTAACTCATTTAATACAATCTCACCTGTTATGATTTGAAGTTCATTCTATACTATCTCACCTGACAAGCTAGGTAAAATAAGAGGAGAACAGAAGCAACAACAGAGGGATACTTGATTGCTCTCCTGAACACCTCGTGTTAGTATTCAAACATAAAGGTGTTTATGAGAAACTCTGCTACTTTCTTACATCTGTGTATCGATTTTTGTGGTTTAGAAGTGGAGGATCAACAGTTTGTGTGTGCTCACTTTTCACGTTTTTATGCACAGCTTTTTTTCCACAAAGCTACAGGCATCTAATCCACAGCTTCGTACAGCAGATCTAGGTCATGATTTTGTTAGATCCTGTGTATACTTTGCAGTTGGGTGCGGTAATAACGGAAACGACAGAGCTGTGTGCCCAGCAGATATTTAAATCTGAACATGAAAATGTACTGTAAATTTATATATAGAAACTGAGTGTCACACGCTTCTTAAAACATTTGCATGCACATCTTGTTGTTCATGCTGTAAGTATAAGAGCAAAACTACATGCTTAAATAATGCAGACCTGATACATAAGGATTTGATGCTTGTGCAAGAGCTTTAACTTATAGCCAACTTGTGCTGGTCATTAATTAATAATTAGAGGAAATAACAAGGTAAACATGGCAAAAGCAAGGCATGCAGTGTAGCATAACACCCATATACATCCTTACTAGACATTTTAACAAACTCTGACCATGTAGTTCATTATTCTGAATTGCATTAAGTCCAAACACAATAAACACCTAAATCAGGACAACATAACCACAATGATTAAAACAGGAGAAGGTTATTTTAATGTGACACTTAATGCTCACTCACTAACACGCCATTACGTGTTAGTGAGTGAGTTAGTGAGTGTGTTAATAGATGTTTCATAAAAATTATTTTCGTATTTTAATTCATGGTTAATTCAGGCACCTATTAGATGTTAGGTAAGTATTTTGTGAAAATGAAAGTTCCTCAAGACTTGAGGAAGTCTCAGCTTTCTGCATAACAGAAAAATGACATAAAATTAACAGACAAAGCACAAAGACAACTTACAAACACAAATATTTATAGCCAGATGCAAACAAACCCACCTGAGGTTTGCAGAATACCGAAATGTAAGTAGGACCATAGCCTAAGTTTCTAAGAGAGATTTTAGTGCCTGTTGTTTTTAATAAACACTACATTTCTAAAAATATCTGCATGTGTGTATTAACATGCCGGTCAAAACTGATCAGTGAAACCAGAGGGAGGGCCAGCTTGTCTTGTTCAACCATTCACACTCTAATGGATGATAGAATGATGGAGGAGCCAGGGAATGAACCACCAACCTTCCCATTAACAGATGCTCTACCTGCTCAAATACAGCCACCCCAACCCCTCTGTAAACCACTCCAGTGTCAGCTGGAGTTTGAAGTCAAGGCACATTATCTTCAAAATGCAGAGATGAGAAACCACCAAACCCATCACCCTCTGTAATTTTACCTTAGAAATTCTAATTAGTCTCTATTACTGAAGGGTCTTTAATTTACCATATGAAATGCCCTGAGGTAAGTGTTGTTGAGGTTTGGTGCTATGAAAATATAAATTGTATTGAACTGATAATAAAATACTATGAACAGAATCAGTGTTCATAGTATCCTTGGTTCACCAACAATGTGAACCAAGGTTACACTGTTGTATAGGGAGTAGATAGCCCCTCAAAAGCAGGCCTGATACCACATACCCCTCAAGCCCTCACTTCGATTGTTACATCTCCAGAGACTCACATCTTAGGTGTCAAAGTGCCTGTTTTTGCAACATTCTAGTGATTCAACTTCTACATGCCAAATATCATTGGGAAAGATGCTAACCCCAAGTCCAGTGCATCTATCAGAGTATGAAGGGACACAGATGCTCTTAAAAGAAACAAAAAGAAAAGTGAAGCTATTTATAATCACAGTGCTACTTCTGATAAGTAGCCCATTATAAATATAACTACTTACGGGATTATTGCAAAACACCGACGTAATGACACATGTGGAAGTGAAACTAAATACAAGTGACAAATAACACATAAAATAAAACAAGAAGTAACTAACAAATGTGATAATATCAAAGGATAGATGCACACTTAAACAAAACATTTTTTAAAATAGGGACTAGAAAATTCGAACAAGAAACTTAAGATAATGCAAATATATTTGATGTTCCAGTTATTGTGCAAATGGACAGTTGTTTGCTAAGGTTAACTATTATCATTTTGGAAGAAGTCCATATTAGAGATCCTGTGTTCAATTCAATTCAATACACTTTTATTTAAACCACCCGCAACAATAGTCACCTCAAGGCACTTTATATTGGAAGTTAAAGACCCTAACAATAACAAGGAGAAATTTCCAAAAGCCAACAATCATGTGACCAACTAAGTATGGATACTGTTCTTCTGAAGCCCAAAAACTCTTTGAATTGAAAATATTTGTTGATTCAAGAATGTGTCTGTTTTGCAGAGATGGAGCCATATCCAGCTTTGACTTTCTTACTGTCGTTTTTAGCTATGACTTCCTCATGTGATGGTGGAAAAGTGCTAATATTTCCAGTAGATGGAAGCCACTGGCTTCACATGAAAATCCTTGTGGAGGCTCATTAGTACTATTGTAATAATGAATTACAATAGCCCAGCCTGGAAGTAATAAATGCATGAACTAGTTTTTCAGCATCACCCTGAGACAGGATATTTCTAATTTTAGAGATGTTGCAAAAATGGAAAAAAGAAGTCTTACATATTTGTTTAATATGTGCATTGAAGGACATGTCCTGGTCAAAAATTTCTCTAAGGTTCCTCACAGATAAGAAAAAAAATGTACAGAAATCAGTGGCCTCAGTGGATCATTTCTTAGGTTTTGTTACGTGTTTTGTTTTTTGCTTTCCCTTCATGTTTTTTTTTTTCTTTTTTCATTTAATTTGTGGGGATAGGTTAATTGGATAATTCAAATTGCCACTAGGTGTGAATGTGAGTGTGAATGGTTGTCTGTCCCTATGTGTTGGCCCTGTGACAGACTGGCGACCTGTCCAGGGTGTACCCCGCCTTTCGCCCTATGACAGCTGGGATAGGCTCCAGCGCCCCCCGCGACCCTGAAAAGGATAAGCGGAAGCGAATGGATGGATGGATGGATTCATTTAATTTGATTTGTCGTTGCTGTAAGAAACTCATTAAATGGGATTTCACCTCATATGATTTGAAGTTCATTCTATACTATCTCAGCTGACAGGCTAGGTAAAATAAGAGGAGAACAGAAGCAACAACAGCAGGAAACTTGATTGCTCTCTTGGACACCTCTTCTTCATATTCAAATATAACAATGTTTATGAGAAACTCTGCTGCTTTCTTACGTCTGTGTATCGGTTCTTGTGGTTTAGACAAGTAGAGAGAGACTTAGGTTATCAAGCCGGGGGGATCAACAGTTTCTGTGTGCGCAGTTTTTTTTTTTTCTAGCAGACATCTAATCCACCGCATCTTACAGCAGATCTAGATAATGATTTTGTTACATCCTGTGTATACTTTGCAATTGGGTGCGGTAGTAACGGAAACGACAGTTAAAAATAATGTGATCATTTCTAAAGTACACAGAGCTGTGAGCCCAGCAGATATTTAAATCTGAACATCGAAATGTGCTGTAATTTTATGTAGAGAAATTGATTGTCACACGCTTCTTAAGGTATTTCTAAAACATTTAAAGCTTGGCTATCAAATTAGCCAAGACTCGAGGAAGTCTCAGCTTTCTTCACAGCAGAAAAATGACATGACATTGACAGACAAAGCACAAAGAGAAAATACAAACACAGAAAATATGAATATTTATAGCCAAATGCAAACAAACCCACCTGAGGTTTGCAGAATACCAAAATGTAGGTAGGACCATAGTCTACGTTTCTAAGAGAGATTTAAGTGCCTGGTGTTTTTAATAAACACTACATTTCTGATCAGTGAAACCAGAGGGAGGGCCAGCTTGCCTTGTTCACACTATTCACAGCCATTCACACTCTGATGGATGCATCAGAGAGTAACTTGGGGTTAGTATCTTGCCCAAGGACATTTGACAAGTAGACTGGAGGAGCCAGGGAATGAACCACCAACCTCCCCATTAACAGATGCTCTACCTGCTCAAATACAGCCACCCCAACTCCTCTGTAAACCACTCCAGTGTCAGCTGGAGTTCGAAATTAAACTATATTATATTCAAAATGCAGAGATGAGAAACCACCAAACCCATCACCCTCTGTCACTCAGTTAGCTTAGAAATTCTAATTATTCTCTCTTACTGAAGGGTCTTTGGTTTGTGGTGGTTTGTCTGAGGTAAGTGTTGCTGTCGTTTGGTTCTATGAAAATTTAAATTGTATTGAACTGATAATAAAATACTATGAACAGAATCAGTTACAAAGGCCAGCCTTAGCCTTATCCCACACACCTCGAAATATGCTTGAGAGTTGGACTAGATCTTTGTTCTCAGTCTGTGCTCATTCTAGAAGAAGATCCTTGAAGTGATCTTTCCACAGCCAAGCTGCATCCTTAGTAAACCTTTCTGGGGGGGGGGGGGGGTGTTTGTTTTTTAAACTACAACAACTAATATGAAGAGTATGAACATGAAGAAACTAGATTTTGTGTATTTGAATTTATTCTAAACAATAAAGTAGAAAATATATATTTTTTTATATTAATCCTTTATTTATCCAGGTAAAAATCTCATTGAGATTAAAAATCTCATTTCCAAGAGAGACCTGGCATATCTTAAACTTTGTCAAAATAGTAAGTGTAACAATGACATTTAAGGAACACTGAAGACTCGTAATTAGTAGTGACTCATTATTTCAAAAGGAGTAAAATTTTCCATGTAGTTAAAAAGGAAGTCAATGTGTTGCTGCATGACAGCTCTATTTTTACCCTGCTTTGCACTTTCCCTATATTCATATCAAATAGTACTCTGTGCTTTAAGTAAAAAAACATTTATCTGCATATGTTACCTCTATTGTTACATCTCCAGAGATTTTAGGTGTCAAAGTGCCAGTTTTTGCAACACTCTAGTGATTGAACTACATGCCAAATATCTTTGGGCAAGATGCTAATCCCAAGTTGCTTTCTAATGCATCTATCAGAGTATGCAGTATGAAGTAGTCTTACAAGGAACAAGAAGAAAAGTGAAGCTATATATACACACAGCGCTACTTCTGCTAAGTAGCGCTGTGTGTATAAATATCTCTACTTACGGGATTATTTGCACACAAGTGCAAATAACCAACGTAATGACGCATGGGGAAGTGAAACTAAATACAAATAGCACACAAAAAAAATCAAGAAGTAACTAACAAATGCAAAGGATAGACGCACACCTAAACAAAACAATTTTAAACTAAGGACTAGAAAATTTGAACAAGAAACTCAAAAACTGCGGTGGATAGCATTTTAATGTTACTGTAACTGTTCCAATGTTCGAAATGGATTTTTTTAGTTATGAAATCTGTGAGATTAGGATCAATCAACTCCATTTTTTAACTTTCACACTATATGCTCAATGATGGTAAATAGTAAGGTCTTGCCAGGGACTTGGGTTTCCAGTGGTGAGGCAGTTTGAACTGAATGTCTGACAATCTCAGTGTTCAAATAGTTAAGATAGCTAATTAATTGAGAAGCAAGAATTAAGAACATGACACGAGCAAGCAAAGGTGCTACACTACTCGTAAGTTTCTGTTTCTATACGTTCTCGTGGTAGTGGTTGTTTTCAAATCACTCCCAATATGGGGGCAGGGATAGCTCAGTAGGTAAAGTGGTCGCCCCATGATCGGAAGGTCGGCGGTTCGAATCCACTTAACGGCTACCCTGAGGTACCCCTGAGCAAGGTACCGTCCCTACACACTGCTCCCCGGGCACCTGCTTAGTGGGCTGCCCACTGCTTCACTGAGTGAATGGGTCAAATGCAGAGAAAAACAAGTAATTTCCCCATGGGGATCAATAAAGTATCCATTATTATTATATAAAAAATGCAATGCATACTTGTTTAGCTATACTGTCACAGCTGCTGTTTTTGGCATTTACCGAAAGCTATAGTAATCTTTGGAGGATTTTTTATTTACATGGGTAAAGGGAGCAAAGACTGAACAGACTGAAAAGGTTTAGTCAGACATGTATAGTTATACATTTACTCATCGTTCAACCAGCAGGTCCTCAGTTCTGTTGCACAAGCAGCTCAGATATATAAATTTTCTTTGGCTTGGGCAGGTGGTCACACGGACTGAATGTGATTAGAGTTATGCATCATTCTAGTTCAGGTTAATCTTGTTAAACTGTGAGTTTTGAACATCTGAAAATGGTGGACTGTATAATTTGAATTGAAAATATTTGTTGATTCAATAATTTGTCTGTTTTGCAGAGATGGAGCCATATCCAGCCTGGACTTTCTTACTGTCGTTTTTAGTTATGACTTTGTCATGTGATGGTGGAAAAGTGCTAGTATTTCCAGTAGATGGAAGCCACTGGCTTAACATGAAAATCCTTGTGGAGGCTGTTCATTCTCAATGTCATCAAATCACATTTCTGAATTCTCACTGTTCTCATTCAGTGCTGTGTGGAATTTTGAGATCTTATGGAACAATGCAGTATAAGGGAGGTACGCATGTTGTAATAGCATACTGATGTCATGGTCCTGGGACTGTGACCCAGTATTTATGTATTTTGTGGTTTAATTGATATTCTTTGATTTAGTGTCATTCATGTTTGAGTGAAGAGCAAACTCAGTGACATGAGTTTGCTCTTCCTATAGTTGAATCATTTATATTTCTAGTTCTTAGGTTCATGTTCATCTACTCTGTTCCCTTTCATTGCCCATTGTGTCTCTCGCCCCCTCTGTGTCCCTCGTTTTCTCTGTCTCTTCAGTCTGTCTTGTTTCCATGTGTGTGTCTCCCCCAGTCTCAGTGTCAAGCAATTTTCTCTTAACCAAAGTCCAGTTGAGGCCTTAATTGTTATACAACAATTTTATTTTTCATTTTACCTCCACATTGGTATCAAAGTCCAGTCGAGGTAGTGAATTGGTAAAAAAAATTGAGGACAGTAAAAATAGGAAGTACTCACTGTATTTAAAGTATCTTAATCGAAGAGGATAATGAAAGCAACATCATGAAAATTCTATGGTATAACGTATTTTAAAGCTTTTTGGGATATTGTACTTCTTATAAAAACAGCAAATTGGGGTAAATGTACGTCTTTCACTGTAGTAGTTCTTTGTTTTTCTTTCTAATTTTCTTCCTTATGTTGCACAACCAATAAAACTGGAAGTGGTAGAACGCTAAGGGAAAGTGAAGAAGTAGGAAGCATGGGTCTATTCATCAGAGTGCGACACCCTGTATCCAAAGAGGGTATTACAGCTAAAAGAAAAAATAGTGCCAACTCGTCGGAGGACTGAGCTCATGTGCTATCTGGCTCAATCCAGTGGGAGGGTGATACTGCAGGTCACTCCCCAGTCCCTGGTGGGCGCAGGTGGAACTGAAAATAATAATAAAATGAATAAATAAAATAGAACAAGAACACTAAATAAATTAATTAAACACAATTTTAAGAAAAACTATTTGAAGATATGTCTGTGAAGTTACTCAGTTATCCAGGTCATCACAGTCTAAGGAGCTTGGAAAGAGAAGCGTCTGGACTTCTTTAAGCTACTTAAAGACGTTTCACCTCATTCATGGTAAAATGGTAAAATGGTAAATGGCCTGTATTTGTATAACGCCTTACTAGTTCCTAAGGATCCCAAAGCGCTTTACATATTCAGTCATCCACCCATTCACACACACATTCAAACCATTGGTGATGGCAAGCTGCACTGTAGCCACAGCCACCCTGGGGCGCACTGACATTCATTTGAGGATAGGATTTTTTTTAAGTCATTAATTGATTAACAAAAAGACCGGAGTAATAATAAAGTATAAACAAATACTGATAATTTCCAAAATAATAATAATAATAAGAGAAGTATTTAGAGAAAGAAATTGAAAATGATAATAATAACAAAATAACAGTTGAGGCTGAAACAAGTAACGACAAATTAAAAACAGGAAATAAATACGAAAACAACGACATAATTCGAGTAGGACGAATTCAAAATTAAGACAAAATAAAATAAGAGTAAATTCTGAGAATTCAAACCAGAAGAGTGGAAGATTTTTAAAAAAGAAATTATAATGACAACCGACATCTCTGTACCACTTAAGGAAAAGAACCAGCACCTCCTATCAATATGAGAGAGTTCAAGGACTTTGGAGAAAAGATTACATCTGGAAGATGTGGAAAAAGGAGGATTTGCTTCAACCTATAGGAACACAACTCCTGAACAATGATGCAATAAAAGTCCTAGATCAAAAAGCAAAAGAAGAACATGATAAAATGGCCTGTACTTGTATAGCGCTTTACTTAGTCCCTAAGGACCCCAAAGCGCTTCACACTACATTCACCCATTCACACACACATTCACACACTGGTGATGGCAAGCTACATTGTAGCCACAGCTGCCCTGGGGCGCACTGACAGAGGCGAGGCTGCCGGACACTGGCGCCACCGGGCCCTCTGACCATCACCAGTAGGCAACAGGTGAAGTGTCTTGCCCAAGGACACAACGGCCGAGAACCGGCAACCTCCCGGTTACAAGAAGAACTACCAACTCCTGAGCCATGATCGTCCCTTGCTTCTTGAGCCACAAACATCATTTGCTTCTTGCATAGAGGTCATGCAGAAGTTTACCTCCATGGTAAATAAAAAAATAATATTTAAATTAAAAATAGAACAAATACTGGAAACAGGGAAATAGACCGTAATTTTTTCTTTATCCATTTCACAGCATTTGACACAAGAAATAACTGGTAGATGAGCCTATTATCAAAATATTGGTAAAATGACATGTTTCTGATCCCGTAACTGGTGGTGACAGCTATTTGGCCGTTGAATGTTCTGATAAATTGTAGAAGGAATGACCCTAGGAACATTTGTAAGGTGACCACAAACAAATGTAAATAATTAAAATAAATGCCATGCTTCAGTTATTGTGTAAATGGGCAGGTGTTTGATAAGGTTAACTATTACAATTTTAGAAGAAGTCTATAGTAGATATCATGTGCTCAATTTGATTCAACTGAATTTTATTTATTTATTTAACTCTGACTTTCCCATGTGATGGTGCAAAAGTGCTAGTGTTTCCAGTAGATGAAAGCCACTGGCTTAACATGAAAGTCCTTGTGAAGGCTCTTCACTCTCAAGGTCATCAAATCACGGTGCTACGTTCATCCACCAGCTGGTATATTTCTGAATTCTCACCTTATTACACCTCCATCACGATCATCCAGGAAGAATCTCAGCCCGTTGAGAGTCAAGACTTCATGAGCTCTTTTTTGAAGAGGTCAGTGGAAATTAATAAGAATGCCGGCTCACTCTGGAATATGTTTACCCTTTTGCTACAAAACCAGGAAGTTGTGGCAAAATTTACTTCCACCATCTTTGAGAATAAGACACTGATTGGGGACCTAAACAAAACTGGATATGATCTTTTTCTGACCGATCCTACATTTCCAGGTGGTGTGCTGTTAGCACATCACCTCCAGCTGCCTTTGGTTTTCAATGTGCGCTGGCTTTTTAGTGGAGAGGCACACCTTGCCGTCGCTCCTTCTTCAGTGTCCTACATCCCTATATGCTTTTCCCATAACTCTGACAAAATAGATTTTTTTCAAAGAATCAGAAATATGATCCATTACATCATGGTTTTTTACAGGGACTACTATGTCTCCAGACAACCATATTAGGCCTTGTGTGATCGTTATTTTGGAAATAATGTTAGCCTCATGTCTCTAACCCAAAAGGCTGACCTGTGGCTCATGCGGGTTGACTTTACATTTGAGTTCCCTCGTCCCACCATGCCCAATGTCATCTATATCGGCGGCTTCCAAGGTAAGCCTTCAAAGGCCTTCAAAATTTGTGGTTTTCACTTCCATATATCTTTTGTATCTTGTGTTGTGTATCTCCAAGAATTTATTTTCTGTAAACATATGTGAGTGGGAGACACATATGAGTAATCAGTGTTTTGTGGAATTTTGAGACATTGTGGGCCAATACAGTACACAGGAGGCACACAATCTACTAAAATCAAGTTGTAATAGCTCGCTGAAGTCCAAAAATACAAAGTCCAAAAGATAACAATTGTCCAAACCACAAGTAAGTTTATAGCATGCTGATGTTTCCCCAAATACTACTGCAGGTCAGCTGACTATTGGAAAAGAGAAGCACTTAGTAATCCAGATGGGGGATAAAGAAAGTCATGCTGCCATTTACTACGTGTAAGAAAAGAGAACCTGATTTTGATGAGCAACTTGGGGGGTGTGAATACACTATTTGTTTATCAGTCAACTGCATAGTGTGGCTTATTCAGATCATTTGCGCAATGACATTTGGCATAACTTGCAGTTCTCAGTTGAGTTTTCTGTCGTTTTTTTTGGACGTCTGTGTCCATCTTGAAGTCTTTAGCAGATGTTATGGACCTGAAGTACAGTACACAAGAGGTACAAAATCTACCAAAACAAAGCTGTAATAACGCACTAATGGCTAAAAAAAGTCCAAAAGATAACAAATGTCCAAAATCACAAGAGATCAGAAGAAGAAAAAACAGTCAAGTGAACATAACACAGGGAGCCAGAAAATATACCAAATATACCAAGGTATACCATATGACCAAGGTAGAATGGGGGAAAATTCACAGGAGCAAAACAAAATTAAATCATCAAAAAGAAGTGAGAGAGAGAGGTGACAGGACTAACTAAACACAGCAAACTGACTGGGTTTTCAACAAAGGAAGATAACAAGAAATGAGATATGCTTGAAAAGTGTGTCCTGTCTCCTCCTCCTAACCACAAAGAAAATTTCAAAACTAGCAAAGAAAAGTGGGTATGGAAATTGTGACAGACCTAGGAAAACAAAAGAGCAGTGTGCAAAGAATCAAAAGTGTTTTCACTAGTCTCTTCAACAATGTGATAGTAGATGCCTGACATTTTGAAACCGCGATGTGGTAAAGATAAAGAACAAAATGTGCATCTAACTTCACCACAAATGTTCTTACCCTCTTGTTTGTAACAAGAACAAAATACCATGACGAAGGGTGGCATTTTAAAGAACCTCAGGACCTCATGCGCAGTGCCCAGTGACTTACATCAAAAAAAAAATCCCTTAAATCAAAAACACAAATTATGTAAAGAAGAACAAAATACCATTGCAAAGTAAAGGGGCTTACTAACAGTCACTTTTATGATTTAAAGCATTGGACAGGGGGATTTTTGCAGCTGGCTTTAAGGCATATGCCTTTGTAGGAGTTCTCCTTTCAGCAGAATGTCTTTAAATTAATGCATAAACATAATTTAACAAGGTTTGAAGCAAATTGCACAAAACTTAATGACAGAGATGGGATGTCTTATGCCTGATATGCCTGTGATAGTTGTTTCTAGTGCTGCAAAAAAAAAAAATCAACTGTTACACACAGATTTCAGGTTTATACATTGGAATATTTTATTTAATATAATGCAGCTGTCCTTTTTTTTTCCATTCAACCCTTTATTTCATTTTTAAATGAAAATCACAGAAAACGTATTTATAAACCACACCGTGATAATGTCACATGAAGATGCAAACACAAAAAGCTAGGTTTGTATACTAACGTTTGTTCCCATCATTACTGAAAAATAAAGAACTTTTTATTTCACAAACGAACAAACAAAAACCAAACACCCCCCCCCCCTCCCAAAAAAAAGAAGAAAAAGTGTGGTCCTCGTACAAAAAGAAAGAGAATCAAAGGCAAATTAATGAGTTACTACTTACATTAAAGAATTTAGAGACTAAACATGCCACTGTTGAAGACTCTCAAACATTGGAAGAGATAAATTTAACAAAACGTAAATTAAATGATATATATGACAGACAAGAAGAACTAAAAGCCAGATTTGTTAAGCAAAAGTATTATGATTACAGCCCTAGGGCAAAGAAACTATTAGCCTGGAGAATTAAAAAACAACAAGAAGAAAGAGGAATTTACAGTATAAAAGATGATGAGACACAAAAAATGTGTTACACTGCTAAAGAAATACAAAACTCATTTGAAAACTATTATAAAAACTTATATTCAGAGACACAAAAGGCTGACCCTCTAAACATTCAGAAATTTTTGCACTCTCTGGATTTACCTAATATTGGACGGGAACAAAACAAAAGACTAATGCAACAAATTACTAAACAAGAACTGGATAAAGCCATTGCGAAAACAAAAACAAATAAGATGCCGGGTATGGACGGATTTACATCAGAATATTATAAAACCTTTAGAGAGTTATTATCACCGCTATTATTAAAAAGTTTTAACTATGTGTTGGAGGGAGGGGAGTCACCAGCATCCTGGAGACAGGCAATCATTTCAGTAATTCCAAAGGTGGGCAAGGACAAAAGGGAATGCAGTTCATATCGACCAATTTCAATTCTGAATATGGATTATAGATTATTCACCTCAATAATAGCAGAAAGACTTTAAAATACTATACCAGAAATTATTGACGAAGATCAGACAGGATTTCTCAAAAACAGACAGATACAGGACAGTATAAGACGTGCCTTACATTTAATGGATTATATGAATAAATCCCAAACGGAATCAATTGCATTAAGCCTTGATGCAGAAAAGGCGTTTGACTCCGTCCAGTGGGATTATTTATTTTTGGTTATCGAGCGGTTTGGTTTCGGAGACCCTTTTATTCAACTGATTAAAAATTTATATTATTTACCTTCAGCAAGAATAAAAATAAATGGGAGCTTAACTGGAGTAGTGGACTTGCAGAGGGGATGTCGGCAGGGATGTCCGCTTAGCCCAGCCCTGTTTGCTTTATTTATTGAACCACTGGTGCAAGCTATTAGAGAGGATGAACAAATTAAAGGGATATGGATACGGAATACGGAATACAAAATGGGATTATACGCAGATGATGTTTTGCTGACCCTCACAGACCCAGAAAGAAGCTTACCTAAGTTATGGTTAAAGATGGAAATGTTTGGAGAACTTTCTGGATATAAAATAAACATACAAAAAACACAGGTGATCACATACAATTACGTACCCACAACAAAGATCAAAAGTATGTCTAAATTTAATTGGAATAATAAAATAATTAAATATCTAGGTATTAAGATTCCTAAAACACTGACAGAAATCTATGAAATAAACTATTCACCAATTATAAGGGAATTGAAAGAAAACATTCAAAGGTGGAACCTACTGCCACTTGATCTGTACAATAGGATTGACCTGATCAAAATGAATATACTTCCACCACTGCTTTTCCTTTTTCAATCTATACCGGTACACATACCAGCCAAACAATTTGCGTTATGGAACAGAATGATTTCGGGATTTATATGGAAAGGCCGCAAACCAAGAGTTAGATATATAACATTGCAACTACCTAAGGAAAGAGGTGGACATTCCCTCCCAAACTTAGAAAGTTATTTTAAAGCAAACACAATTAAGATATTTAATTTATTGGTGTGATCCAACGTATGAAGCAAAATGGAAATATTTAGATGTGACACAATTAAAATTACCACTACAGACAATGTTAGGAGATAAAAAATTATATTTGGAACAGAAAAATAATCTAAATGAATGGACTAAAACTCCTTTAAAGATATGGTTTGATGAATGTGAAAGTCTTAAATTAGGAGCTGGTCTCAAACAATTCAGGTAGGTCACACATGATAAGGAATTTATCCCTGCACAAATAGATAGACGTTATACAACTTGGTTAACAAGGGGGATCGGACCATTTTGCTCATTGTTAGGAAAAGAAGGATTACAAAGTTTTGAAAAATTAAGAGACACCTATGGTTTGGAAAACCAAGATTTTGTCAGATATCTCCAAGTTATGTCCTATTTCAATAGTAATATAAAAACTATAGAAGAACGTAATGAAGGCCTAGTCCCCGTTATAAAAGAAGCTTATAAAGGTCAGATTAAAAACAAATTGATTGCTAAACTTTATCAGAACTTACAATCACTTAAGGATCAATCAACCAATTATATCAAAATTAAATGGGAAACGGAGGCTAAAATCAACACATCAGAGGACAGTTGGTTAAATATATGCAGGACACAGATGGAAACTACTAGCTCGGGTTATTGGAGGGAATTCACGTGGAAAAATTTTATTAGGTTTTTTATAACACCCAAAATAAAATACAAACAAAAAGGTCAACTGACAGATGGACACTGCTGGAGAAACTGTGGGGAAAACATGGCAGATCATTTCCATATATTTTGGAAATGCCCAATAATCCTGTCATACTGGAGTGAATTGGTCGAATCAATTTACTTGGTGACTGGTCTCAAACTAAATTTGGATTTTTGTACTGTGTACTTGGGCGATATCCCATCAGCAGCCTCCTTAAAGGACAAATACTTGATAAACATCCTGGAGAAAGCACCCCCAACAAAGAAAGATTGGATAGGAATAATGGAGGAAATATATAGAATGGAAAAACTTACTTTTTTTTTTACCTTAAAATGGACCAATTTCATAAAAACTGGAGGAAATGGGAGAGATTTGTTGAAGGTGGTAACGTGGGATGAGGTATTCACGCAACTACTGGAAGAAGGAAGGTCTGCTAAGGACGTTTTTTTTTTTTTTTTTAAAGGTAGTTTATAAAAGAGACTGGAAATACCCTTCCGAATATGATCAGGGATGGACTGTAAAGTGCTGAGTGGACAGTAGTAAAAACCTAACGACATGGGACCTGTAAAAAGGTGGAGGGGAGCTCCCCCAGGCCGAGTAGATCTGCGTGGTTCACTGTGCCATTATAATGCAGCTGTCCTATAGACAAATCTTCTTTTGCACCTGCATATCAGTCATCAGGACCTCATGCACAGTGCCCAGTGACTGGCATCAGAAAATATATCCCTTAAATCAAAAATATATTTATTCTCGTCAGCAGCAGTTCTTTAATCTGCATTTCAGAGAGAAACACATGAATAAAATGTGAGCTTACACTGTATTATTTGGTTATTAGGCCTACAACACTCCTTCACCCTAGCTCAGCATTTTGTTGTAAATCTGTCCCACAGCCTACAAAATTAAATACGTTTTAAGTAATATATTGTCCTACTTGATAGCAATACTTTCTAACTTTGGTCCTCGTCCCTGTCTAGGATTTCGATGACCAAAGTAAAATTCCATCCATCACTTGTCCTGGTTGACCCATAGTAAACAATATTATAAACCTTTGGCCTGGAATACAACAGCAGACATTACTGACACAAAGTAAGTTACACAGAAGCTTGACTGAACTATAATCAATTCACATAGATTAATATCTTGATTTGAAATGGTGGGCTAAATATGAAGCTGTGAAAAAAAGTTGGGCATCTTTCTTTGCCTTTAGAGAATAATTCTGATGGTAAAAAACCAAACGGGACAGGCGAGGGGGGAAAAAAATGTTTTTTTTTTAAAAAACAAACAAGCAAAACCAATCAAAGCAAAAAAAAAAAAATTATTTAGGAACTAAAATTGTTTGATAAATGCAGTTTATCAGTATATGCTACAGAATATGTGACCACCAATTAATAAGGTCATGTCCAATCAGTCTTAGTCTCTCCTCTTTGCGTCTTCTCCAGTGTCACCTGTGTGTAGTCAGTTTTGTCTGTTTACTAGTGTCAAGTTTGTGTCTCTGTCTTGCTCTCACTCCCTTTCCCTCTCTCTCTCTGCTCTTTGCTGTCCACTTTATTTTCTCATCATAGTGGTCATGTTCAATGCACTCACAATCTTAATGACTCCAATACATGGACGTTTTAGAGATTACATCACAGACGCTGGGTTGTTTTTCCATATTTGTTGATCGCTCTGGTTAATTTCAGAATGTTTTTTTATTTACTTTTGTATATACTGATCAAAAAGACCAAAGTAAGAAAAAGTGAACAACTTCAGTCTGACATTTAAAATTATACATCGACTCATCTTGCAATCAGGCCATCAGTTCTTTTGCACAAGCAGCTCTGACATATATTTTCCTTGGTTTGAATACGTGCTCACAGTCACGGCTAGAGGTGAGAATCAGTTTCACTATGAATCTTTACATGAGTCTGCAACATGGTCTGCAATGCACTTTATAAACAATATAAAACAGCCCACAGAGACGTTGCTGTGGTTCTACTGTAGAAATATGTACACATGGAACCCACAGTAATACACTACATTACTACATTACCAAAGGTTTATGGGTAGATGATCCTTTTATCAAAATACAAAAGTTTAAAACAGGAGGTGCTGAGTGATTATTCAAGGACTGGCCCTAGGAAAGTTTGACAGGTGGACAGAAACATGAATGCATGACCGCTGGGATCCTGCTGAGTAACATGTTGGCAAAAGACCTCCGAATTATATAATCGGCCAACCTAAAAGCAAAGTTTTTTAACATGGTAAATGGTTTTGCCAAGATATTTATCATGGTGTGCCAGTTCTACTCATAACTCTCATCTTTAGCCAGTATGACAACTTGGTGCGTGGGAAGGCCCATTAGTGTGTGTCTTCTGTAAATTTCTCATTAGATGTCTGATCAGGATGAGGAAATCCAGGCATACATAAATATTGTGACAATACATAAATGTTGGCACCACAAAGGAAGTTTACACTGAACTGGAATTGACAATAATTAATAATAAATGACATGATAGAATGACAGTTTAAACACAACAATATGTTATTCACATTATTCTGATTACATTTGTGTTTTTACAATTTGCTGTTTTCTGTAAATGTAAAGTAGATATGAGAAAACTTCAGTTACACTTCCTGTAAACCACACTCTGTGACATGGGGTTACTGGGAGAAGCTTGTGGACAAAGCCACAAACATCTATGTGCTGTTTCTCATGGGTTCATAAGCTCTCAGGTGTGAAATACAGTTTAAAGTGTTTTTCTTTTTTTGTGTGTGTGTGTGTGGGGTGGGGCAAGGGGGAGGTCTGTATCAAGGAAATAATATGGCCTAAAATGTAAATGGACCTAAGAGCAGACCACAGCAACCTCCTACATGAAGAACTACTCAGCAACACAAAAGCAGACAAGCAATGGGTCTCTGGTATGAAGAGCTGGACAAGGACCTGGCATAACTCACACCTACTGGCTGAAGATGCTAGCAGCTCTCCATGAACACCTGACAGCACATATCAGGGTTTTGCTAACAACAGGTACTAATTTAGGAGTGGAGTGGCCATCAGCCACTTCCCTGGGTCTGTGTGGCTTCTCTGGGTACTCAGGCTTCTTCCCTCCAACCAAAGACATGCACAGCATTAGGTTAATTAGTGATTTTAAACGGACCATAGGTGTGTATGGTTGTCTGTCTCTATGTGTTTACTCTGCGCCCTTTTTCTAGTTGCTAGACAGTTCAAAAACCCCTGTGACAAGAAGATCGAGGAAACTGTTCACCCCTACCGGGACCCCACCCTGGAGCCAGGCCTAGGGTGCCTAGGCCTTAGTCCATGTGGCCAGGCAAGGCACAGCCAGAAAAACATGGGCCCACCCTCCTGTAGGTCCAACACCCACAGAAGGTGCCATAGGGGCTGGGTGCAATGCTTATTGGGTGGCAGCCATGGGGAGACCAATCCCCTGTTACCGAGATCACAACTGGGACATGGAAAAAGTCTTTCGGACTGCCTCGAAAGAATTCTGGGCACCTCCTGTGTGGTGTTTTGGGGGGAGACACAGGACACGCCGGAGAGATTATATCTCTTGGCTGCCGTGTGAATTTCTTGGTTTTCCCCTGGACAAGCTAGAGGAGGTTGTAGGGATGTCTGGGCTCCTATGCTGCTGCCCCCGCAACCCTGCCCTGTATAAGTGGAAGAAAATGTATTGATGGATGGCTAGAAAATTAGATAATATAATATTGGGTAGGCTTTAAAGACTTATCTCATGTTTAAGTCTGGCTTTTATATAAATAACACATTATCCCACTGCTTCCAGTGGCCCAACAAGCCTAGTGAGGCCGAACATATATCACACAGTCGATGACAATGATCTCCCTGATGTACTTTAAATCAGACGTGCATGATAAGAGATAGCAATTTAACATGAATGCTGCCATATCTTCATTTGCAAAACAGCAACTACCATCTCAAAGACCTTTGCACTTATTATGATGCATCCTATGAGTGCTGCTTCCCCTTTCATTATGTTTGTTGTGAACTCTGGCCCTGGCAAACGGCAAAGGACAAGCCCAGTGTGCTGCTATCATATGTCAGCATGTTGAGGACTCTGAAGAGTGGGAGTGGGGGTGAGCTGAAAATACTTTGGCACTCTGTTCGGGTTCTTTAAAAAGAGCAGTAATCCTGTTGCCACTGACCATATAATTCTGTCTGTTGATTGTGCTGATGGTCTGTTGGTTGTTTTGTTGGAGTGTTGCACATAATGGAGCTTCCCCAGCTTGAACATACGAGGCTCCGAAGACATGATAGCGCAGGTGAGATCACAGATTAACTACCTTTAAAGAGAGCATGTGTCTTAGCAATATCCAGACAAAATACTGCAAGAAAATCTCTATTAATATGTGATTCAACAACATGGACATACTGAATGCAACATAAATATGAGTAAATAATTGAATGTGTTCCTACGAATCAATGAATCAACTTCCACTTTAAAGGAAGATAAGAATACAAATCGCCCACAAACAATGAGAAATTGCGTGTGCAGCTTGCTTTATTTTTGATCTATACCATCACTGGTTGCCTTGTTTATAGGTAATACATTGATCATGAATGAACAACAAAGAAGTGAAGTAAGGTTATGAGATAATAAAAGGCTCATGCACTTGAACAGGTAAACAAGAAACTAAAACAGAAACTAAAACAAGCAAACAAATAAGTGATCAGTGCGCCTTATCACAGAGATCATGGAGATATTATTATTATATTCAATTTTTTTACTATTTGGTGTAATTTTCTCACGTGTTAAATGACTTCTTTTAAGTTGGACGAAATATAAAGAAACATTATAAAGCACTCCAATCCTGCATGGCCGTTGTTTTTGGAAGTACCTCTCCTACCAAGAAAAACAGCCAATAGAATAGTATGTTCCTTCTGTTGAGCTTATCCCAAGGCTAGCTGCCCTTTAAACCTGGTCCAGAACTGGGTCACGATGTTCTCTGAAGTTTGAGTAGTTGACATTAAGGTTTGAGTACTTGGACTTGTGCAAGTGTCACAAGCAAATGTCATGAGTGGCTAATGATGGCAGGGAGGATTTTCACAGTACACTGTGTCAAGTAGACTTTTTTTCAGAGGCTCAAAATTGATTGGCAGTTGATTGACAAGTGGTTTCATAGGCAGGTGAGACCAGTTCCTTTGACTTTACATGACAGATGAATTTGACAAAATATCTGAACTTGATTTAAAGCTTCAGATTTGTATTTTGTAGCTTTTTCTTGTAATTTCAAATATGACACCTAATAAGGCTGATAAACAAAAGTAAATCTAAAGAAGTGATAGGAAAATCTTTAGGAGTTTTAAAATCTGGATGGCTGATATATTCTTATAAAGGGTGCACTGACCAGCTCAGCAACACCAACAGGCTTGAAATACCACAAAAGACAACTTGGGGTCACTGATGTTTATTGTCGATGGGAGTGCTGATAGTAGAGGTAGAAGGAATTCTGAGGTGGACAGGCCTATACTCTCTGTTCAGATTCAGCCAAATGTGGCAAAACTAATTGCACAGTCCATCACAGTGCAATAATGAATAATGATCCAAAGCACACTGCAAACCAAACCTGACTGAGTATCTCAAGCGTGTATTAAATTACTCCACTTTGGTGTATCAAGGGAAAACTACAAAAATTGTGTCTTTATCAAACAAAGACTTAACTGTGGTGCAGATAGTCAAAGTTTTGCTCAAGTGCTCTGCTCAAAACTTGCAGGTTTTCTCGACACTTGAAATGAGATTTGGAGAAACGTCACACATCAGGAGCTACTGTTAGCACTGAGAAGAGAAACTGAAAGCCACAGGGAACAATTCAAAAATGAGCCACCCCACATTTCTTTATATGTTTGCTAGGAAAATGGGAAATCGGTGCGTTAGTTTATTTTTATTTATTAAATTATGTGCAAACAAACATGAAAGTACAGCATAAAAAGCAAAAACAGACTTTGCATAATTTGAATGATCTTGAAAATATCTGATGTGATCACATTTATTCTTACCAACACAGCCTGAGCTCTCTTAGGCAGCTTTCTTGTTATTCTTTAAGGAGATTTTAGGAATAGTTCTCCAGACTTCTTGAAGACATTCAAAGATCTTTGGTTTTGTTGTCTTTTAAGATGATCTCATAATGCAATCTCAATATTAATAAGGCCCAGGCCCCAAGGAGGCCAGTCCAAGACTGACAGTGTTCGATTGTGTGTTTTTCTATACAGATAACCTTTTAATACATTGGCAGTGTGTTTGGGATTATTGCTATTTCTAAAAAGAAAACAAACCCCTTGCCAATCAGATGCTTTCTAGATGGTTTTACATGTAATGTAATGTAACTTTTCTGGGTTCATAATTCAAAGAGTCTAGCTGAAATGCAGACCCGATCATCACAGAGCCTTCACTGTGTTTTACAGAAGGTTGTAAGCACTCACTGCTGTACTGCTCTCCTGACCTCCTCCATACATACTAACAATAATGTCCCTGTTTACCTTGTTTAGAAATTGCTTCTTGACAGCCGCTCTTCCTTCGAACGTTTCTGATGAGGCTTTGGGGAACCGTACATCTGATTGATCATATGCACCTCTCAGGTCCTATCTCAGGCCTTTCAGGTCTTTCTTTCCTATTTCTTAAAGACCTGGCTTTGAGATGCTGCTTATGTCTTGTAGATACTTTTTTAGGCCTGCCACTTCTTTTTGTCCTCCACTTTTCAGGTTTCCTGAAATTCTTTGAGAACGTACTGCACACCATGCTGATATAATCCAGGTTTTCAGCTAATAACTCTGTGAGAATCACATTGTTATTTAATGCCTATCAAACTATGTTATATTTGCCATTTTTCAGAGATTCAACTCAACAAATTGGGCTAAATTATGTTTTGTGACATGCTGCTAGAAAAAATACCTTATGATACATATTTAAAATTGCTTTGTTTTCTGTTATTGGTGGACACAACACTGATTTATCCTTTGAGTTAGCTGCTGTTTAAATGCTTGAATGATTCGTTGCTCAAGAAAGTGATTGTTCCAACCACATACAGGAACACTCATTCTGTTCTTACACAACCTTTAATTGGGCTTTGACAGGAAGTGGCTGACTTCTTTTAAAACATTATTTTTGCTTCATTGTGTTGCCTTTGTTGTTTGTAGTCCTTCAAAGCTCTTCTTTGTATCTTCTCTTCCCCCTCAACTTTGAAAGCGTAAAGGTAGGATGCCCCTCCCACTTCTGTCTGAAGCCCTTTACTATTGAAGAGTCCCGCCTTTCCACCATCACCAAATACTTGCTCATAGGGGTAATCCGATCTGTCTAATGTTGTCTACTATCGTGATTTCTTCAGCCATAATATAAATAACTGTTTGATGACTGTTGATATGAACTATGTGGCCTAAATTAGGCAGAGCAGTGGTGGTTAGTGCTGTCTAATCGTTGTTGTTGGCTTATATGGAATTATTTAATTATTTGAAATTTTGACCGTTTTGATTATGAGCGACTAAACAGATGGTCTAAACTGCCATCTAGTGGTAAGGAAGGAGAATACTGGCACTGCACTTTCTGTACAGCTTGTGCAGCAGCACCAGCAGTGCTCAGCTCATGAGGGGTCCTTCTGTTGGCAGCTTCTCTCAAGCCTTTTAAATCATGAAACAGATGGAGAGGCAGAGAAGCAGCATGGCCTCAGTTCCTCCCCCTCCTGCCTACCAAGTAGCTTACTTCTCCTTAGCAACTGTCACCTGACCTGCAGTAGTTAGTGTTCAGTGAGGCACAAATATGCACACAGATCACAGGACTGTGCGTCTCAGTCGTTAACTCCTCGACCTGCTTCACAGGCCTCATGGCTTTGGCAATTAATATATCCACAGAGCATAAAAATCTTACACAGACACCTCTGCTCAAGATCTGGGTGCCATGGAGTGGAGGCAACTTGAACCGCAGGAGAGGATGTAAGTTTATTAAAAGCCTGTCTCACTTTGAGTATGAGATTACAGTACATTATCTTCCCTGATGTTTGTTCTGTCTCTGCTTCAACTTATTTCTTGCTCCAGCAAAAGCTTTCATCAGCATCAAGACGTCCAGCAGTCACAAGTCTGTTTTACACTCTAACCTTTCTCTCCTGTTAATTTTGAACTGAGCTCAGGCCTTTCAAGGGAGACGCGTAGAAAGACAGCAGTGTGAGAGCGACATAGACATAGACACAGCGATGGGATTACAGCCAGCCTAGACCAAACCAGGTCTGAGTTGGCTCTCAGTTGAGTGTCTGGCATGGTCCTTTGAGCATTTTGCTGACGCTGCATACTCCATTCATAATCGAACAGTCTGGAGGCTAACTCTTTCCATGTCCTCATATGGACATATACACAGGCCATCCGGGTACCTGTTGGGGTACAGCTAGCCGGCAAGCAACAAAGCAGTCTACGTTATAAATTACTGAACTTTGAGACACAGTAGTATTGAGACTACTGGACCATTCCTTGGTAAGGTAAGATGCATTTATAAAGGCACCTAATGAAGTTTTCCTTTGCTTGCTGCTCCTTCATAAATAATAGGTGACAAAGTCTAAACCAATTTAGGTTTTTCCAGGGAGATTAATATTGTTACATTTGGAAATTCTTGCAGTAGCTGAGCTGAGCTTTAACAACATGCAGGGACATTTTAACATACTTGGAGATTAAAGGCATTATGTCCTGTCAGCCGTATGGTGCAGTGTGCTTCTCTGGTTGCTTCTAAGATGTGACTACCTAAAGAGTTTTATTTAATTTCTGTTCTGCTTTTGTGTCCGTTTTATTTTTTTTGGTCAGTTGGGCAGTTGTTTTGTGCACAGACAAAACCCATGCAACTTACTACACCAACCGTAAACTTGACATTTGAGCAGCACTGTGAAGCTCTTATTCTCTCTGTTAATGAAAACGACCTCAGCAGCCAGAGACAAAACATGTTCTAGATTGCATGTGACCCACTGAACACAAAACAGATGCTCTAATGCTGAATAACCCAGTCAGCTCACAAGTCCCAAGTGTACCTGAAAGAATTCATTGTGTTTTTTGTGTGTTTACTTTGTTCTCAGCCTCTGTGCCTCAGTTCTGTAACTCTCCCACAATGATTGTGATGGTTGGATTGCCAGCCAGAGGGAAGACATACATTTCCAAGAAGCTCACTCGTTACCTGAACTGGATCGGGGTTCCGACAAAAAGTCAGTTTTCCAAATGAATTCTTGAGTCCTAATCATATAAGTGTCAGAAAGAAACAGTTAATTTTTCTCTGTTTATCGACTCCATCAGTGTTTAACGTGGGCCAGTACCGCAGGGAGGCCGTCAAGATCTATAAAAACTTTGAATTCTTCAAACCTGATAATGAGGAAGCCATGAAGATTCGCAAGTAAGAACGCTAACGATAAACTACTCAAAGGTG
This sequence comes from Copadichromis virginalis, assembly GCF_057382275.1. Classification (NCBI taxonomy): domain Eukaryota; kingdom Metazoa; phylum Chordata; class Actinopteri; order Cichliformes; family Cichlidae; genus Copadichromis; species Copadichromis virginalis. The sequence continues at coordinate 27,977,413 of NC_140637.1, forward strand.
CACCTGTTTACTCATTTAAAACAACAGACTGGCCATTTTTAATATTGGCATTTGTAACAGTATGTAAATAACTGAAGAGAATTTTGTAAAATCATGGTGTGACAGATTTGATTTATCTTCATTTTCACACGACACTCATCAATCATTCATATTTTTGCAGTTTTTGTCTCTTTGCATATACGAGTGTCACTTCTCTCCCAGGGCCTGTGCAGCAGCTGCACTCAAAGATGTTGCTTTGTACTTCACAAAGGAACTGGGGCAAGTAGCCGTGAGTAAGAGGACAACTAAAACTGTCCTTCTAATTTTGAAAAAACTTTCCCTATCTATCTCTATCTATCTAATCGTGTCACTGTTACCAAATGATAACACCTGTGTCCTGTCTCATGCAGGTATTTGATGCTACAAACACCACAAGAGAAAGGAGGGCAATCATTGTTAGTTTTGCAATGGAAATGGGCTACAAGGTAAGTGTTAAACGGCTATTTAAAGCAATTATTTGTGGGGGGGGGTCTTGTTTAGAGTAGAATAAATAAAATGACATCAATTTTCTGTCACTATATATTCATGAATCAAAGACATGCATCACAACCAGTTAACTTAGGTAAGCTAAAGGTCAATACAGGATTTTTACCCGTGTATTACAAGCCCAAAAGTCCACCTATTTTCATCCTATAATTATTTTTCTTCACATAAAAAAAAAAGTAAAAAATAAGAAATAAAAAAAGAGAAACATTAAAGAGACCGGTTTTATGGCTTAATACTGTTTTACCTGTTTAGGTGATTAGTGCATATACAGCCATAGTCAATGTGAGGTAAATTGTTTTCAGCTGTGGCAGTGGTTGAGTCTAGCAATGGAGGCAATCCTGCACAACTAAAAACATCCTATATTGCTTTAGTTTAAAAGCTAAGAGTAACCTAAATATTTATTTGGATATATATTTTTGTGTATGCCTCAAAGAAAAGCCAGGCTAGCTGTTACTTTGTGTTTCTGGGAGCTGAGCATCTGGATATTGTAGCGTTGTATTTACTGTCAAGTCCAAAGAATCATATTGACCTTCTACTTAATAATGTCATTACCTGTGATTTTTGTACAGAGTTATATCAACGCTTACCATGTGGTTCCTTTAAGCTAACCACTAACTATACTGTATTTACTCATGATGTAAAAATACTTTTTTCAACTGACTTCTTGAATGCAGGTGTTCTTCGTTGAATCCATCTGTGATGACCCAGAAATCATTGCAGAGAATATCAGGGTGAGAAGCACATCTATGCTATAACCTTTTTGTGTGTAGACTTCAGTATGTACAGAAGCTGTTGTGCAATTAAAAAATGTTTTAATCTAAACCTGAATCTTCTTTTCATTTCAGCAAGTAAAATTCGGCAGCCCTGATTATGCAGACCGTGACATAGATGAAGCCATGGAAGATTTCACCCAGCGCATCGACTGTTACAGGGCAAGCTACATGCCTATAGATGATGAGAAAGACAGGTGCGACCTATGACACCTTTCTTCCAGTGATGATAAGAATGCATAAAAAATACTTCCATAACTTTTTTTTTTATCTTCACTGCCATAAATTTGATCAGGAAACTCTCCTACATAAAGATCTTCGATGTGGGCAGTAGATACCTTGTGAACCGGGTCCAGGACCACATTCAGAGCAGAATAGTGTACTACCTCATGAACATACACGTCACACCAAGATCCATCTACCTGAGCCGCCATGGAGAGAGCGAACTCAACCTGTTAGGTCGGATTGGTGGAGACACGGGCTTATCCCCTAGAGGACAAAAGGTAATTTGGCTGACAAATAAAAACATATAAAGAACTGACATTTTCTGAAAAAGCAAAATTAGTTACCTGTAGTTTGTAATCTTATGCATTTCATTTGGTGAGTAAAATTGCAAAAATGTGGTATAAATGCCAGTCTATTTCCTAAAAGGTCAACTAGCTTCTTAAAATCATACTCTTTCTCTTAGTATGCTAGTGCCCTGGCGACCTTCATCAAAGGACAGAAAATCATAGACCTCAAGGTGTGGACGAGTCACATGAAGAGGACTGTCCAGACTGCAGAGGCCCTGGGAGTCCAGTATGAACAGTGGAAGGCTCTTAATGAGATAGATGCGGTGAGTTATAAAACAATAATACCTCAGCAACACTAATTCAATTATTCCAATAAATGATTTATTTTGTTTTTCTAATGCTTGACAAGTTGATATGATTACATAGTCAGTTAGTATGTTTTTCCCTTTGGTTCAGTCTGTAATATACCAAAGTATATTAAAAACATTATAAAATTATCCACAAATGTTTTAAGTTTGCAGAAGAGGCAATTTTGAGTGTAACGTATATGAATATTTGATCAAGTGTCTTGACAGATGACCTGCAACATTGTTTATCCTCTAGCACCATCTTCAGTCCAAAACATAAATTGCAATCTTGGTTACTGGCATCACTATGAGCTTCACTGTGTACTTGGTGCTAGTAAGGAAATGTTGCCATTGCACAGTTATACACTTTGCTTTTTGCTCACATCACCACTTTTTCTAAGTCGCTAGCGTGGATGTTATAATTTTTGTTTTAATCTTAATCTGCGATTAAAATCTCCAAGAGACTGAAATTTCAATACCTTAGAGGTTTTGTGCTTTTATGCTACGGTACAATTGCAAAAAAGATTTTCGTGTTATATTTTTCTCACTAAGGGTGTATGTGAGGAACTAACTTATGAGGAAATTCAGGAGAATTTCCCAGAAGAATTTGCACTAAGAGACCAGGACAAATATCGCTATCGGTACCCAAAGGGTGAGGTAAGCCCTGCTCTGAATGAGTTTTAGAAATATATTTTATGCAACCAAGGAAGCATAACTGTGATTTTAATAAACACACTGCTGACACCTGGAATCTTTCTAGTACAAATAATTTCCTCTGTTGGCCAGTGAGCAGCTGACCAGAAGCAGTTTGCACACTGACTTGATCATTCAGGGAGAGTATTTAGTTTGGAATGTAGAGCTAAAAAAGATTTAAATTATTTTGATATTTGTCTTACAAAAATAAAGCTTTAGAGTGGCTTTGACAAAACTTTAGAGAGGAAACAAATTGAGGAGTTGTGTGCTCCAAGCTTTCAAAATGTTGCAAACACTGTCGGAGGTCACTTAGTCTTTAAAAATTTAAAAATAATAAAGACTAAGTGTCTTTAAGCAGATTTTCTTCCTGCTCTTGCTTTTTTGTTCTAAATCAGATCAGCATTGATGCTAGCCTTTGGCTTAGTCTACCTGCTTCCTGTTTCCTTCATTTGGGTCCCCTCTTTTTTAGCTCTACAATTTGTTGTCCCTACCATTTCCAGAAAAATGGGGTGGCTGTAGCTCAGGTGGCAGAGCAGGTCAGCCACTAAAGGTCGGTGGTTCGATCCCAGGCTGCCTCCGGGCTGCATTCCAAATATCCTTGGGCAAGATACTAACCCCATGTTTGCCTACTGGTGATGGTCAGAGGGCCCGGTGATGCCAGTGTCCGGCAGCCTCACCTCTGTCAGTGCGCCCCAGGGCGGCTGTGGCTGCAATGTAGCTTGCCATTGCCAGTGTGTGAATGGGTGAATGTAGTATAAAGCGCTTTGGGGTCCTTAGGGACTGAGTAAAGCGCTATACAAATACAGACCATTTACCATTTTACCAAAAATGTACCTTAAGAGAATCAGAATAAAATGAGCCTGGGTTAGGGTCTGGGTCTTGTGGAAAAATGTTTGAAATTATGTCTCTTGTCCAGTCCTATGAAGATCTAGTCCATCGTCTAGAGCCAGTCATCATGGAGCTGGAGAGGCAGGAAAATGTTTTGGTCATTTGCCACCAAGCTGTGATGCGCTGCCTGTTAGCCTATTTCCTTGACAAACCTGCAGGTAGAACAAAAAAACGTCCCAAACTGTGCACAAACATGTGATACAATATACAACAGTTTGTGATATTGTTTTAATTCCACAAACACTTCTTCTAATATTTACATTTGTGTCTCTGAAGATGAGCTGCCTTATCTAAGATGCCCTCTTCACACTGTGCTCAAACTCACACCAATAGCCTACGGTAGGTGGTAAGAACTTAATTATATATGATATCCCATCTTTAGTGTATCGCACATTCACTCTATGTAAATCTTTTTCTTACATCTTCATTTGTAGGGTGTAAGGTTGAGTCATTTTTCCTCAATATTGAAGCTGTCAACACACACAGAGAGAGGCCACTGGTGAGTTTACATAACTGCACATTTGTTGTAATACTTAGCTTTGCCAATAATTCATCTGTAGGCAGTAAAGTTGTATCATTTGTATGTGCTGATTAAATAAATATGTGTGCAGTTGTGAAGAAACGATGCCTTTGCTTAATTATCCCTTTTTCACTTACATTGAACTTATTGACATTGTAAAGTTGGATTCATAAATGGTAATATTACATACTACTCGTACTAAAGTTAGATCTGATTCATCGTTCTGTTTTTCAGTAACTTCCACTTTAGTCTTGAAAGATTCTTTTGTTGCTTTTATTTTTGCAGAATGTCAACATCACCAGAAACCCAGAGGAAGCTCTGCAGACTGTTCCTGACCACATATAAACACTGTTTGCTGGAAAACTGAGTTATGTGAAACTGGATTTGTTACTACTGATAAGCTTCACTAAGTTTTAGAGATGCACTCCAGTCACAGCTGAATGTGGGAAAATAGAAGACAGGAGGTCTTTGAAGCTGAAGAGGTGATTCTAGACACGGGACTGCATCAACACCGAAGCACAAGGAGTGAGTGAAAAGGGAATAACCTACAGCTGGCTCTGTTTTCAGGATGTCTGTGGAATATTTCTGTCTCATCAGACTTAATGTGGTTTTCTTTTCTGAAAGCACACAGTGTTTACAAATGATTTATAGACAGTAACAATGCACTTTGTCTTGAGCTGAAGGCAAGAATAAAATTGTAGATGTAGATGGGTTTTCATTATCACTCTTAACCTTGCCTTCATGTACATTTAACTGTGGTACAGATAACAAAATGTGTTGTTGATCATCAAGTTATGTAATTAGGAATCAGCACCATGGACAGCACCCAAACAAAACATTTACTTTATACTTGGATGACTGTAACTACTGTAATGAAATTAAATAGCATGGTGAGTTCGAATAAATAAAAGTTGTACATAGAAAATATATAAGAATAATTATCTCCAATATGTGAGAAAATAAATTCGCATTAAAATTCAGGAGTCTTTGTTTTATTCTTCTAATTGCCACGTGCAACAATTAAAGTCTAAATTCTTCCCACATACCTAATGACCAATGTTACTGTTTCCTTTTTTTTTTTCCTTTTTCTTTTAAATAATGGGTCTTTGAGAAATGTCGCTCGAGTGAAACGAAAACATTTGGCAGTAATTAGAAAAAAAATACGACTGTGATTATTTTAAGGAGCGCTGTTACGGAGAAGCTGGGGAGGGGAGACTGTTTTGGTGTTTTCCTGAAGTTCTCGTTAAGTCCCCAAAGTTTCCAGTATATATGAATGCATGCTGGAAGCGGCCTCCTCCTTTTCCGTGAAAAGTCGTGCAGGTTTCTAAATGAACTTCACTCTCTTTGGCATTTTTTCTTCCACAACACCTCACGGATGTTTGGCTCCTTTCTGAATGTATTTTTATGTCAATATCAAAGCCGCAGTTTAGGTGACGCGAGAGAGGGGGTGGACTGCCCACTGCAAAAAGTGTAAAAATTAGGCGTGTGCTCTGCTTGCTTCAGTCAGCGTGAGACCACTGGACGATTTCCTTATTTTTCAGCACCAAGTCCAAATGATTAAGGGCAAAATGTTTTTAAAGGTTCCCTGTGTTCTAGTCTTCTTCACTTTGTACATGCGAGAGGGATTATCAGAGGATTATGACGCAAAAGTTAGCACGAATATTAATTTACAGGTAAGATTTTGGTTTTTTATTACACAGTTAATGCTGCTTTCTGAAATATCATCCCTATTGCATTAGGACAATATTAATGACGCAGAGCTTTATATTTAATGCATTTTAAACGCACAAACATGCATCTAAATCCAGTAAATCTCAGTCAACCCTTTGCGAAATATTTAAAATTTATTAAAGCTATATTTCCTAAAGTGAAAGTTTGCACAATGGAGAACTATATAATAAGATTACCAAAAAAGATCTTATTATATAGTCCTATTTTTCTGTAACCCGTATAATTAATGTTGCGTAACTTTCTCTTTAGGGGGTTTCCACACTTACTATTTGTTTATGCTAACTTCGCACCAATACACAGGATATTTGGTAATGTATTGACACAGCAATGACTAGTGTATTGAATTAACATTGGACACCGAACAGTGCAACCCTGGCCCGGGCCTGCATACAGTGAAAGCATTTATTTCCAGTTCCACTTCCCCTCCATTCATGAATGACTTTGATTCAAACTGTTATGACACTCAATCTTGACCCAACCCTCACACAGGAAGATTGTACAGATTGATTCAAAAATGGGACATTTTGGACAAGTTATTGAACCAAGAATCTCTTGTTACACTTACAAAATGTGCCATTTCCTAAATGCACTTGAAATACCAGTGTGGTTTGTTTTTTGTTTTTTTATGTGGTGCCTTGTTTCTTTTCCAGAGAGCAAAACGTCAAAGCAAACCAACAAAACCAGTGGTAAGTCTGTGCATTTTTTTGTAATAGTGCTAAGTAATGGCTGTTCTGTGGCTCTAACAGCTGTGCAGATTTCATTCTGTTCTGTTGGTTGCACAACCTGAACTGAACAACAAGCTTCACAGTCAACCACCACTGCCTCTCAGGATATCTTCAGTAACTCCACTGTGGGATTTTTCCTTCAGGTTACTTCAGTCTGTAGCAGTTCCCTGGTAACATACAGTAATTCTTGGGCAAACCACAGCTTTCCTAAATACCGCTGAGGTGGAAGCCTGATGTGGCTGTCTCTGCCCCCTGCCTGTCGCCTTGTCCTGCACTAATGTGGCCAGCATTAACCAGATTGGTCTCAGTAGGCGCCAGCAGTCCCTAAGTAAACAACAGGAGGGCACAGACACCCTGCAGGGAACTGCTTTGTGTTGTTTCACTGGCTTGATGCAGGAGAATCAGTAATATATAAAAAAAGAAAAACAAGGATACCACATTGACAGTAAGTTCATATGCATGTGGCAACTGGGAAAGATTCATACAGGTGGCAAATCTACAGTAAACTGTAATTTATTTATTTTTATTTCTATTTTTGCAGTCAGTTGATTTGATTGACGTCTTGTATTTTTACAGTAAAACAGGGCTTTGCTCCTATGTGACGAGAATCTCCTGTAAATCCTTCAGTTTGCTGCTTTCTTCTCCAACCTTTAAGTTATTCACTTATTTTTTATGTCTCCAGCTGAAGGTGACAGACTACCTTGTTAAGTGTTCAGTGGTGTCCCGCTATGCTGTTACTACAGTCCAGAGTTCAGTGTGGAACCAGCTCCCAATAACTAAGGAGGCTGCCTTTGAGGTGGACCTGCCCTCCTCTGCTTTCATCTCTAACTTCACCATGTAAGTCGGCCCAGTATTATCAAGTCTGCTACCTATGGTATCATTTCTTTGTTAGTGTGCCTGTGTTCTTTCTGTTTCCTTTTCTTCTTCTCTACTTGTTTGCTCTTACTTTAAAAGCCTGAAACAGCACCCAATCTGTGTCTCACTCTTTTGAATAACTGTCTTCCAGTAGTGTTCACTGTATATTGATTAAAATATAATAATGCATAGCTACTAAGTCCCACATTATAGAGTGGACAAGAAAAAAAACGCTTTTTGTCTGCTATATAGAGAGAAGACAAGATACAAATAATAGAAAAAAAGCAGTATCAATATAAATATGTAGAGTATCTCACAATTGAGAAATAACGCAAATTGAAATGAACAAAAGTAATCGTTTTCATTGGTGGCCTGAATCATAAAGTAAAACTTGAGACAAATTAGTAGAAATTAGTACGTGTAGATCATTTTTGCTCTAGGAAACTAGAATTCTGGTCTGGAGTAGATGCATAATTTTATGACCGAGAGGTTTCAAAACCGCTCCCCTTTAAAAATGCTAAATATAAACAAGACAAATAAGTCAACACTGCAGGCCAAACAGCAAGCCCGGAGTTGAATTTGGGAGCGGAAGCAGGTCAGGAGGAGAAGGAACCTGAGGGTACATGAATGCCAAGCTTTGTAAACCCAAGTCCAAAAGTTAATAGGAGTTTGCCCAGTTCCCCTTTCTCCCCCATACAGTTTACTAAGGCACCTTGCCAGTTCAGATATGCTGCATAGACACACACTTACATCAGCTGTCCGTGTGTGTGTGTGTGTGTGTGTGTGTGTGTGTGTGTGTGTGTGTGTGTGTGTGTGTGTGTGTGTGTGTGTGTGTGTGTGTGTGTGTACACAGGAGGATTTAGACTTGAATTTTTTAAGTATGTGTGAGTTTGGAGCTCGTACAGCTTCTTGCACCCATAATTCTTGACATTTCTCTCTCACTCCTTGTCACACACAGACTTGCGTACATTCATAAATGTTTTCACACAGACATTCAGAACTCATAAGACTGCCTGTATGTCACTAAATACCCAGAGGAAAAAAGTTGTGGTATATGTATTGCGTTAGTTCTTTGGCATTTCGGCTTCCAACACTAAGAACTCTATGTGTAGATCACTGACGTACAGCCGTTCCTTCACCCTCTCAGCCAGCCACACATATAAATATAAGCACCTTCATTTTCCACTCTGCTCTCTCATGCCATTCTGCTCTGCTTTTCAAACAAGACCCGCTTCAAGGCTGCGGGTTTATTTTAGTTAGCTCTTGATGTTTTTTTCCCTTTGGATATATTTGTTCTGTGGACCTGACCTTAATTTAGCACCTTGTCACGTGCCAGCAGTGGTCACGATGCCTAGAAAGTGCACTGTGTGAATTTAATCTCATTTTTGAGCGCTGGTTTTGGTTGGGATTTAGCTGGGTGTAGCACACAGTGGCACTCCCCTGGAGGATCATCAGCTTGTGAGCTCTCTCGCTCCATTATTGTTATTTTTACACGAAAATTACTCTTTTCCACTCTTCCTGTTTATAACCTTCACCTCCTTTTCATGTTGTATGAACTCGATATGTATACAAGTTTGTGTGGCAGCTTTGTAATTTCTGTGGAAATACGATGTGTAAAGTAAAACAAATCATGTTTAACATCCCCGTGTGTGTCACACAGAGAGGTATTTCTTCTTTCCTTTTCCCATCAGCACTTCCAGCGGCAAGGTGTATGTGGCCCAGGTGAAGGAAAGGGCTGCTGCCAGGAAAATGTACGACACAGCTAAGAAGCAAGGAAAAACAGCAGGACTTGTCGCTACCAAGTCAGTCTTAGGGAAAATTGGAACTTTTTACCACCTTTGATAACTGCAGAATATTATGTTTTGTTTTGGGGGGGTAGTTTTTTCATGTTTGCAGTATCATACTATATTTACAGAAATACAACTTTGCAAATGTTACATTTGTGGTTTTGCAGAGAGAGGGAAATTGAGAAGTTTCGTGTTGCAGTGAGTGTGCCATCAGGGGCTAGGGTGTCCTTCTTCCTGACGTACGAGGAGCTGTTACAGCGTCGGCTCGGCCGCTATGAGCTCACTCTGGGTCTGAGGCCCGGTCAACTTGTCCAGAACCTCACATTAGATGTCTGCATAAGAGAGAGGACAGGCATCAGTTTTCTTAAGGTCCTTCCTCTTAGGACAAGCCAAGCGGTCACCAACACCCCAGCTCAAGGTAAAATCTGAACGGTTAGCCATCAGAATATTTACATGTGCATTATTTGACTTAACATAATGTCTTGTTTTTGCTGGCTGTAATTTCATACCACACAGGGATGGTATATTCTTAAATGGTTGGTGAGAAAAATGCAAATAAGTCTACTTACTTTGATGGAAATTTTGTAAATTCTCTTCTATTGGTTTTGAGTCCAACCTCATGGCATGTTTCCCACAGCTAATGCCGATGCCCCTGCCTCTACTCATGTCGAGCAGAGTCCCGAGTGTGCTCGGGTCCGCTACACTCCGACTCTAAATCAACAGAAGAGCATTTCTCCCAATGGTCTTAATGCTGATTTCATCATCCAGTATGATGTGGATCTAAAAGACCTCATAGGTGATGTTCAGGTCAGCACCTTTCATTCCTGACTTTGTCACACTATAAACATGTAATACCGATAGAAGCAAAGGTTGCTTTTAACAATCTCTTTTCTCACTCACTGTCAGGTGTATGATGGCTACTTTGTGCATTACTTTGCACCTAGGGGACTTCCTGTGGTTCCTAAGGATGTTATATTTGTCATTGATGTCAGTAGCTCAATGATAGGCAATAAGATAAAGCAGGTAAAGTGGACAAAGGCTCATTTGGATAGCTAGACCTGTATTAAGTGTCTTAAGATGAAGAAACTTGCTCACATATGACAGCAACGTCGGTTTTCTGTAAATAATTCCAAGAATTTCTGTCAGTAGACAAAGCAAGCTATGAGCACCATCCTTGGGGACCTTAGAGAGGGAGACCACTTCAACATCATCACCTTCTCGGACAAGGTTCACACTTGGAAAAAAGGCAAAACAGTGCGGGCAACTCGGCAGAATGTATGGGAAGCCAAAGAGTTTGTGAAGAGGATTATAGCAGAAGGATGTGAGTCCAAAACTGATACTGACTGAACTGCTGCACTGTACACAATTTGAATCATTGCATCAGCTGATTGTTAAACTTGTGCCTTCAACTAATTCTCTCCTTTTTCCACTCCTTTGTGTCAGGGACCAATATTAATGCAGCTCTGCTCTCAGCTGCCCAGCTTGTCAATCCTCCATCCTCTGGCCCTTCCAGACGCACCTCATCTCATCGTGTTCCTCTGGTGATTTTCCTCACTGATGGGGAAGCAACCATTGGAGTCACATCCAGTGAGACTATCCTCAGTAATGCCAAGAAGGCTTTGGGCTCGGCCTCTCTGTTTGGCCTTGCCTTTGGAGATGATGCAGACTTCCTGCTTCTCAAACGCCTGGCTCTGGAAAACCGAGGTGTAGCCCGGATGGTGTATGAAGATGCAGATGCAGCCTTGCAGCTTAAGGACTTCTATGATGAAGTAGCTAGCCCTTTGTTATCAGACATACAGCTGTCTTATCTGGATGATCAAGCATTTGATGTCACCCGCTCCCTTTTTCCAAACTACTTCCAAGGATCTGAGTTGGTTGTGACTGGGAGAGTTAAGACCGGGGTCAAAGATTTAAAGGTGCTAGTCTCAGCTATAGATTCAAAGCAGCAAATGAAGCTGGAGAACGACGTGTTTATTTCCCAAGAAAATGGGACAACAGATTCACTTGAGTGTTCGGGAGATTTAGAAGGGATATCCAGCTTTGTTCATCGCCTCTGGGCATATTTCACTATCAAAGAGCTTCTACTGGCTAAACTGAATTCTACTGATCCTGCAACTCAAAAGTTGCTAACAGATAAAGCAACCAACCTCTCCCTCAAATATAACTTTGTTACACCAGTCACTTCTTTAGTTGTAGTTAAGCCAGATGAAGATGAAGCAACTCAAAGTCCAACCACTCCAGAACCCACCACAGCTGCCACTATAACCACAACAGCAACAACTACAGCTACAACCAAAATGTCAGCTGCTGGTGTAGCAAAGAAGTCCGGCTCACCACCTAACCTTAAGCATAAGAAGTTAAATCCAGGCCTGCCTAAGTCACCTCCAAATACCCTAAAACCCCCCAAAACATCAGTGGTTACATCATCCAAAAAAGCAGCTACAACCTCAAGTCCGAGCTCTATGAAAACAGCCCCTGCACCATTCTCTGCTAAAAAGCTCACTCCTTCCCATAATGGCCTGAAAACGTCTCCTCCTCCTCCAGCTGGAAAGATACCCACTTCTCTGCTAAAGATTTTAAAAACAGCACCACCTCCTGCACCTGGAAAGGTCTCCACTCCCCTGCCCAATGCCAAGAAACCAAATACTCCCACAACCACCCCTATGCTGACATTCACCACCAGTCTCTCACCACCACTAAGTTCAGTCAGAACTAACCCTGCCCCCCTACCCAGTACAGCACGGACAGCTCTCCCTCCTGTCAAAGTGACTCTAAGAGCAAAGAACAGCACATCGTCTGCTCCATATGCTCACCTGTCCGAAAGCACTCCTTCCCTCACTCACTTGTCATCTACACTAACCTCTCCCACTCCAGCTCCAGCTCCAGCAGTGGAAAACAACATCACAAAATCAAATGTTGACACAGACCTGAGGATTGCCACCCTAGTGTCAGCTACCTTTGCTCCCATGCCTGGCGTAACAGATGGGGAACAACTGTGGGAGGCAGCACAGCTTCTGGGTAGGTTACACCTCGTCTCATCTGTTGTGTGCTGAGCTTAATTCACAGTCAAAGCTTTTTTTGCAACCTGGGAGTTATAAGGTGGATGATGAGGAGTAGACTGTTTGTTTATCATTTATTGAACTGTTTATTGTCTCTCCACTAGATGTCTCTTCTTCCATTCAAATTCAAAGACGAGGTAAAACTGGATTTCCTCTCTATAACAAACACTTTGTTAGTCAAAGCGCTATTTGTATATATTTGTATAGATTTGTACCTGTTTATACTGGAGCTAGTAGTAATAGTTATATCATATACAAGAATAGAATTTACTTAAAGGGGACCTATTGTAGTGCCCTGTACTTTTATTCTTGGATTCTAGAGTAGGTTAACATAAGTCTAAGTTTAGAATAATTCCTGTTCATCTTATACTGGACCTTGACATAGCTCTTTAATTTATCTGCCATCTGAAATCTGTTAATACACGCTTTAATTAAAGGCAAAAAAAAAAAAAAAAACTTGACTGGCAGCACCTCAAAAACAGAAGGGTTCACTGCAAGTGGGCAGGACTAAAAAGTTAGGACACACTCGAGATTATGGACAAGTTTAATAAAAAAACCAAAATGAAACTCTTGTACATAGTGAACATACTGTAGTGGTCAGATATGCTAAATGCGGACATCCTGATCACTCTTTGGGTATCTTTATTTCATATCAGGACCAATTTCCTGGTTCAGTATGGCAAAGGAAACTCAGCTTACTGCAGGTCACTGAAGAACTCAGCTGATGTTGTTGTGTTGTTGTACATTTTTCCTGTATTATCGAAAGCAGGAAATTTTGAAAAATAAGAAAATGCCTCACTTTGACCGAGTTCATCCAAAGACAAAGAAGGAGGGATGGACAAATAGGATGAAAAAAAATAGAAAGTGATAATTGAGCATAATAGTTCCCCTTCATAAAATTGTCTCTGGAAATTAAAGCATCTGACAACATTGGAGGGGAAATTATTCTCTGGTGGAAATGTTCGCTTTAAAGAATTAAAGAAATGCTTTATTTTCAGTGTTGAAGCAAAAACAACATATTTTATAATTGTAAGTAAGTAAGTAAAATTTATTTATATAGCGCTTTTCACAGATAAAAAATCACAAAGTGCTTTACAACACAGGAAATGGAAATATAAACAATATAACAGTAAATAAAACAAAATTAAACTATAAAACTATAAAAACAACATAAGAGGAAATTAATCAAATGCTTTTCAAAATTGTGTTATATATATTTTAAAATGATAAATTTGCATTTTAAAATACTGTACACAGTTCTTAGATTCAGTAACATTATCTAGCTGTTAAAATACACCATGACAACTATATATATCAGAATATAAATCAGTAATAATTTGCACATCTTTTCTATTAAATAGATATTGACCTGGTGAAAGGTAAGCATCATGATTAAATCATTATATTCTGTTATTTCTAAAATCAGCTCCTTTGGTGAGCAGTGCAGTGTGAAGTGAACCTGCTTTTCATACATTGTTTCCATTTCTCAGACTATGATGCAACCTATGAATATGATTACGATGACGATCAAGATAACTGTAAGTTTTCAATGTATATTGGAAGCAATACTCTACTCTCACTTACGACCTGAAATGTTTCTTTACAATACATGTCTGACTTATTTTCAGGGTATATTACTGACACTTTTGGTGAGTATTTGAGAATGCAAAAGCTGCATATAAAGTCATTAACTGTAAAGATGCTGCTTGCAATACAGTCCTGTCATTGGTTTCAGTGCTTGGGAGTGAGGAGGATTGTCCTTTAGCTGAATGTCTTGTGTTTTTAGAGCCTCAACCCAAAATGGGAGCCATCAGGGGATTCTCCTCATCAGGTTGAGTCAACATTTTATTTATTTTCTCTTTAGTAGGCCCTTAAACTAATTTCAGTAGTTAATGTATATACTAAATATTATCTTTTGCAGTTGATGGAGATCCTCATTTTGTGGTCCAGCTAGCAAAGCTTCACCAAAACCTGTGTTTCACAGTAGATGGCAGGGCTAATGATGTCCTCAGACTGCTGGAAGACCCAGAGAGAAGTATGCAGAGCAATAAGATCTATAATCTGACACTGTAATTTTGGTGTTTAAACGTCTACATATGTCTCCTTTCTCTTCAAGATATCATTGTAGATGGCCACCTAATGGGGGCTCCCTCCAAAGATGGTGTTGAAGACCGTTTGCGAAACTACTTTGACCAGCTCACAATCTCCGCGGTCACGGGCAACTCTGGTGACATCATGATCACACTCACGCTGGACGCTGTAGTTTTGGAAGGTGAAGGGCGGGATACGCTTCCCATCAATCAGCAGGGATCAGTGACGAGGCAAGGCGTGACTGTTACTGTGGACAACCACCAGAGCTGCTGGATCGAGCTGGCAGAGGGCGTGCAGTTCCTGGTCCTGTTCCATCATTATAAACATCCAAGCTACCTGCAGTTGGCTCACCTGGGCTTTTACATCACAGATGGGCGAGGGCTTTCTGACTCCACCCAAGGCCTTCTGGGTGCGTACACTGAAGCTTCCACTGAAAATGAATATGTTGTTTTGTTTTGGTACATATGGCATAAAACACTTAAAATACTTAATTGCAGATAAAAAGCTCCCACTTACAAAACCATTTTAAATACTACACTGTTGGCTACTGTGCCCAGTGGTTTAAAAGAAAGCTGGCCACGACATTCAATTTTCATTTCTTTAGATGTGATATCAGTTATAGAAAGAGAGTTGTTGTATTCAGTCTTACTAGCTTAAAAAAAGAAGACAACTGGACTTCTTTAGTTTTCTGGAAGATGTTTCATCTCAGCCAATAGTTCCCTTGAATGTAATAAAAAAAATAAATAGCAAATAAACAAAAATATTCAGGATCAATATCTCCTTCCTGATCTGATTACTAGAAAAAAACCTGCAAACCTCACTGTCAACAGTTTAATGTACAACCTTTCTAATTTCTACCATTGCCAACCTAAACATCAGCTAACTAATGCTACAAATGTTTAAATCCCATCGCAACCGTAAGTGTCAGCGTAGGTTCTCAGTCATCCAGGTTAAGGTAGTCTAAGGAGCTAATGGGATTTGGGGTTAGTATGTCTCTTTGCTTAATCATAGACTCTATATAAAAGATTATGTAGCCACTATTACCATTACTTTGAAGCCTGTTGTTGACCATTTTTACTATTTTATTTGACTATTTTACCATTTAAAGCATTTCATCATCATAGTTTTTTGAAGTATGATGCATCATTAATAATGTAGTGGACCTGACAGTGTAAATGGGGGCTGCTGCATATTCATACTGTACTGACTTGTCAGCCAACTCCAGTACTTGATGTGATGATGACTGTTTTGTAATATACCAAACAAGCATTATGTAAACAATCTCTTGTACACATGGATTTTAAAACTTTTAACAAAAGAATGTAGCACACTACAGAAGGCCTTACTTTTTAGACTCGAAGACACTTTCCATCTTTTATGTACAGTCTATGATCTTAGTGTTAAATGTAATTGATAAATAGAGCAATCAAACGTGCTTATTTACTCAATCAAGTGTCAAAAAATAATAATCGGATACCTCAAATTTATAGATGAATACAGGAAGTGAGTTTAAGTTGTTACTTCTCATCATTTCTGTCCTTTATCCATCTGCAGGCCAGTTTCAACGCGCTGACATTAATATAACAGTGGTGAAAGACTACGTGGATGAAGGTCTTCATCGAGTTAAGAAGGAACAAATTCTGGCCAGAGGGATCCTGAGGTGGGGATCAGAGCAAATGCCAGTTACCCTGCAAGACAAGACGCTGAAGGACTCGGTGCAAAAACGCCACCGAAGCAGCTGCTGGGTGGTGCCCAAGACAGAGATAGAGAGACTACTGGGTCATTCGTATGAGAGCTACGTGGTGAATCATGTGTAATTCTAGCCGAGTCATTTCCACCATGTTGTCTGTTTGCTGCACAGCTCAAGTCACAGCAGGTAATGTGGATAGGTTATCACAAAAGGATGAACCAAAGCTGGGATCCAACTGGGTTAGTTGCCTGAATGGCTTTCTGGAAGGGTGGGACAGATTACAGACTGCAAAGAAAAGTTTCCTGTAAAGAAGTAAATACAGCAAAGGATTGAATGGTGCCCTTGTTCCATCTCCACCACTGAATTTGAACCAGATTCAAGCTTCGTATCTATGACAGAGACGCAATGTACTCCTGGTCGCATGGCAACTACAAAATATCCAATGGTTGCTGCAGCAGTTTGCGCATGCTCCAAAATGTCTTGCAAAACAACCCTGTTTACAAGTTGTTTATCAGATTATTCTTATATTTTATGATTGAATTTTTGATAGTCAAAAGCTATCTTTCAGAATTACTTGTAATCATAGTGTAATTCAATAAGTTGTATTTTTAGTACAAGTGTATATAAAACATTAATGTATGTATTTGTGTATAGATAAACTTCCCGTGTCAGCATTGCATCTTTAATAAGCAACACAAATCAGCCTTTTCCAGGTTTGCCATGTGCTTTTTATTTTTCTGTCATTTCATTCATAGTTTAATTCATTTTATTTGTTACACAAGACATTAGGCATTGTTCACATACTAGTGATCAAACAAGGACAGTAAGTTTTCTACTACTCAGTCTATTTCTTTTGTCAATTTCAAGGGATATTTGTCAATAGTGGTTTTCAAAGGCCATACTAAACAGTACAACCACACATGAGGCTTTTGTTTTCAATAAATAAAAAAGAGGATAGTATCTGATGCTGAGGAAGGGTGGGTGGGGGGCTTCAGATATATCTATGTTCAAGAAGTAAACAGTATTCCAGTTATCACCAGATAATGTGTTTCCAGGATGAAGAGCACACACAATGTTAAATGACGCACAGTGCGAACACACAGCTGTATCGATTTTGACTCCAGATCTATGACTGACTGCTGCTGTTGTCCCTCCATCAAAACCTGTTTCTTAGGAATGCTAAAAATCATTAAATCCTGATGCAACACTGGAATGATCACTAAATTAGGTAAACATAACACATGACACAGCAAATAAACAAACAAAAGAAATCGGTGTGCATAACGTTTTAAATCCATTTTATCATCAGAACGTAAACTATTAGCATAGCATATTCAGCATTTGACGTAAACCCTTCCACGATACGTCAGCGAAATTCAAATAAATAGAGCTCAAAGATAAGACACGTCAACACCCCAGACGCGATAACTTTGTTTAGAGTTGTCAAGGGGTTGGTCGCGGTGGATAAAGTGAAATGGAACCGCTTCAGTTTTCAGTAAAGTAAAATGGATCGTAGCATCTCGTGTTTGTTTTGATCCATAACGAGCCAAGCCACAGATCAATCTGACTGCGAGTGTGCACTGTAGAGATATGAGGAACTGTCTCAGGTGTACAATAACACCTCTGACTCGGTAGGAAACAGCATCCTCTCTATAGTGTTCAGCCAGCTCTGCAGAGCAACATACACCACCAAACTTTTAATGTCAGCGAGCTTTGCCAATAACAGAATCACCAGTTTTGGCACAAGACTGGCCTCCCACTACATGTTAGTAAAAACAAAGCAGTCAATGTTTTGAATGGGTCCAAACATTTGAATTAGACCCAAAATTAAGGCTACAACCAAATAAAAGCATCTTGGTTCACTCTCATGGGGCGGCACTTGGAACTGTGGTTTCATACTTATGCTATGCTACAGTCTTTTGAAAATTTCTTGCTTTTCCCTCTATGTCACACTACAATTTTTTTCTGAGTTTTAATCCCAAGGGTAATGACTTATCTCAATGACAAACACAAGGGTTGAAACAACCAAGACACAATCTGGTGCTTCCACTGAGAGCCGAAATTTCAGTCTTCACTCTCTTCCCCCGCAAGTGAAACTTCGCCAAGACAACAATCTCCTCACATACATTCTTATCCTTCACCATTTCAAAAATCTTCCAGATCTCTTCACAGAAACCCTCACCTAACACAAGACAAATCCTCACCATGCCTTTTTGCCCCAATGTTCCCTTTTTCTTGTAAATGTTCAACTCGAAGACCACGGTTTCATCCTCTGCTCTGTAAACTTCATAACTTCAGCCAGTGAAATGTGCACCAAGCATATAGAAATAAAACTCTTCAATAATTTAAAATGTTAGAAAGTAAACTATTCAAATTCAAAAGTGACATCACACAACAGAGATAAACAAAGAAACTTTTTTTGTGTTTTTCTTTTTCAGGAGGGAAGGGTTGACAGTTAGTAGCCACTGATTAGCTTGCCTGCTAGCACAGGAAACACAACAGCATTGCAAAGTGAGCACTATCAGCTGACAGAACAGCCCATTTATATGTAACTTTTCATCACATTTTTTTGTTTTGTTTTTTTCCTGTTTTTGCCCGACCAACAGATTTTGCCAAAATGAGCGGCATCTATTGAAGAAACACAGGTAAAAGACCAAGTAAGAGAAAAGTGAAAGCAGGGTTGACAGGAGTGATGCGTGGAATGGTCCAGCCTTCATACCGCAGTGTCATTTGAATCTATGTACAATACTACTGTGTGTAAAAGATGCATGCACGTCCACTGGAGGTGACCCTTCCAGAGGATTCTACACTAAGCCGTTACACATCTCTCATGTCAGAGCTATCTGTTGAGACCTCTCGGTGCCATCAACCTTCCATCGACCCAACCTCTGATATGAGGAGAACGATGTTACAGGAGGAATGAAATGCTTTGGAAATTGCCAACAACAAGTAATAAATTCACCTCTAATGATAATAGTTAAGACATGATTATACTGTAAATTCTACAATGGAATGAAAAACCATATCAACCCTGCTTTTCAGTGACAGAGAAAGGGAATGTGAGCATTTGAAAAGCGTGTATGTGTGTGTCTGTGAGCATTTATGTGTCTGAATGCGTGCCAAGAGAGGGCGAGAGAGAGCGACGCGAGGAGGTGGAGGCAAACGGCTGAAGACGGGCTCAGAGGCTCAGACGCACACCCTCTCCACCACTCTCACATTTTACCCATTTTGCTTTTAAAGCACTGTTTAGGCAGCCCCGGCCCTCTACTGAAAGCCCCGTTGCCTCCAGTTTTGCATCCACCTCCTTTCCCAGCCTTGCCCTCTCTCAGAAGCCCCCCTCTCTAGCTCACTGCTCATCCTCCCCAAACACATCGTTCTGTTTGCGTTTCATGTTTTCAAAGTCAAAGTCGCTCCCGGTCGTACGTTTGTAGATGTCCTTGATGTCATTGCAAGTGGTCTCGAAGTGAGTGGTGGCATCGTAGGACCTTGATGCGAAGATCTGAGGAAAGAGTTCAATAACAAGAGTTAGATTTTACAGCATTGCTAGCAGGTCTGTGAGGCTGCAGTGCTCATTTCCAGCTTCACATTTTTATTCAAAAATATACAAAAGTAGCTTTGCATGATCCTTATTTATTGTCATACCAGGCCTCTGTGCACCTGCACAGTTTATCTGTTTGAAACAAGCAGATCTATCTCCCATCTCCTAACAAAGCTTTGTAAATGACTGAAAACAGAGGGTTTAAACACAACACAGCTCTGTGTCTAATATGAACATATTAGGGATATCCACTCATAGTAACATTATACAGAGGCAAGAGGGGAAAAAAACTCTGAATCTGATTGTTTAGAGCAGTCTGATGCTTGCAGCTAAAATTTCAAGCTGGCACCTAAACGCCTCACATGCACATACAAGCTGGCTTCAAAAGTGAGTCAATCCCCACAGCCTCCTATTCTAACATTTTAGAGCAGAAACAAATCTGGGCTTTATTTAAGGTCTTTTGGGCTATTTTAAAAACAATTAACTGTCAAATATCTTGCATTTAACTGTATTAAAAGCGCTATGCATTTGGTGAGTGAATTCTATCATTCTGTATGGAACTTAGCACTAATTAGCAGGTGTCTGCATCTATTTTATGTACTCATAGTTTATGGGTGCCTCTTGCTAACCAAACTTGTTAACCCAAGTTTGGTTAGCAACCCATTTATGGGTCCAAAATAACCAAGCGGGCCAGCTGTTGCCCATAAAATTGAAGCTTCCAAAAAGGAGATCACGATACAAGTGACATCACTAGATCATCACTACAGCCATCTTCTATGGACAGTCTATGATAGAATGATAATTACCTATCTAGTACAACATTTCTTTGCAACAAACTGGTCAACTGACCCTTCAACTCAGCCGTATTAGTTGTGGCAGCATATTAATTTGTTATATTGTAAAATACAATATTTTTTCTGGATGTTACCCTTGGAAAAAATGTCTCACCTGGCTCTCAGTACCATCATCTGTGGGCTCATAAAGGTCGCTAATAGCCACAAACCTGTGGGGAAAAAAATGTGATTTATCCCAGTTATATATGCACCCCCCCCCCCTCATGTAACTAAAAACATACATGAATTTGAATAAGCAAGACGTAAAATGTGGGACTCACTTTTGGTCGATGGGCTCCAGCAGCTCCAGAGCTGGCTCAATTTCATTCTCAGGTTCACTGGTTTCCACTGTGGTGCTGACAATAGCGATGTACTTCCCCTGGGCCGCCACGTTGTGAGCATAGGAGATCATGCACACATAGATGTCTAAAGAACAGACAAAGGAGTTAACAGGAAGAGATGGTTAAATCAAGAGTTAACTTCAAGCAGGATTAATTGACGTTTTTGTCCACTTGGAGGCAGCAGGAACGAGCTGTATACACACTGACACGTTATCGTCCCAGTTGAGTAAACAGTTGCCTGTTTATATAAGCATTCATCTGGAGTCATGTTTCTAGCCACCTGCTGTGTGTCTCATATCTCATTTCCTTTAGCTTTGCTTTTGTTTCCATAACTTTTTAACAAAAAAAAAAATCTCAGGGTTGCTCCAGTATATGCACAAGTTACTTTTTTAAATTGTCTTTCTTCTTCTTGTTGTCAAGCAAGTTGTCTATAGTGCTTATTTTCCTTCCTTCTTTTATTTTTTCCAACTTTACTGTTTAAATCAGGTGAGTAACAGTGATAGTAAATCAAAACAGTACAACTGAAACTATTAGCAGAAAGGTGCTAAAAGGCACCATGGAGCTAAGGGCAACTGCAGAGCTCATCACTTCTAGTTTGTCACATTTAACATGGAGTCTGATGTTTATTGATTAGGGATGTTAAAAAATAATCTAAATTTAATCTGTAGGGGACTAAATTTGCACCATTTCTTTGAAGAATAAAAAGCAGAAATATTGAATATAGAAAATATTGCTCACCTGAGTTGCGATTAACCTGATTCTGAGGAATGATGATCTGACAGGAGTTGGCATCATTAGTGTTTTTGATGGGATGGCTGAGGATGCAGATCACACGGATCACCTGACCCGCTTTACGGACACGGTCTGGGATGTAACTAGGGTCGCAAATGAGCTGCTTACAACGAGCCACCTGCAGTGGGAACGAGACAGTAATGATGTGAGTCTGCTGGCTAAGTGCATTTGGCTGAATAAACCTTAGGCGTAACCACTTTAAAATTTGTAATGATACTGTTAAACTTGTGTAGCTGTGGACAATAAGGCAGAATCTGCTTTACCTCGCCCTCAGACTTTACTCCAATCACTTTACCACCTTCCATCACAATCTCATCCACAGGTTTGTTCAGCATGTAGGTTCCTCCATAGATTGCACTCAACCTAAGATTACAAACGAGTATGATCCGTTAACTCGAGGAGTGGTTTTGATAGTTATGACAGACTCCATCATAAATATCAGAAGTTTAATTTAAGTTAAAATACCTGGCAAAGCCCTGTGGCAGTTCTCCCAGACCATAGAGGGGGTAGAGATAAGGGCTCTTGCCATACCGTGCCAGTGATTCACTGTAGAGTTTGATACGGTTGATCGTCTCCAAACAAGGAACATCAAGATAGCTGAAGTGGAGCAAAAGCAATGTGAGAACCCCATTGGTATCTGTTTAAGCACATAATAACAATAAACCCTTGGTATTCCCCGATAAGAACATCTGTGACTCATATTTGAAAGCATGCAACTGTGACATTAAGCAGAAATAAACAATTAAACGGTTGATGATGGGTGATGTTGTTCTTACTCATCTGTCCTGTAGAGGGCCAGGGCGTGGCCAGTGAAGTCAATGACATCCTGACCGAGGTCAAACTTCTTGTAAACGTCCCTCATCGTTGTGGTTTTAGGGTCCACGCCCTCAAAGGTCTTGGGGTCATTCTCATCAAAATTGGCCACAAAGACTAAAAACTTTCGAAACCTCCTCTTTTCAAACATTCCCATCAGATCTGTGAATTCAAACCGAGGTTTCAGCACTCTACTGTCGACGTCATCGCGTGCAAAACGTAATGAGACAACATTCAGGTGACTTACTTGAAGCTAGTGCCTCAGTCTCAGTTGATGGCACCTTGTAGATCTTTCCTCCTTTGTAGACAAAGCTGCCTTCCACTACTTTAAAGTCCAGATACCGTGTCACTTCTGTGTATAGCAGCATCTTTACAAGCTGACCTGCAATCAGGGAGGCAAACACACGCAACATCTTACAGGCTCTGTGTTAAATCCACACTACATATACAACATAACCACAAATCCCTTGAAAGCCTACAACATAACATGCTGTAACATGACGCGCACCTCACAGGAAATATAACTATATGTCGCGTTAACAAATCCCACAGCTATTGTATTTCGCCTGCTTAGTCTGGTCGATTCCTCCTATGCATTTCCAGCTACTTTTTTACCCTAGTTTTTGAATGGATCTCTAAGAGGACAACAGCCACCGTCTTAATGTAAGAACTCAGAAATGTCATCAGATTCCTGGTGGGGGATTTTGAAAATTACTAGAATAAATATGAGGAAATGCACAAAAAAGTGGAAAAACTTCATGGACAAATATGATGGCCTCTGAAAAAATACTGATTGGAACAAAGATTAAAGGCCAGGAGAGAAAAAAGTCCCAGCATTTTATTTGTTCCTGTCACGAATGGCACTGCTTATAAAACACCAGGACATGGTAAAACACCACCCACAAGCATTAATGCTGGCAAAGGTGTTGGCCACTTAAATAGGTTACATTGCCAGGTCTCCAGAGTCACCTAAACAAGCAGTTAGTGTGTGACCAACCTTGAAGAATTAAAGCATTTTGCAGTCACAGTATTAAGCTCCAGAATTACCCTGTTGAATAGTCTGAAAAGCCCTTTGGCTCTTGTGTACTTATCACGTGCTAACTTTTATGGCATTTCTTTATATAATTAGCAACAGGATTCTAACCGTTGGCCATGAGAAACTTGGGTATGAGGTCAACGTTCCAGTCACGTCCTCTGCCCATTGACTCAGGTGGGGTATCTGGCAGACTGAAGCGCTTGTACAGCTGTGGAAAAGGAAAGGAAAGCCTGTGAGGCCCATCGAATCTGAGGCTTTACAGATAATAAAGCAGTTAGCAAATGAAGACAGTAAAAGGGTGACAGATGGGACTTGAAGTAAAATGAGATATACTGAGAAACATTAAAAGTTTATTGATTGGTTTTATAGATCCCAGAAGTCCTTACCTCCTCCAGGGGGGTAATGGAAGAACTCTCCCCACCGTAGTAGGGGTTTCGGTCCATGTGCAGAACCTTCTTGCCATTCACGGACATGATCCCAGACAGAATGCATTCCTGCACGAAAACGGATTTATTTATCCAACACATCAATCACATCAATAACTCTTAGGTATAAAACAGCCCTATAATAAATCCTTCTCCTGTCAAGGCTCCAGTGTTTTAGAGATGTGTTGAATCATTCATTGAGGGGTGTAGTTTAAGTTGTCAAGATGAGAAATGTTTCTAGTATTTTGGTCTAGACCTTAGCATATGATTAGAGATAGGCACGCTGCTTAGTTTAGACACTGAAGTAAGGAGGTTCTGACAGAAGGATGCGGGGGACAGTGGAAAAGATGTACGCATGCGTGATTGCATCGTCTTAACAACGTAGCTACGATAATAATAATACTAATACTACTAATAATAATAACAATAATGTAATTAAAAATGTATTACATAAAAAAGAAAAATTGTGTGGATATGCATCGTTGTATTTGATTCCATTTATAAAACTACCAGAATATCCGCTTCCGTGTCTGCAAAGAGCTGGGAGAATAGCACAGAAAGCGCACTTCTGCCGCAGAGGGTGTGATGAGTGAAAGGAAAGTGCGGCGATAGTGGCAGCAGTGAAAAGCTCTGTCATTTAATAAACCGGAGCTCAGGCCTGCGCCAACCTCAGGATGGAGGCCTGCCTATGCAAAGAGGACCATGACACACTGTAGGGTTACGCCTAAAAGATGCTGCTGGGTGTAACACAACACTGAGCCGGCTGTGACTCTGGAAAGCAAACAACTCCCGGTCGAGGAACTATTTTCTTCTCGTCGTGTACAAGCAGATCAGCTGGTGCGGTTTATTTCCAAAGCGCATCTCTTGTGATAAATTTCTAATGTGACACGCACGCCGGGAAGCAAGGGGCTTCCACTCTTTGGCTAGGATAGAGGATATCGGGCCTCTGGTCTGGCTAAAACCATCCTTTGGGAAGCTGACAGAATCAATTCGGTGTGTTTCTGTGCAGACAAAACGAAGCTTGACTACTCACTGTGAGTCCGGTGCCCAAAACGATCACATCATATTCCTCATCCATGTTGTCTCACCGCCTCTCCCGTCTCGCCCTCTTTTTGCCTTGAGAAATGAAGGGTATTGAAAGCAAATAAAATTGGTTAGTCCACAAACCGGGTAACTGTCTCTCACTGTCTCTGCACAGGTCCTTTAAATTGCTCTTCAAAGTAAAATATTATTTATTAATCATTGGGTATAAATGGCCAATGGAATACACAGTCCACACTGTCACCGGCGAGGACGACCAAAGATGGCCCTGATCGTGGAGCAGTCTAGAACAATGTCACTGCGCGTCGGCAAATAGTGCGCATCCTCCTTCCCTATTTCCCATCCTGCCACACAATGGACTCAAGCTGCAAAGCGAGAGACGCCGCTTTGAGCCGGCTTTGGCGATTGTTTATTTTGCACACGGGCTGTGCTGTTGTGGAGTTTGGCTTTTGTTTTTGGCCATTTTGAAACCACAATGTTTGTGTTCTCTAATTTCTTATTCTATCTTTCCTTCCCAGTTGTAGGCGCAGCGTTGCGTGGATGAAGGCAGCGATATCCTTCCGCTGCTACAGCTGTGTGGATGGGAGTTGCTTTCACTGACTGAGCGCACGCACTAGGCCTTTACAGCAGGGGTGTTTCCAAGCTTTTCTTCTTTCTTTCTTTTTAACGGGGTGGTACAGGGGTGTGGGGTGGGGGACCAGGAGTATGGCAGGGGGTCGTAATGTTTGATCGGATTTAAATATTATTAAAGAAAAGTGTCTTTTCTGCAGCCCTGTCTCCCAATAAAGACGGTGTTACAAGAAAAGCAGTGCTGCAAAAGATTTGGATAACCTTTCTGCAAAGTGGCTAAACAAGCATTTAGGCCTCTTTTTTAAGTAAATGTCACATTCCTATTTAAGTAGTCTGTTTTGGCTGTGAAACGCTACCTACAGTCCCAAGTAGCTAAAGTAAAAGTATTTGTTATACAGAGTTAATTATGCAGTCATGATCACTGAATGATTAATATATTGTCCTTTTTATGTTACCGTGATGCTGAGGTTTATATATGCCTTACATTTGATAATATCACATAGGAGTTCAGCAGTAAGATGTTAGCATAATTATGCTTTTTGGGACAGGTAAAATGATAAGTAACTACAGCATTAACATAACTGTTATTAGGCTACTGTTTATTTAATTATTAGTAATTATTCATCTCAGGCTCACTTCCACAATGAATCTTTTGTCCTGGCTTTCTCCCATCACCCCAACCCATTGCAGCACACAGCTGCCCCTCTCTGAGCCTGGTTCTCTTGGAGATTTCTTCCTGTTTAAAGGGAGTTTTTCCTTCCCATTGACATCAAGTGTTTGCTCATAGAGGGTTGTTGGATTGTTGTTGTTTTTTTATTTTTTTTGAGGAGTGGCTTTTCAATTAAATAAATGTTTAGACTGATTTATTTATCTATTTATTATTTACTTAATTACTTATATGTAATTGTTAGGACATGAAACAAAGAGGGAATTTAACACTTTAACTCTTAAACGCTTAAGAGTATCTTGGATAATTAGTCTACGCCCTAAATGAAAGTGTGAAAAAAAGAAAATATGAATATAAATGAAGTAATAATGGAAGACTGCCGTATTTGTTTAAACGCACACACATGCACACACAAACACACGCACACCATACTTTAAAGAATCAGTTGTTCTGCTAAGCAATGTGGTCAGCTGGTGGTACTGTAGCGGTTTCTCTCCTGGAAATGCTCAACTGAGAGCAAAGCTGTAGTGTGTCATTGGTGTCAGCAGCTGCTGCGGGCTGTTCGGGCTGAATGAAACAAGCAGGAAGTCATCTCTTCAGCACATGACTGTCAGGTGGTGTGGGTCACGTGAGCATAGAGTTACGGAAAAGTCTAAACGAAAATGGCAGGTTCGAGGAGCTCCACTCGGTTAATGGGTCTTTATATTCTACTTTTCGCCCCTTTTTTCGCCTTGGGGAGCGCCACGTCTCAAGTGCCTTTTCTTATGTGGTCCAGTGAACGGTAATATTTAGTTTTTCTTACTTATTCATTCAGCAAAACTCACTTTAACTACCGGCAAAGTTATCTTGTATGCTAACTCGAATGCTAACTCTTCTAGCTACTTTGCTGCCCAACCTATTCAAATTCAAATTCAAATTTTATTTGTCACACACACACACACACAACCATACACAGTATGACATGGGGGTGAAATGCTTGTAGCTGTGCAATTCCCGACCATTAAATGACAGAAAAAGATTTATAGCATTTACAATTTACAGGTTACTACACAAATTTACAAATTAACTTAAATTTACAGCAAACCTAGCAAACACCAATCGTTTAAAGTCTAGATGCTAAATATATAGAGGAGTATTTACACATAAATTGTAGAGATTTGCTTGTGCGTTTTGTTACAATTTGTTCATAATGGCCATCCTTTTATTTCTTAATTTTGAAATAACCCATAGAAGTAACGAGTCTCCCTGATTTAACCCCTAACCTGACGCTCTTTAGCACTAGTAGATATGTTTATTCTGTTGTTGTTGATCTTCATCTGCAAAAAGCAAAGTAAGCTGTAACATCAAACACATTTACACTACAGACAGTGACTTTTGCTAGGGTACTGCACTTCCTTATGATGATGCACACAGGAGTTTAAAATGTGGAAGTATACTACTGTATGAGGTGGTGTGTTAAGCAGGAGGACAAAGCAAGGTTGATATACCAAAATAGTTTTCTTTGATGATAGGATGAATATCCGATTCGTTATTTTTATTTTTGTTGTTGTTATTTAGACATTTCTTATATATGTGCCAGCTTTACAGGAAACACAGGTTTGTTTGGGCCTACTCAAAGGATTCATTTGATTGACTAATGGGTCTCTTTTAAAAATGAAGTACATAAAGCCATAATAAAAGCCGCTGGGATTTTCAGCATTTTCAAAAAATGTGTCAGTGCAACTGAACCACTTAATATCACAATTCATCTTTATTTTTTTTTTTCTTTATGTTTAGCTTGCCACCACTGGCCTCACCTACAGCTGGTCATATAGCATCTTATGAGCAGCTGAGTGCCTACCTCACCTCTGCCTTCAGCTCTGGCTCCCACACCGTGCTGCTGTTCTTGCAGGACAAGGTCAGTACCTGACACATAAACTAGATTCTGGCCCTGTAATGAATATGTTTATGTCACTAAATTGTTCACCATTTGTTGATTTGAAAGCTAGTCATTTTATATGCAAGTTGTGCAAAATGGGGTAGTTGTACTGCATTCCCATGTGACACTGCAGCAGTGTGGTGTGACAGTGAGTTTTGGCATCACTTCCCATTTCTCTGTTCCTCTGTGATACATTGGGTCTTTTTTGTGGTGGTGGTGAACACTCAGTGTTGTGACTGAGCCATATATTTATATTTTCCCATGTGATATTTTTAATCGTGACTGTAATCGTCATGAAATTGTCATTGTAAATCCTCTATGACTTTTAATCAACTACACAAGCACAAACAAGATATTCCTTTAGATGTAGCTTGCGTGAAAAGTATGAACGTGACAATGATTTCATTCCAGTTTGTTGTCAATTGAGGTATCGTGGAGCCGCCAGTTCACTTATTTTTTTGGCACACTAGCATACTGTCATGCATACACACAACAAGTCACTCAAACAGACATTAAGATTTGAAATGTAGTTTTTCCTAGTATTACTGAAACAAAGAAAATGAAAGAAGTAGCAGATAATAATTGTCCAAATTAATGTAATTTGTACAGACTGTATTTTTTTTTAAGAATGATAAATACAAACTGAGCCATTAAAAAAGAATTCCGTTAAAATAATGTCTGATTATGAATGGCATTCAGTCAATTTAGCTGCTAAATTAATTGCTCGTGAGTTAATGGGACTGGTAAATGTTTTAGTTATTAAAGTCTTCCTGAATTCAAGAATTATTTCCTTTTTTGTATTTAGTTAAGCAAAGATGACTTCACAGTCTTTGGTGGCGTATTTGGGAATAAGGAGGATAGTGCCTTTAAAAACATTGAGGTATGTTTTTATAAACTATATGTTAGTCCAAAATTAATATAGTTTTTTCCTAGACAAACAGACTGATAATTGTGCCCACTTGATCCTTTTCAGGATGCAATGCAGTCTTCTACCTCAAAAGTGACACTGCCTGCCTTGGAGTGGTCTGGTTCCTTTAACATGGCAGCTCTGCTGCAGGAGAAGCTCGGTGTTTCGCCTGTGCTCGTCGATGCAGACACTCTCTCACATCTGACTATCAAAACGTCTGTCAGCAACCTCCTGCTCATCAATCTTCCTTATTGTAGCAGGTGAGATTTTGTTTTGTTCAAAGTTATATTGAATAATCAGTTATCTGTTTTTAATTAATACTTAAAGTCTATTATTTTTAAATTGTTTTGTAGCTTACAGAAGTCATGCAAGGAAGTCCTACATGAGAATGGTATGTTTTTAAGTGCTGAGGATTAAAAACATTTATAACTGTATATGACATTTACAATTACAAACATGTATAATTGTAGTCAGCATTATATGTTATATTTTGATTTGTGTATAATTTGAATGCATTTTGCTGTCAACAGATGAAATTATTGGAAAAGTTCTGAGTTCAATGAAAGCAAAAAACATCCCATACACTGCAATATACACAGGATTCCAGCCATCACGAGTATGTTTTTAAAATTAGTCAAAACGTGCCACATTATAACACATTCTCAATGTTTGGGTATTTTTTGAGAATGAACAACATTTTGATAACTTTGCAGGTGATTTCAGAAACCCCGATTTCTGATCAGCCAGTGGGTCGGTCCTTGCTACAAGCAGATGGACCTGAAGTTAAGCCTCCCATCATGTTTAATGTATCTGGTGGTCCCTGCATAATGCTGTGGGCTCAAAATCTCACTGTCAGACTGAGTCCGAGCTCACCATGGATCGACCTTGCTCAGGATGTACCTTCCTTTGTTGGATCACTGTGTAATGGCAGTACCTCACGGTAAAGTGGCCTTTCATTATTTCCCAAAGCAATATCCAGCCTGTGATGAGTTTAGGTTTTTTTTTTTTTTGTTATTTAAAGAGAAATAATCAGTTGCATGTTTTATTTTTTTTCTCATTTCAGGCTTGTGCTTAGTTACCAATCAGGCTTTAGATTAAGGTAAGGCAAAAAGTTGCTTATTAAAGATTCAATATTGTACCTTTTCAATTAGTTAATAACTCTAACATGTCCCCAGGATGTGCTTTTCAATTTTGTGCTCAATGTACCACAGCAATAGTATTTCTATGTATTTGTATTTACTGTTTAGATATCATGCTCTACACACCTGCTTTTCCAAACCGGTTCTTTCAGTGTGTGTGGCTTTAAATCTAGCTGAGCCGCTGCTGCTTCTGCCCACACCCTGTTTAAAAAGAAGTTTGTGAGTGACAGTGTGTACTAATGGGTGCAGCACAGTGCTGGCATGAATGAGGCGTTCTGTTGCTTTGCTTTCTCTAAGAGATCACTTTGTTCTACAATTGAAACACAAAATGACATTTACCTGACATTTAAAATCTTGGAGTCAACAGCTGGTCATTTGGTTCACTTTGTTTGTAGCTGATGCATTTTAGTTATTTTTATTTTGCACACATCTTGGAAGCAGTGAGCAGTGGGGGTTGTCACTATGGACATTTTAGCTCAAGGACTATTTTCTGTCTAGTTTCAACATAGAAACTTACACAACTAGGAGGACAAGCCTTTGTGCAAGTATTAAGCAATTTACTGTTTTTACAGCTTTCTTATCACACAACAGAGTTCATGAAATGATCATCTTGAGGCATTTTTATAAATAGGGTTGCTAAATTAATGTGGATTTATGTTTAAGTGATAAATGGGATCTTCCTGTTTAATTCTTAGTAAGAATGCATTTCAAAAAATGAAGTATTTTGTTGAAATTCCTGAAATCACGGCTTCCATTTGAAGACAGTTCTCTTTTTCAAAAACAAAGTTTTCTTGTTTTCTAAAAAGGCAAAAATAACTTTCTCAATCTCTGCAGTAGAGATATTATTTCCATGTAATGTAATATACTATATTTTTAATATCACTGCTAGCATCAGTTTATTTTAAAATCCTTCACGGATATGTAAGAGTTTAGAACAACTATTTTGGAAAGAATAGTTAAACAGTGATTGTGCTTTTTACACTGATACGCTTTCTGACCATCCTTCTCTTGCTGATCTCCAGTTTTTCAATGAGCAAGCGTTTCTATTCTGTCTCTGCACGAGAATGGTTCTCCCTGGATGCAGTTGAGCTGCAGTACGCTAACCTCAGTGCATCTTACATCGCGAGCCGTGACATCTATGCTCCCGCAGAGTATTCCTTTCATTGCCAGTCTGTCGCCAACTTCGGAGATATCCTGCTCCACACAAACACAACAGACACAAATTCATCTCAATGGAGGCTAAATTTTATCGACTTCCAGGTACAAATATAGTGCCGCATTTGCTAATTTTAAAGTCAAACACCAATGCATGAAGAGGTGTGTTGATGAAGGGTTTCTTAAATAATTGTTTTCTGTTTTTTATACAGATTCAGGGCTTTGGGTTGGCCAACAGCACAAACTTCTCCTACGCCAGTGACTGTGCAAGCTTCTTCACCCCAGCAATTTGGATGGGACTGGTGACTGTGCTCCTTACGCTGCTAATTTTAGTGTACGGTCTGCACATGATCATGCAGATTAACACCATGGATCGGTTCGATGACCCCAAAGGCCCATCAATTTCAGTGCCTCAGTCAGAGTAAATCACTTTTTTACTTAAAAAAAAAAAAAAAAAAAGTAAGAACATCCACTCCTCAGTTTTTGAGTGCCCCTTTGTTGATCAAAGAAAGTATCCCTTTGCCTTCTAGCTTTTGTGTTTTTGGGTCTTTTTCTTTAATGTATGTTTCTTTTGAGTCCTTCCACAGTTATTTTGGCACATTCCACGTCATATTGCCATATTTTACAGGTTCCAGAGTGTATTTTTAATGACTATTATTTTAGAGCGTGTGCCAGATACAGCTAGTATTTTTACTAAAATAATTTTCACACATATCATGGAATGACTTCCTTGCCAATACGAATGTGATCGCTAAATGCTGTAGGACCGTTTCAGACCTCAGTTCTTAATTTTTTATTTTAATTTCACTGGCCTAACTGTAATTTAAAAACTACTGTTAATGAAAGAAGTGCCTGTGTATATAAATGATCATTTGTGATGTGTTGTGTAGTGCTGCTGTTTTTCCCAATAACATACCTTGGATTCAGTTCTGTGGCCACTTGTCATGGCTTAACATTGGATATCAGTGTTGCCATTTTTCTTGGCAAGTAATTTATTTGTATAAAAGGACTTCATTTGCCTTTAAGGTTTACCCTTTGCTTCTGGGTTATCAGCTATTTTAATAACAGTGCCTTGTTTTCAAAAAAAAATATTGACGTGCATTTGCAATGAAGTACAATATGATTTGTTTAATTGCAAATAAATCTATAAATTCCTAAGTAATTCTGAAGTTGTGGGCCCCTCAGTTGCAGTTGTTTTATTTCATTATTTTGAGGTCATATACAGGCTGAAAGATACTTGCAAACTAAATGCAGGGTAAAGCGGATGTTTCTGTACGACAGGATGGGCATCGCTACTTAAGTGGGGAAGCGTCTTGAAATTTAGATATGCAAATTCATAAAACGAGAGAGGTTCAATGTTTTGCATAAATCGCTGGGATGAAAAAATGATGTGTATTAACTGAGTGCAGTTTTCCCAACTCTTGATCAAGCATAAATACAAGCTATCCGCCACGCATAATGTAAATTTAAGCCTATCGAAATGTGGGAGCTTTAATAAAGTTGACCAATCAGCGTTGAACAGGATATGCTGCTCGGTTGCCATAGTTACAGCAAGCAGAAACGCTACGACGGTCAGAGGTGTTGGACAGCTAGAAAGTAGCTAGCAGTATTTTTCCTCCTACTTGGGTTTTCGTTACGTTACCAAACGTTTGCTTCAACGATGCTGACCGCTCCTGCTCAGAGAGTATGTTTTGGGAGCTCACTGGAGAGGAGGCTGTTTCCTCTCCATTACGCGCCAGACCGGCTGGGAAACCAAATGTCACAACAGGGACCGCCACATGTCGGCCCGGGAAGCTATGACAACCACGAGGTTTGTGTGAGAGAGAAAGAGTCAAGGGGTACTTTCAGTAGCGGTTTTAGATACGGGCGGTTGCCCGGGGCGGCATCGTGGTGGGGGGCGGCATCACGGGCATCGGCAAAAAAAAAAAAAAAATAAATGCTCGTACTCATGCTGCCCCGACGTCAGCCAACGCATATTGGGAATGGCATAGGCACCGATCGGTTTTCTGTCGCCCATTTCCTGGGAGTAAGGGCGCCCTCCGTTTGCGAGGTGCACCTGCTGCTTGCGGCGCAGAGAGGAGAGGGCGGGGGATTCTCTGACCAGCTGGAGCAGCATCTAATAACCAACTTGCAAAATAAAACAAAATAAAAACAAACCAACAAACACGAAAACACCAGACATTATGATACAGACTTATAATTTGCACCGATGTTTTTTCGAAATTCTATAGAAAAGTGAGTGCGAGAGCCCTCGGTGCACCTGCTTGCTGCTGAAGTCAAAGTAAACTTTATTGTCATCTCCGCTACAGTCCAGTATATAGAGAGACGAGACAACGAGGCCCCAGTTACAGCAGTGCAAGTAAACAAACAATATATATAATATGTTTTGTCTGTTTGTGTGTGGGGTGGGGGTGTGTGGGGTGGGGGTGGGGGGGGGGGGTAGAGGGAGTGTTCGCCCAGGGCGCCAAACAGGCTAGGGCCGCCACTGGGTACTTTCACAAGTTGTTTTACATATTTTTCCCCTTTCTTTCTATGCATGCAGTTTTTATGTCCACGTGACCGTTAAAGTTAATTTAGGTGATGCTTTAAAATAAGTCAGCTACAGTAAGTGCATTGAGATGCAGGCCAGCTGCGAGGTTTGATTTTTCGGCTGACTTTTGGTGAATGAATGGTATATTCAGAATAATTATTTACATACTTGTTTTGTAAAGTAGTGCTTCTAAATGTTTGTTGATAGTTTGCCTTGCTCATTAACATCTGCTTCCTCTTCCTTTAACGGCTGCACCCTTTAAGTATCCATCTGACCCAATATTAATATCCTCTTCTGTCACACAGACCCTCCTCATATCCTCCTTTACTACATTCATGAAGCTGCTCTGTGGTCTTCCTGTTTTTCTCCTGTCTTGTGCTGCACATTCAACATCCTGTCTCACCTCAGCCTTGCCCCTTTTAACTTTGTTTCCACCTTCTCCAAACCACACATTGTAGCAGGTCTCACTACCACGTTGTAAACCTGCCCTTTCAACTTTGCTGCTTTCCTTCTGTTACAAATCAACCTGCTCCACCTTGCCTGCACTCTCCTCTTTACCTCTCTCTTGTATTTTCCATTAATAAACTTGCCCTTTCTATCACAGTTTGGCACCATACTTTATGACATACAGAAGACACCTGGGAGTAAGAAAGGATATAGTCTCTCTGCAAGGACTGCTGTGCGCTTTCCGCCTTGTAACAAGGTGCGTTTACACAAAGAAGTTTCCTGTTATACTGAGAGCACATTAAGAAGTGTATTAACAGCCTTACTGTATATCAGCCTAAGGGTCGTTCCACTTGGACTGTCTACAGTGGGGCAAAAAAGTATTTAGTCAGCCACCGATTGTGCAAGTTCCCCCACCTAAAATGATGACAGAGGTCAGTAATTTGCACCAGAGGTACACTTCAACTGTGAGAGACAGAATGTGAAAGAAAAATCCATGAATCCACATGGTAGGATTTGTAAAGAATTTATTCATAAATTAGGGTGGAAAATAAGTATTTGATCACCTCAAACAAGGAAAATCTCTGGCTCTCACAGACCTGTAACGTCTTCTGTAAGAAGCTTTTCTGTCCCCCACTCGTTACCTGTATGAATGGCACCTGTTTGAACTCATCATCTGTATAAAAGACACCTGTCCACAGCCTCAAACAGTCAGACTCCAAACTCCGCCATGGCCAAGACCAAAGAGCTTTCGAAGGACACCAGGAAAAGTATTGTAGACCTGCACCAGACTGGGAAGAGTGAATCTACAATAGGCAAGCAGCTTGGTGTGAAAAAATCAACTGTGGGAGCAATCATCAGAAAATGGAAGACATACAAGACCACTGATAATCTCCCTGGATCTGGGGCTCCACGCAAGATCTCATCCCGTGGGGTCAAAATGATCATGAGAACGGTGAGCAAAGATCCCAGAACCACACGGGGGGACCTGGTGAATGACCTGCAGAGAGCTGGGACCAAAGTAACAAAGGTCACCATCAGTAACACACTACAACGGCAGGGAATCAAATCCCGCAGTGCCAGACGTGTTCCGCTGCTGAAGCCAGTGCATGTCCAGGCCCGTCTGAAGTTTGCCAGAGAGCACATGGATGATACAGCAGAGGATTGGGAGAATGTCATGTGGTCAGATGAAACCAAAGTAGAACTTTTTGGTATAAACTCAACTCGTCGTGTTTGGAGGACGAAGAATACTGAGTTGCATCCCAAGAACACCATACCTACTGTGAAGCATGGGGGTGGAAACATCATGCTATGGGGCTGTTTTTCTGCCAAGGGGACAGGACGACTGATCCGTGTTAAGGACAGAATGAATGGGGCCATGTATCGTGAGATTTTGAGCCAAAACCTCCTTCCATCAGTGAGAACTTTGAAGATGAAACGAGGCTGGGTCTTCCAACATGACAATGATCCAAAACACACCGCCCGGGCAACAAAGGAGTGGCTCCGTAAGAAGCATTTGAAAGTCCTGGAGTGGCCTAGCCAGTCTCCAGACCTCAACCCCATAGAAAATCTGTGGCGGGAGTTGAAAGTCCGTGTTGCTCGGCGACAGCCCCAAAAC
This sequence comes from Copadichromis virginalis, assembly GCF_057382275.1. Taxonomy (NCBI): domain Eukaryota; kingdom Metazoa; phylum Chordata; class Actinopteri; order Cichliformes; family Cichlidae; genus Copadichromis; species Copadichromis virginalis. The sequence continues at coordinate 28,013,373 of NC_140637.1, forward strand.
ATCACTGCTCTCGAGAAGATCTGCATGGAGGAATGGGCCAAAATACCAGCTACTGTGTGTGCAAACCTGGTAAAGACCTATAGTGAACGTTTGACTTCTGTTATTGCCAACAAAGGTTATGTTACAAAGTATTGAGTTGTATTTTTGTTATTGACCAAATACTTATTTTCCACCCTGATTTACGAAAAAATTCTTTACAAATCCTACCATGTGGATTCATGGATTTTTTTTTTTTTTTTTTTCACATTCTGTCTCTCACAGTTGAAGTGTACCTCTGGTGCAAATTACTGACCTCTGTCATCATTTTAGGTGGGGGAACTTGCACAATCGGTGGCTGACTAAATACTTTTTTGCCCCACTGTACTTACAGCCTTCGCCTGTATTAACAATGGTCAATGCCTCCAGGACTTGAAACTAGCTCCACTGCATAAGTGTCTGAAATTTGTGTCATTTCTAAGGCCAGCAGGAGTGGTTACAAACATAAGTTGGTTTGCAAAAAGAGAAGCCTGTGAGAAAGCCACTCTACTGCTCCCTTGATTTCTTCTTTGGAAATCCTCTCATGAGTTCAGTCTTTTTTAAGGTTCAGATTTTGATATATTACGACAGTTTAGCCCAAACCTCTACATTTATTTCCATGTTGCCATGAAGTGACTATCTTAGGACATCTTCATATTGCCCAGCGGTTTCTTAAAGGTTTTTTAGTTGCTATCATGGTATTGTAATTTTTAAATATATTGGGGGTTTTTGAGGCAAAAATGATACTAGGACGATAGAATGTATAAAAGATGGAGGGAGCTTCCAGGTCTGACCTCTGTGGCTGGAAAAGGACTTCCAGTTGGATAGAAATTGGCCTTTGGCCACCTTGCTCTGCATCCTTAGTAAACACTTTCCTGTTAACTTTGGGAACTCGTGCACTAGTTTCTGATTATATTGAACAGAAGATTAAGTCAGTTTTTCAAAATAAGATCATTCCAAGAGTCAGAAAAGAGCTTAAGTTCAATTTGTGATGAGTTTGTGGTTTTACAGTTAAATCCACTCCTCGGTTATCACATCTGATATGAAAACACCAAGGTGGCAAAAATGCCCAGCTCAAGGCCTCATAAGAGGACTTCATCCAAATTTTACACCATTGATAATTAGGATGAGTGAGTAGAGTACTAATTTATCAACTGTCATTAGCAAACAGACAGGACAGGTGCTTTGCAAAGACATATACTTTGTAATTAGTGTTAAGTAACAGACTAACAGAAGACTGGAACTTTGCTCACCTAAAATTAAGTATAAACATGTTGGACAAACCATGTTTTATGGGTTTTTTTTCAAATGCTTCGAAAAGGACTGAGAGGACACAAGAGGTTCAGTGATTCAGATGAGTTCCAGGATGTAAACATGCTTAAAAAATACTGTAAAGCTGGGAATTTTATCATGGAAGTATTTTATGCTTGCAATTTTCATCTTTTTTTACACAGTTAAAGTTAGCTAAAGTTGTGGGGTATGAAAGAATAAAAGTGGCCCTTCACTTAATATAAAGTTGTTGATGTGAAAATGAAATCTTTTCCTGGTTCTTAATGGGTCTTTGCTCTATGACTGTTTACATTAGCATGACTGGTCTGCTTACAGTATTGGCAATAAATCTTCATTACTCTGTCAGCTATCTGGTGAAATTAAAACCAAATTAAGTCACATAGTTAGAAGTCGCTGTATTCTACTTGTTGGGGGGGTTGTCAAAACATTTTCTGTGCAAGTATAAACCTGCTACTGGCTTTTTAATATGTAATGCTTAATACAAGATCTTTATAATCCTTCTGATCACCAGGCAGTGACCCCTTCACCGTGGCAGTACCAGCAGGATCAAAGTGGTTCTAGGGTCTCTCCTCCTGGCAAAATAGCTTTCAGCTCAAAAGCACAGAGGTTCAAAACCACACCATGTACATCTGAGAGGAGTCCAGGGTGAGACAGAGAGAAACTGACACGTGGCAGAAATGTTACGGTGCTAAACTGAGCTGACAGATGTTATTTTGTGACACAGCCCTGGGACGTATGCCCACGACAGAGTGACAAACAGGAAAGTGAGCTGGCCCATGTGCTTTGGGAGACCAGACTGGTCCAGCCTGCCTCAAATAGGCAAGAAGTCACTCAGGGTGAAGGTGAGCGAAGCAAGTTGAGAAATTTCATGGCCTTAATTTTGCTGTTACAAAAACTTAAAAGGCACAGCCAGCTTATACATAAAGACCACAGATATCTCTCTAGTATCAGAAATGTTGTCTCTCTGTAGATGTGCTGATTCTATGCACGATTACTCAGATAAACTCACTAACTGTAAGCCTGTTAGCCTTTAATTTGGTGTAATATTAGGTGTGCTCGTCACCTATACCTGTACAAAACTACATGTTGCTGCACCAAAAAAATAGTGATATACATATTTTATTTTCCTCCCACAGCTTGCCAGTGAAAAGGAGTACCTTAAACAGAGGAACAGAGTGGCCTACCTGAGTTTGTACTATTAACCCTGAAGGTCTTACATGGAAACCTATCATGACACTGGCGAAGCAAGAAGATGTCGTTTTTTGTTTTTTGTCTTTCCCCTTAAAATATAAACAAAATATGAACATGTAAGGTTTTTTTTTTCTTTTTTAAAAGAAACTTAATTTCCTTTAATTACAAAATGACAGAATTCCTATGTGACCTGTATGTTACATAAAGATGTTGCTTACAAAATAATGTAGGACAGATTTTTAAACAGCTGAAAAGGTGACACTTAACACAACAAAAAAAAAAGCCATCTTCTGTGGAAGTCAGTCTGCAGTACTGGTCCCGCTGCTGAGGCAAAGCAGTCGCTGGTCTCAGCTCACGCAGCGGGTTTCAACCCCGGGCCACTTCCCCTGTGCAGGGAATCACTGACTGGACTGTTGTAAGCACCAAAGACTGGAGCAGATATGAGTCTGTTTCTTTAACTTTCGTCCCTTCTCATTTCTTCCTCCTTACTTTGGGTTTCTTGACCGGCCGGAGGTACGGATTGTCGATTACATTGTCCTCACTAGCCTTGGTGGATGGAACTACGCCGCTGGGAGGAAGCATGGAATTCTCTTTGTCAGCTCCTGGATCATCCTGAATGATGGAAATGTAAAACAATATTAGCAGTGGTATATTTGAAGGGCATTCTGGGAAACTTCTTGCTAACTGTTGGCATAGGTACCAACGTATAACTACATGGTAAATAGAAAACTTGAATCAGAGTTAAGTTAGGGTTGGATGCAACCTGTTATGATGTAGCTCTGGGTGTGGGCTTCATGCAGATGTATAAATGCCACTTTAGATGTGATTAGCTTAGCTGAACATAATGATTGCAATATGGACACACGGGTACCCTATCAACACACTGAAAGTAATTTACACAATTATGAATTCATTGAAATCAAAGTAATGAAAGTTTGATTTCCAGCATTAACCAGGATACTAATGATAAGTAATTAGAGCATGAAACATTACTTGTTTGTTTAATTTTTTGGTATGTATTAAATGAATGAAGCACGTTTCCTAGCTTCAGAAGTGCATTAGCTTTATTTTAATAGTTTAGCTGCTAGCTAATTCATCCCATTTCTAGTCACTCTGTTAAGCTGAGCTGTTCCTTGGCTGTATTTTCACATTTAAAGGGGGGCTGTTATGCACAACATTCAAAATAATCCTTATTAATCTTTTACTGGACTCTTTGTATGCCCTCCTAAATTCAAGCAAATCAATCCCCAGAAAAATCCAGCCACCTTAAATTTGGCAGCACCTCCTAAACAAACTGCAGATGGCTGGGGCTTCTGTGCTCACAGCCAGAGCTATGTGCTCTGTTAAGGATATCCACTCTTACATCTCTCTCACCATCATACAGAGCCAAGACCCTGTGAGCGAAAAAGCTCAGGCTTTTGGCTCACAGATCACCTGTGCTGAATCTTTGTTTGAAACTTCTTTAATATGAGCATCCGCCATTGTAACAGACAGGGTAGAAAATAAACAAGAAGCATTATAGGTCCAATTTAAAGGGTAAATATGAGGATGATATCAACTTTCAAGTATACATTTTCAGCATAAACAAAACTCTCCCATTTTAAAACAATTACTTTAAATTGTGTGATGTCTTGATGGCAACAGAACTCAACCAGAACATGGAAATGCACTATGACTTCAGTTTCATAAAGCCTCTTTTTACTTCGAAATTAGCTCAAATAAATGTTCACAAAAGCTCCATTATTAAAGTTTATGGAAGGCTTGAGTAGCTTTCAGTTCCTAAGAAAATCTACTGGTTTTCTGAGAAACTTCTCCCACGTGTTTGCTAATATACTTGAGCATCTGTACTGAGACCAATATTCTCTCTGAAAATCTGATAACCCTGTGCAACTAATGGAGCTTAATACTGAAAAAAATGACCCTGGAATTCTGTTATCACGGTAATGAAATAGATCAGATTCTCACTTAAATTTGTTCAGGCTAATCTGCAACAGATCTTTCCCTGTCACTACAGTAACAGTAAGAGAAGATCCACAAACATTTAGAGATCAGATGATTCTGTACGCCTGCCAGCAGCAGCAATTTTTTTTTCTGTTCCTTAAAATTTCAATGTGTGATACAATTTTAATTTAACAAAGATTCAGGATTTTGTGAAATATCCCAAGAAGATATTAATTTGCTTTACAATTTCTGTTTATACCATATATACTATATATATCTATGGCACACCAGGTCCCGGACATGGAGACTTACAGTAATGGCGTTTCCTGCTGTGTTCTCGCCATCAGTCTGGTCATCCTGCTCAGAGGAGTCCGTCTCCTCCAGAGCCTGCAGTTCCAGCTCTGAGGGCAGGAGGGCACTGAGATATGGGATGGTGCTCGGCTGCGCTGCAATTACTGATGACAATCACAGGAAGCAGAACTCGTGAAAATGCAGCATGCTTCATTCAGTAATCACAAGACATAATCTGGCTTTAAATAAAGATCAGCTTACTGAGAATCACTCACATGGGAAGGTAGTGATGTCATCTTTGAATAGGCTTTGAGTTTCTCCAGTCTTGGCAATGAAGCGTGTAAGTGCTCGTTCCACGTCTCTCCTCTGAGTTGCTGCTTTCTCTCTCACCACTTGGTAGTCTGACACGGGTTCTCTGAAAGTCTACAGGAAGAAAAACTCTTAAGTGGCTTACTTTTTAGCACAGTTCTACTTCTATAATACACAATCCAGCTTTCTAGGGATCTCCATGATGAAGTGGAAAAGTTCTGACTCACAGGTGTTTTGATATACGTGTGAGGGTCGGGGAATTCTGGGAAGTGGCTGGGGATGTGGGCTGGATGTGTGCGCTTCTGTCCAGCTGACAGCGCTTTGGGAGTCACAGGAGCATTTGTCACTGGAGCTGAAATTAAAAAATAAAACATTTTTCACATCTAAAACCACTGGATCAAAAGGTCTCAAGTCATTCATTTTAATACTAATAATGGAGAGCTGAGTTCCTACTTACGGGCAGTTATGACCATCCTTTGTGATCTTTTAGCATATATGGGCAAAGTATCAACATTGAAACCTTTAATGACACAAGCAGAATAAATCGAATCAGTATTGTGTTCCCTTAGCAACGTTTAATCCATATGTGTTATAGGAGGTCTTACCCATTTCAATAAGCGTGACCACTGTGTCTGACAGTGTCGGGACGCTCCTGGCTGTGTGTTCACAGTATGCTTTGGCACATCGACCTATTTCAGTAATATCTAAAAACAGAGAAAAAAGAATCAGTTCTGTAAACATGAATCAACAACCAACTGCAAATTCAAGAAACGTCTGCTCTGAAAATAGTCTACAGGGGCTCAGTTATGTCAGTTTCTCAGCTTTTTTTCACCAACTTCAACCAAAATTATTCCCATTGGTGTTTATTTAAGAAAGTAGGTTAAATAAAGTGAGGTGTACTTGCACTGGTGTTCAGATATATATTGTAAAAGTGGCACTTAAAGATTTACAGCTTTCCCAGTGGATGGTGTACACTTAAAAATCATACATACAGCTCTGCAACATCTCAGTTAGGGTTTCCACAGCTGCCTTCTCCGCACTCTCGAAGCCACTCTCAGTCAACAGGGCGCTGACAACGACCTGCAGAGTGCGACGGCGTGCCAGGAGGTAGTTTTCTGCAGGGCTAGAAGTTGCTTTACCAGCACTTCCTCGCTGGAAGTAAAATAAATGTGAATAAGGGTATACAACAGAAATACATAGACATGCTGTTGTCTTTATGAGAAAAATATCTCACTATAGTCACAACACACTTGGGACTAAAGGATTCTTTAAAAGGCTAAATAAACAGACACATGGTTCCAGAATCTTTAATTGACTTACAGCTAAGGGGCACATGGACATTAGCTTTTGTAATTTGAAGTAAAACAAACAGAGTAATGACCCAAGCCTTGCAAATTTACCACACAGTGTATGCTATTCCCTTTGCTTGGTGGGCACACCAATATGCCAACAATGTGCACATACACTACGGTTATGAGGGCTATTACTATAATGTTAGAAATAAATGTGACTTTTAACAAATATAGTGGCAAGGAGCCATTAAACCTACAAAATCGTCATATTTTCTACATTTCACAAACATTTCTCAAGAGTCCTTACTGAACAGACATATTAAACATTCCCAGTGCCGGTGGTGAAAGTGGGAGAATATTTGGGCTCTGGGTGATTTAAAAAGACGTTTTGTTTATCTGAATCAATTCTATAATGATTAATTTTATGTTAATATTAAAATGTATTGTTCTAATTCATCATCCAGTTCTTAGTGAGCTTAGGATGGTGGACATGTTTCTGTAAGATATATTTGTGTAATTGAGAGATTTAATTTTTGCCACTGCAGCAAGCTGCATTGTCCCTGAGGTACTAAAGCAGCTCCAAACTGCAACGCTCACTCCATTGATTACACTGGAGACCCTGCAACAGTTCTGAGTCAAAGTGATAACACATACTGCAAATGCTCACTGAACCTTCCCCAACCATGTGGACAGAAAACACGTTTAAAATCTGCTGCTGTATTTATTGGGGAAAAAAACAACAAACAAACAAACTGGACTGTCCTCAACATTTTGAATCCAGACGTAGTGGCATGGTTAGCTCATGTAAACGTCAGGGATATCAACAAAGATCAAACATTTTTTTGAATTTTCGTTTTTTTTCCGCCAGCATTTTTAGATCCAAATAGGCACGATTTATACTTTATAGGCCAAACAAAACAGACAAACATTAAAGCTGCCTAGGGGTGGTCTGACTGTTGGATTTCTTTGTATTATTGTAGGGTTTTTTGTCTATAATATAGAGCGCCTTAAAGGGGGGGGGGGGGGGGGGGGGGGGGTGTTGCTGTGAATTGGCACTATATAAATAAAACTAAACCGTACTGAATGGTTGTGCCACTTTATTATTAATAATAAAGGTGCTACATAAATAAACTGACCTTGTCTAAAATATTATTAATAGCCATCCCTTGTAGTTAGCAGACAGATGGGAACCGCTCGAACGGTTTGTTGGTCTACCCCAAATATCGATGAAAAATACAAGAAGTGTTGCTAAACCCTTCATTCTCCCTAAATTTAGTGTTTGTGATATTGGTATAGACTCTATTTGTTCACACCTGTAATTTAGATGAGGATGTGCCCATATGTTAAGACTAAAGAACATGTGAAACGTACCTCTTCCTGTCACTGTAAGGACCAGAGATGGGCAGTAACGCGTTACTTGTAACGCGTTACTGTAATCTGATTACTTTTTTCAAGTAACGAGTAAAGTAAGGGATTACTATTGCAAAATCAGTAATTAGATTACCGTTACTTTCCCGTAGGAACGCTGCGTTACTGCGTTACTAAATCCGTGATTTTTTTTGCGAGAATGTCTCATGACAGTGACGTAAGCAAGTGCGACGTTGGTGACAGCAGCTGTGTGCAGATCAACAATGGATAATATATCGAGTGCGGGAGAGAGTATGAGCGTGCAGCGTTTAAAGTGTGGAAGTACTGACCTTACTTTGAGTTTGATTCCATAAAAAGTGACAAAAACATTAGCGTCCATCGTGCGTGGGAAGAAAACTTCTTTTTACAGCGAAAAAAACCCCTAAACTTCCGAGCAAGCACCGAGTAGCTATGACGTGATGGGAAACTCACAGAGACACTCGCGCGGATTCTTCAACTGACCGCAGCACACCTGCACCAGGGTAACCCTCCGCCTACCCTGCTCCTGCTTTACAGGTGAAAATAGAGCAAAAGGACCGCTGAGTCTTTGACTTTATTTATTTTCTGCTGTGTTTTACTTGCATCTGTTTGAAAGAGTGAGTGAAAACACAAAAAATATTTTATTTTATGTGCTGGAATGTGTAGAAAATAGGTTTAAATGTTAAACTAATTTATTCAAGTCAGAGAATGTTGCATATAATTAAATGTTTTTCTTGATGCATAAAGTTAAAAGATTAAAACTGATAAAACAAGTTAAAAAAAGAGACTTTTTCATTTGATTACATTTTGTATGATGGATTATGTAGAAAAGTAGAATTGGGCTGAAAGATCTATCACTTTATCACCTCTTCAGGTTGTAAATCGTGTTTTTAAAAAGTAACTAAGTAACTAAGTAATTAATTACTTTTGAAAATAAGTAATCAGTAAAGTAACGGGATTACTTTTTTGGGGGAGTAATCAGTAATTAGTTACTGATTACTTTTTTCAAGTAACTTGACCAACACTGGTAAGGACACAAACATTTATTCAGACAGGGTAAGCACTGACATAGATAAAGTTAACCCACCTTATAGTCTATAAAAACGTATTTCAAGCTTTCACCGGACTAAATCATATTTATTTAAAGTTGTTAAATCGAATTAGGACTTCAGTGCAGTCTGACTGTTAGCCATGCACCGTGAATCCGGCTCTACATGCTACATCCGCCTCCTCTCCGTGACCCAAAAAACATTTCTTACCGCTCCCGCATTCAGAGGGCCTCCCGACGCCACCGCAGGATCCGCCATCTGCAGTTATTGGAAATCTCCTCGTTGTTTTGAGCAGATTTATATTTGTATCTCTCCGAACACCGTTTAGCCGCCGTTGGTAAACACGGCACGACTGTATGACGTTATTTCCGCCGTATCACGATCGTATCACACACGTTGTTTGTCTGTCGCCCCCGAGTGTTCATCTGTAAAATTACACCTGCTTCAACTTGCTTCTAATTTGTGAAAATCCTCTGCTGTAAAATTAATATAACAGGCTTTTAGTTATTTGTAATACAAAATAAGTACTTGGAAAAAGGTATTTGTGATACTTTTTAAAATATATTTTCCAGTCATAGTTCTAAAATTATTGCATTAAATGAAGAAAAATGAGATTAAAAGATCAGTTGCATCTTTTTAGTTACATTTTCTCTCTTTTTGCTAATTATAACATGAGGTCCGCTCTTTGAAGTAACCTACCCCACAGATTATATTAAAGTCATAGTCTGAGACAATTGTTTGGAGAAAAAAATATATTTTTATTGGGGTGCAAAACAAATTTAATCACACACATTCCACTTTTACATCACATCTATCACATCACATTCACAAATATCTGCTGCCCAGCAGCCAACGTTACTGTAACCCGCAGTCTTCACTGTATCTCATCTCATTTTTTACCCAGTCAACAGGAGCAAACTGCACATTTAACCAATTTTTGAAATAATGAATGGGCCATTTCCGCACAATGACTTGATTCACCAACATTACCATCATCTCTAGTGTCCATTTATGTGAAGAGGAGAAAGTTTCTTTAAGAAGCATGTAAGCGGTTGGCTGAGCTTCTCCGCCTTGAAGTCAAAAGATATTTGGCTTTTTCCTCGGGCATTACTGTATCCACCACATCAGCAACTTCACTATCAGCAGAGGCAGTGTGTGGCTTCAGCACCTGCTTCTTCTCCTTCTTCTTCAGGATGATAAGCTCTGCTGGTTCATCCTCCTCAGTATCTCTCTCCACAAAGGGCAGGAAAGCCATCTCTACCAGTCCCCCGACCATGCCAAGCATTGCCAGAGTAGAGCCGAGCATGTAGATCTTCAGCATGCTCCGGCTGGGCCTCTGTGTCAGCATTTCTTTAGCAAATGGGATGATCTCGCCAAAGTTTTCCATATTGTGTTGTCGATGAGTCTGTTAAAAGAAAAGGAACAATTGTAACCAGATATTCTGTAAAGAGAACAAAGATTTACTCCTGACAACTAATCCATTTAATTAAAATGCAAAAATTCTACTATCCACAAAAAAAGAGAATAATACTTACGTCGAAGCACACGCACAAACTCTCTTATTCTCTTTTTCTGTGCGTTCTGAGTAATCAGGCTTTGCAGGCAGAGGCAAAGGCAGAGCCTGCATATTTAAACCCAAGCAGGGCCAGGTTAACGCCCACACTGGGGACACAATGCATATTCATGAGGCCACTTGTACTCCAATTGTTTTGTTGGAGATTAGAACTTGTTTGGGTAAAAGGGCAGACACATCCAATCCCTGTATGTGATGAAATGCATGTGATGTGACATGTTGCCTGAACTCTGCATGTGCAGTTCATGCAGTAAACATTATATTGTTCTGACAGTAAGTAATGCTTTGCAACATTAGTTGGTACTCATTAACTTCTTCAAGCACACACAGGCACTGTTTAAGAAAAGTTAAAAATAAATAAATAAAGGATGTTAACATTCAGACAGTTAACATGTTACGGACCACTGAACAACAACAGTCCTGGGTTTGTGCTTTGTTACCATGCATATTGATCTTTATCAGGAGAGCTTCATTAGTGTCCAATAAGAGTATGCTAGGCTGTGGAAAGCCAGCCCCATTTATTGGTTAATAGTTATTGTCTGACAACAGTATTGGTTACACATGGAATACCCCCTATTGAACAGCAATAGATAAGCCTCATTAGAAGATAAGGGTAGATAGAATCCCCCAAATCATGCTGTCCTGAGCTGCTCTGCTCCTGTACCTAAATCTGTCCAAAATGCTGACAGTACATGCGTGTGTACGTGTCTCAAACTCTCTGCACTTTGAACCAGTTCCCTGCTGCACGAGAGAAGAGTAGCGAGTTGGGAAATGTGTCTGATCTTTGTCACAGAGACATCATCACTGAGTGAAAATGACAACCACACATTGCTTCAACATCTGTACACCAGATGAATCGTGCTTAACATTTTATCCAGTTTGACTTTTAGCTGTGCTGGTAGTGACCAAATAAGTTACACTTATTATTAGTTTTGTAACTGTCACATTGCATATTAATATAATTCTCTAAGTAAAATGCAGCAGTTATACAGATTACTCATGACATTACATTAAAGTAATGTCTCAACTCTGTATATTTTTATATATTTTATTAATTGTTTACTCTATTTAATTTGTAAACTATGTGTACACACACACACACACACACACACACACACACACACACACACACACACACACACACACACACACGTAGAAAAATATTTAGTATACACATCCAGAAATGCATATACTATTATATATTGTACATATATTTATTAGTTTCAGATGTAGCCATTCTTGTATTTTGCACAACTCTGTTGCTTGTGAAGCTCGCACACAAGAATTTCACTCACATGTGCTGTACCAATGTACCTGCACATGTGATGTGACAATAAAAGTGATTTGATTTGATTTGATAAAGCATTATTTTTTCAGTACTTTGAGATTTTGAACTGAAAATGGAGGTGAAGATTCTATGTAAAGAATTTCATACTAATACATCAGGTCAGAGTAAAATACAGGAGAAAATGCTAAAAAGTATCCACACTGATTCCACTCTTCATAGCTAATCCAGGGACAACCTTTCACCCCGTTTGTCCACTTTTGGATTGCAGAGTTGCCTAAAATATTGCAGGTAATAACGCAATAATTACGCAGTCGATAATGTTCCTCTTTGAGCAACTCAGCTCTGGGCATTTATGTTTGCCTCTGCTGGGAAAATGTTGAGACTGTTTGGAGACCTTTGCTCCATTTTTTTGTCACTTCTGCTTGAAATGAACAGTCTGTCTCTATTCTGGACTTCACCAAGGCACCATGCTGTGGTTGAGGGGGAAGTTTTATGACAAATGTGGATGTGAAAACTCTTTCAACAGGAGCTAAGGGGAGAAGGAGTTTAGATCCACAGTATTTAAAATGTTTATATGTGAAAGGAAAATTACACACACAGTGACTTTTTTATTTCAGAGATTTTAATAGTGAGTGTTTTACCTGTAACACAGTGTTTGCAGGAAATTCATAAATGGGGTGAAATGAATAATAATCTAAAGCACCCTTTAAGTCAACATACATTTCTCAGCTTTTGACTCCTATTCACATCTTATAATAAAAGCTGTTTAAACCTGGTCACAAAGACATGTTTTGTATCTGTTGGCTTACTTGGCTTAATTTACTCCGTCTGGAACGTGCTGTTCTAAGTACGCTGCTCCTTGTAATCCTGACTGTGCTGGAAAGGCTGAAGTACAGAAGTACAGCCTGCTAATTGGCTTGCTGGTTAGATTAACTGAGGTTACCAGCTCAGGTTAAATGAGTCCCAAATATGGTGTATTTATATTAGGGTGATGCTTAATAACATGCAAGTTTGCAGAAAGTTGCAGAAATTAACAAGAAGAAGAAAAAATCTATTATTAGAAAGTAAACACGTCTGAACAAAGCCTGTTCAAACTGTAGCCGGAGTTTCCTGTTGCCTACCTGGCAGGGATCCAGTGTGGCCTTCTGCTGCTGTAGCCCATCAGCTTCAGGATTCAATGTGGTGCTAAATGTGCTAAAAAGGATCAGTATTTTGTAAAATATGCAGACCAACTCATCTGGCACAAGCAACAATGCTACGTTCAAAGTAACTTACTGCAAATCACCTTGCTTTGTATTCTCATCTTGACCATGCATTGAGCTGCCTGCTGATTATACTGTGATTGATTAGCTAGTGTATGTACTGGCAATAGCTTAATTTAATTTTGCAAAGTCTACCATTAATTTGTTTACCAGGAGTGAAGGTAAAACAACCACAGCAAAACAAATGCAGATCCTTTATTTTTGAGTATACAGGATTCCCAGCATAATACATATATAACATGAATATATGTTAAATCCATCATTACAAAGCACATACCAAGACAAACAGCAGACTGCCCAAAGTAAACCGCTTACAATAAGTGAATAAACATTTCTAACAATAGACTTTACCTGAATGTAAAAGTTCTAGTAGGTTTATGGCATTTAATGAATATACTTGTGGCATTTACACTGTTAATGATAGGTTTGTTTAAATATACATTGTTATATATATTTTTATTTCAAATTTGAATTTGATCTGCTCTATTTTATTTTATTTTTTAAAAAAAGAAGCAAATAATTAAAAAAATAAATTAGCGAAACAATTAACTTAAAGAAAGTAACAAAAATATGAGACAACTTTACCATATTAAATTACATCAGTATGGCTTATTGGATGCAGTAAGCATGCGGTTTTCTTCAAGTACAATAATTGTCATTGACGTCATTGTGTGTATTATTTTAAGCATGGAACCATGAACACAAAGTGTTCGGATGATCTGACTTCTGCCCCATCAAAAACCAGTGGTCAGGAACATCGTCACCATAAACAACATGGATATTCATGCAAAGCCCGGCTAGAGATGAGCCCATTTAATCCATTGCTTTCCGTCCTAGATCACACAGTTCTGTTGAATACTGTCAAAAATGTTCTGGTTAAAAATGAGACTCGTGCATCTGAGCGTGTGAGTTTCGTTGTGGTTTGTGTACTTTGGTGTGGTTTTGGGGAAGCTTCCTAGGCACTCTCTCCAAAATAAAATGCTCCACACAGACTGTGGATCTCCCACACCGCTTGAATCAACCACTTGTCGTTCTCAGTACCTGGGAGCTGCTGACGCAAACCAGCTGTATGCTGGGTCAAAACAGCAACACTGACCTGTAGAGGGCAGAAATACATTCAGGGTGAGAAATAAATTTTTCACCATTAAACTGTAGTTTAATAATAAAAGTGTAATTTAAAAACAGTTTAATGTATTTGTTCATTATATCCACATGCTTTAAGTGTACCTACCAGGTAAAATGTTTTATTTCCATGTAAACTCTGTGCAGCTTTCACATGATGGCGCAAACACCAGTTATGGTCTTGCTATTATTGTTTTTTTTACCGTATCTAAAAGCAAAAGAGAAATGTTTTAGTCAGTCATATTATAAACTCAAAAGGTCAAAGGTCACAATTTGATATAAAACAGCTACAAACCCATTCAGGTTGGCAGGCTCTGAGTGGTACACATGCTTTCCCTGTTCAGCTATTGTAGGTGCGTGTTGTGCACTGCAATGGCTCTGACTGGTCTTCAGTGGGTGGCAGTGGCTCTTTAGTTCAACATGGCTTGTGGGCAAGGACATGTGATGTGTCCCCTGCACACTCCCGTTGACCTCTGGCACCTTGGGCTCAACCTTGTCTGGATCAAGATGTTTCCGGTTTTTCGTTGGGGAGGACACGTCGATGACCCTGATGTCTGGGATGCTGGCCTGCCTCAGGACCTGCTCTGAGTGGGCCAGCTGCAGCTTCTTCATGTGGTTGATGGCAACAGCAGCATTGTAGGCTTGCTGTAAAAGCGAATATAAAAAAGAGGTTGAAAAATAGCCTAGCTTCACTTTAGATGTCCTTATATATGGTGATATTGAGTAGACATTAAATGAAATGTCTTGTTCATTTATCATTGATTGATAAATTATAGATTCATATTTTAGGATCTTTTCTTCTTCTTTTTTACCACTGAGCAGCCAAGTGCATTTGATTTCCTAGGCAGTGTATGCACTACATCAGCCCTTAGTGCCCTCGATTACTAAACAGTATCTTATTAAAGTCTCCCTGGCCAGGAAGGATTTAGGTTGGCACCCGATTAATCTACTATAAACTGCAGGTCTTCAGTAAGGTTACCACACTGAAGCCAAGAAATCCGTGCAGACTAACCTTCCACTTGGACTTGGCAAAGTTCTTTTGAATCTGAACGCTGACGGAATAGTAGATGTCCTGGCTCCGAGCTGTCTTCCCAATAATCCTGGAAAACGAATGACGGCACAGAAAGCTTAAATTTATTTTAGGTAGAGATTAATTCTGAATGCATTTGTAACTGGTGCTGGGCAGGAAGATTGATGCCTCCTGTGTGCAGTGCCACTAAAATGTTAATTGTAGAAAGTTATTTTATGATCAGGCTTAGATGACATTTTATGGACTATTACACATTAACTGTTACAACGTAATAATTCAGTGACAGTTGTGAATTTTGCTCGAGACATGCTACTATATTGCACAAAATATGTACTTATATTACAAAAAGGGAGTCATTAATAAAAGATAATATGTAATTATTGTTTTGTCACAACTATACTGGTACAATGGTGGGTTTTCATGTCTTGATGCATGCTCAATCATCCAGGAAAGTAAATCCCCAAAAGTTGATTCTGTTTATCTGGACGTAGCGTCTTCAGTGATGTCTTCAGTTTCAGCGGACTGCAGGTTTGATTGCAGCCATTCCCCAACTCTCTGCAAATGGTACTCATGGCCATTGATCAGTGGTCTTTGATCAATGCTCATTAGAATTTGCATATTAATGATCAAGGAACTGAACTCCCAGCCCATTGTTCCTTCAATGGTGCTAATTTCAGTCATTAGGCAAATGAAACATTTCTCCCACTGTAAAAAACGCTACGTCCTAATGAACAGAATCAACTTTTGGGGTGGGTTTTCATATTAAATATGATCAGAATCTCAAATAATGAGGTTTAAATGCTGTTTTTTTGTCTGCTTTTGGCATTGGGTCATGTCAGTGAGAGCAAATGTCCCTAATGTGATAGAGGATCTGATAAAAAGAGAGAAAATGCTAAATTGTCTTGTTGAAGACTGTGAATGAACTGATTGTCAGATAAAAAAGGATTACAGTAAACTATAAATAATGCCAAAAAGTCCAAAAAATGTCAACATGGGTGAAAGGAGCATAATAAGTTTCCATAATACAAGTGTAGTGTATGAGTGGTAGTCACCATGGATGTCTGAGCGCTAGGTCTGTAGTGTAGCGCATCTTGGGATTCTTCTGCATCATGTTACGAATAAAATCCTTGGCTGCAGAAAAAAACAATAGATACATTAGAGCTTAGACAACGCTGATTAGAAACACAGTCGGTGTGTGCCATCTTTCAGTGTAATTACCGGATTCAGAGATGTCGTCCCAGAATGGTGAGTCAAACTCATACTGTGCCTTCATGATCTTGGAGAAGAGCCGTGACTCACTTTCTTCATAAAAAGGGGGGTAACCGCAAAGTCTGAAAAAACCAAATAAATACAAACATTTAGCATCTGTGAAAAAAATCCCCTACATGGTACATGCATGGACTCAATGTGCTCCATTTTTCTGTATATAGGTAACTGTGTCATTGCATAAGACACAGCTGGGGCCTTTAATCTGATCGTCTTGTTACTAAGAGAAAAATCTGGAGCAGGTGGTGAATAGCTTTCTACTTACAGGATGTAGGTGATGACTCCGATAGACCAGCAGTCAACGGCGTTGCTGTAGGGCTTCTGTGCCAAAACTTCAGGAGCTGGTTAGAGAAAATTTTAAAGCTATATCAGTGATTGCTCAAAAGCTCGTGAAGCATCGGTAACATGCAGTATGACCCACTCTGAGGGTCTAACTCAGCGAGTGTGAGATTATTCCTCTAGAATGACATGTTTTCTTACCAACATATCCTGGGGTGCCACAGGCTGTCGACATGATGCCATTGTCTACCATCTTCGACAGGCCGAAATCACTGATCATGATCTTGGAGTTTTCCTCCTGGCTGTAGTACAGGATGTTCTCGGGCTGCACAAGGGAAAAAAGGAGGGACAAGAGCTGTTCACACACTGATGTCCTCAATGAAGAACTTCTCAAATAGTTATTTCACCTGTGGTGGAACAAATTCTTAATATCTTACTTTCTGTCAAAGTGATAATATTGTAAATTAAGCCAAAGCAAGAGGGGGAAAAAATCAAAGCAGTATTATCTATATGATTAATGAGGTCTGGACTTCAAGTAACAGTTGAGCTTTGGGGTACCTACTGTTTTGCAAAGGTAAAACCGCTCTTTAGTTGTATGCTAAATAATGTCAACTATGTCAAATTATTTCTCTAAGAATTTCTCTCAAAGGTTAAGTTAGTTTTTCTGATGAGCTAAGAATTAAAAACCCCTTCAACATATGACCCTGTAAATGATATTCAGGTATGGATAATTACCAGATGGATAAGTCACAATGGCTCTGCCAGGCTGTTCCATCAATAAGCTGATAGTTATAGATCCAGTAATTCATTACCTTTTACGGTTCTAACACACCATCTTACCAGATAGTTTCTATGAATGCCAGTACCTCAGTTCCAAGCACCACTAAACCCTTAAAGCTCACTTTTGACCAACATATGTCTTTTAACCTGCACATAAAAAGTCTCCAGGAGGGCCCTCTTTCACCTGCATAATACTGTGTCTCAGAGTGACACTGAGAAACTAATCAGGCCATTTATTATTTCTAGGCTGGACTATTGTAATTTCTTGTTACCTAACGGCTGCAGCAGTCTCCAGCTGAGCCACACAATGGAGTTAGTAGCTAAAATGATTCTCTTCATTTGCCCATATTAGATTCTTTTCATTGGCTCCCTGTGAAGCACTGAATTGGTTTTGCTTCAACATGTCTTAAAGTCCTCATAGTAGCATATTGTCCCACTTTAGAACTGCTGTCAGAGAGCAGGTTTAATTGTGGTTCCTCCAGTTTAGAAACTACAATGGCAGGCAGAGCCTTCAGAAATCCTCTCTCCTGCGGCTAAAGACTCAGGCTGCTGGAGGATTTCCCATGATGTAAGGAGAATGTCTCCTCCACATGTATATCATTCATTTAGATCCTGCTATTGCACATTATTGTTTCTTTCCTCTGAGTGTATATATCTGTCTTTAAAGCTAAATGTTCCTGATGTTAAAAGTCCCATCAGCCAGCCAAACACCATATCATTTTTCATCTCTCCATGGACATCTTTTCCCTTTTCTCTGTCACCTTATCCCAACCAATTTCCCCCTGAGGTCTCCATTATGCTGCAAAGTGCTTCGTCAAGAAGGCAAATTGTTGGGCTTTTCTTTATAATACTGTATGTTGTGTATCTTTCTATCTAATGTACCCTCGGGTTTAAGGAGTAAGCATGATACAAATGAGTCAAATGTGATGTAAAGGAGAAAAACCATATATTTCACTAGTGTTTGGGATATTATCAGCCATACCTTCAGGTCCCGATGCACTATTCCGTTTTGGTGCAGATAGCTGACGGCCTCCAGCACCTGCTGAATCACTCTGCTGGCATCCTTCTCTGAGTACACCCCCCGATCCAGGATACGGTCAAATAGCTCACCGCCTGAAACCCTGGTACAGAGCCACCGCCAGCATTAAAACTATATGCTCCTTTTCCTTTTATGGTGATAATTTGATAATATTGGACACAAAATCTGGAATACTCACAGCTGCATGACAAGATAGTAATGCGTTCGACTTTCATAGAAATCCTCCAGCCCCACAACGTTCTCATGTTTAATTCTGTTTGAAAAAATAACATGATGCTTTCATTATGACATTGCTTTTATACCTATCACAAAGTTCCACATACTTTCAACCCAAACAACATCCAAAAAAACCCGACATCAATGGCAATCCTCCTCCTGTGCTCACGTCTGAGAGATGAAAGCTGGAGGCTCATAAAAATTCACATGTGAATTACCTTCGCAGCACAGCGATCTCATTCTCCAGATTCAGATCCCTCTTCTGTTTCTTTTTCACACACTTCATGGCGAAATTTTTTCCCGTCTTCTTCTCCTTCACCATGTAAACCTCTGAGAATGCCCCACTGCTCATTAACACATAAACACATATTGAAAATACATTACTGATGATGCCTTCACTGATTGCTTTGAAACAACACACAAAGTCTCCCTTGGTAAGGGGAAATAAGCCTTCTCGCTTATTACTAGAGGGCTGTTGTTAATAAAACATGGGCACATTAACAACACAGAACATTGGACTCCTGTGTGTCTACTTTTATATTGCTCTCGTGCAACTGGGAGAAGCTATTGCTTCATTCAGTTTCTCAATTTGTGCATACATTAAATGTTATTGGTTTTCAGCCAACTTTTATTTGAAGGGCTCATGTTTTAAACACATTATTTTTTAATTAATGACACATCCTATTTTATTTTCTTTATGATTTAAAATATAATAATGCAAGTCCCATTTCCTGAATGAGGAAGTGCTGCAGGGTTAGTAGGACATTGGGAAATAGGCTGTTTTCTTCCTGCAGAGTTAGGAGATGAGACTGGAACATTCATTTCCATTATTTTGTTTGTTTTTCTTTTTAAGAACATAAACGTCAGACAAAGATGTCCTCTCTCACATTACTTCACACAGATGTGTTCTCAGTACTGGAACATTCTGCTTGGTTTAGGTGACTAAGCTCCCTGGATTGAGCATGCAAACACCTACTCTCTAGCTGTGTATTCACCTGTGCTGTTCTCAGGAGTACAATCGGATATACTGATTCATACTGATTATACTGGCTCATATTGACTCATACTCACTTACTGTACTATGAGGTTGGCATATTTATTTATGTCCAGTTTGACATGATACATCTACATACATGCATTCTCACAAGCGTCTCTGGTGGGCAACGTCAAGTTGAAGGTTGCTGTAAACGTGAGCAAATGGTTTATGTTGAATAAATGATAAAGAGCTGGTTAGCTGTGCTTAGTTTGGAAACTGAGATAAGCAGCTGAATTTGCAGAGACTGTGAATAGTGTGGAGCCTTCCATAAACCATATGTATTTTTGTATAGATAAATACTAAAGCTGTAAAAGTCGAGCTAAGCTAACTAACTGCGCATACAGGTTTTGATTCTAATTTACTGTATAAACAAGATCACCAGAAAAACATTTAGTCCATAATTGCATTTAAAGACTTTAAAGGCTTCTGTTGTGTAACCGTCAATAATGACTTTGTTTTTTTCTCCCTGTCGTATTACATCATTTAGGAAAGGAAACTTTCTGATACGGACTTCTTAGAGACCATCTAATTTAAAATCAACTCAGGGCAGAAATAGCAATATCAAAGGGTTTAATTAAGCTCTTGTAAGGACCTCTGTGACTTAACAATTCACATGTCAGGGGCTTATTATTGTGCGCTGTGCTCCTGTGTCCATGCTATCTTCAGCGTTGTCTGGGAATAGTTGTTCTACTGGGTGGATTAGGTGCTTTATCCCTGACGCAAAGGAAACGGTGGCAGGCTCCAGGCACAGAAGGTCAGCAACGGACCATGTGTAGGTCAGGTCACAGGCAGATGTCAAGAACTATCGGCAGACCACTTTTCCCACGTTCATATAAACTCTAATTCCAGCTCAGTTTGGCAGTCAGGAACAAGCTGTCCCTTTCCCATTATAGCACTACTTTCCCTGAATTGCTTTGATTTTTGTTCCAAGGACCTACTTGAAAAAAATACTTTGACTTTCAAGAAAAATTGCCGGTCAAGACCTGAAAATGAAAGCTAAGCAACAACCATGATCAAAAAGATTAGGAGCGATCAGAAATTGCAAGAATTCACCCGACTGTGTGAATCTGAGTGCTTAGAATTCAGTACAGACTAAAATCGCACTGCTTTTCAATGCACTCTGGTGGTTCTTCTTAACCCCGAATAAACTCAGTCCCTATTTCCAGGAAACCATTAGGATGCTGTTTACACAATGTCTGATGAGGCCCAGTGGGAAAGACTGCAAAATCTCCAGTCCCTTTTGGAGTCTCTTGCTTTTATTGTGACAGAACACAAAAAAACGAAAATGTTCACCCGGGAATAGGCATCATTCAGAGAGTTCACCGAAAGCAAACTTACTGGGTGGCTCAGACAGCAGTAATCCAATCTGTCTTCTCTTCTAGGGGAGGTGCCACAGAAATAACCGCATTACAAGTAATTTTAAAACTTGTTTTCCCACTTTTACGTGAAACTCTTGGGTGTTCAAATTGTTTGGGGGGAATAAAAGTAATTGCTGTAGACCAACAGAACTGAACTGAACCAAATTAGATAACGCTCTTTGCTCAGGAGGGTGTTGCCTCCTTCACGGTCCAATCATTGATGATGTGTTAGATAAAACCTCTTGGCAGCCTCTTCAGCCCTCAGCACAGTAAGCTCTATTTTCTCACTCTGGCAGCACTCTAGCTTACATCATGATTTAATGTTAGTCTCTCACCAGTAGTTCTCCAGTCTATTGCAAAATACTCAACACTGCCACTGGTTTTTATCACCGCCGTGACAAAAATTAGGTGAGCGCAGGTGAGCGAGTGTCGACTGAATGTGTACAGCACAAAGTTAGACGTTAGAAAGCAATAACATTAGGTGGATTCTTATTTAGTTTTTATTTTTTAATTGCAAATGTGCCAGCGGTTCTTGGAAGCACTTCTCATTAATTCCAGCTCTGTTCTTCCCTTCATAGAAAATTAAACTGTCCTAACTTTGATAAATACTGCTGCTTTTTTTCATTTAAAGTCACTTCACTAATTGTTTAAACCCGGCACAGAATATCACGTTATCACATTATCACATTTTTCCTGTGCAAGTCTCCATCATATGTTGGCACTCAGTCATGAAAACTTCGAGAACCCCTGACCTCAATAACGATTCTACTGTCTTATTATTTGTGCCAGATTTATAATCAAATATTTACATTTTCCTCTGTTTTGTTTGCATATAAAAACTAAAAAGCAATGATTAGCAAATTTAAAAAATTACAAAAAAAAATTGTGAATGAACTGCTGCACTGATGCCAAAGCCTGGATCCCTCTGGAAAATCAGCCTAGTTGTCTAACAGTTAGAGCATCTTGCTGCCAATACTTAAGTACAGTAAGCCTTAGCATGTTAATCCAATCAAATCAGTAATCTGTCCTCTAATTCAAACAGCATGCTGATGGCTATTATCATGCCAGCCACTGCAGTTCACATCAGTATCAGTAAAATAAACCATCTAATGGTGCAAAGCATTCGCCAGGGAAGCAAAAAACTGTTCAGTTACTTAAACATTTTTTAAACTTTAATCAAAGTCATCTTACAGTGAGTTAAATGATACTTACGATCCCAACTCTTCCATGAAGTCAAAAACCTCTTGGATGTTTTCAGTGTTCTTCTTCCACACATAGTCGGCCTCTTGACGACCCATGTCTGCAGGTGCTTTGCCAGGGAATTCTTTTTGATGTTAAGGAAAAGCAAAAGACAGAAGAATAGATGTCACTCAAAGGAAAAGATCCACATTGCCCTTGTTTCCTTAGTTTATTTGCATACAACTGCAACAAACAAAAACCATCCAGGCTCAGTGTACAGGCTTCCTCGTCATTGTAAATGTAAACAAAAAAGTCATCTGGGATTATTGAAAAGTCCTAACAAAGCAGCTATGAAGGTTGACGCGTCTGCTGAGCTGCTCAGACTGTCTACAGGTGGGAGCAGCCGGTGAGACTGCTTTTGTCAGCCGGTCTCTGTCTGGCTGACAAAAGGTTAGCGCACTAATCCGCGCTGTAACTAGCACACAGGGAGGTGTAAAGCTATGCCGGGCTTGGCCCACATCAGCACCACATGATGCTGTATCATAAAGCTGTGTATCAACAAGGCTGATACACAATCTAAAAGCAAATGGGAATGAAATGTGAGACTAGTGTGTCACTTTTGTTTCCTGACATAAAAAAAAATCATTTGAAAAAGAAATTAACCTTTATAACTGTTGTAAATGAAACTTTTTAGAAAAGAAAATACCTTGCAGCTCAGGAATATATTCAGTATAATGAGAAAAATGATTGTATTTTCTCAAATGATGAGCATCTAAAACAAGAATGACTTGTTGAGTAGAACTCAATGTACTGAGGAGGATTAGGAACACTTTAGAAGGACAAGTTACTCAGTCTGATTTCCTGCCCCCTTTTCTCTTATATAATGGATTAACTCCTGATCTGTATACCTGACACCATCACAGGTAAAAAAAAAAAAAAATAAAAAAAAAACTAAAAAAAACTTAGAACAGCCTAGAACAAATTATTTTAAATGTGACAATATATCTTAATTAATTAAGTATACTATTGCTAAAGTGGTATCTGCTGACAGTGGTATAAAAACATAAATTATATGAATAAATAAAGCAGAAAAAACAGTTTCAATTCAGTGCATATGCAAATTTACCAAAACCTAAAGCTCAGAAACATATTTATTCTAATAATCCAGTGTCCAGATTTATATACATAAATACATATGTAGACAGTGATGAGCACAGAGGATCTGATATGAAAGGGGTTTCCTGTTGTTTACTCCTCCCCTGCAGTACTTCTTTTCATCCTGAGCGTGTGTTGTTGTTTTAACAGCACAGATCACAACATAAAACTCAGCAGGTGGATCCAAAACCACAGTCAGCCACGCAAAACCTAATTTGCAAAGTCAAAACCTGCATCAGTGATTTACATTTTAATACATCCGGTTCCCTTTACGAAAACTTTCACCTTATCTTTGTCATTTATTCATCAACTTCACGCTTAAAGCTCAGCCACACGTTTCTGCCATCGTGCAAAAAAAAAAAAAAAGGTGGGAGAGAAAATCCACGTTATCTCACGCATAGGTACACCGATAAATGACGTGACTTGCAGCACGGAGACAGGCTCCTCTGTCAGTAAATGACAGCAGATATGTCCCGTGCGGTGCCTCGCGATACAGCATCGTGCATCATACCAACAGCTGAACCAAGTTCGCTGCGGCATCCGTGGAAAGATCACTCTGCGGCAAACAGGCGGATGATCAGATATTCAGATCAAGCTTGAAGCACACATCTGCCACGCCTGAGCAGAAACACTTCTGAATATACACACATAAATGTACTCAAGACAGATCTATTCAAGATGCAGGACGTTTAAAAACTACCCAATTTACGCGCAGAATATAAATTACACATCACTGGTCCTCTGCCTCATCCTAGGCCGGAAAAAATCTCCAATCTGCAGCTCTTTAGATGTAATTACTGTAGTGTGAGACATCTGAAGACGTATAGTTAATTTAATAAAGAAGAGGTTCATTCATCAGCACGCTGACTGAGACTTACCTAGAGACTTTGCGCGGTTGGAGCTCTGCTCTGACTCTCCTGCCAAAAGCTCAGCGAGGTCTGGGGAGATTACTTTATCTGGGACCTTACAAGTACCTGTTGTTAAGTCGGAGATTACATCCATGAAGATAGTCGATGGGAGGGGCGGAGAGTCTCACAGGTGCTCATTGAGACTTGTGGCACAGTTGAGGCTGGTGCACTCGCTGCTGCCGCCGCTGCATCACATCTTTCCACACAGTTTCAGGTTTTATAGAAAACTGCGCTTCCTGCGTAGAAACGGCCTCCTATTGTAAAACAGCACGATTCATGTAAAACAGCCCACGCCGTGCTCACGACAAGCAAGTAGGCTGTATTTTAAAATATATGACGACTAATTTTTGATGATGCTCAATATAAAATAATTTTAAAAAAAAATATGACAATTTATAAAAGCTTTATACACAGGTTATGGTTGTTATGCAGAGTCTTTTTAATGTTGTGTTTAAATGCTGAATGAAAGTGGATTTTCTGCAGCTCTGTGACACCAATGAAGAGGAAAGACTTCAGCAACAAACTAAATATTGGTATATACATTAGTTATACATTGGTTAACGATTTAATTAATTAGCAATATTAAATTAAAATAAGTTACTGCCAGTGTAATAAATAATATCCTGGTGTATGAGTGACCTGTCAAAATTAAAGTTTTGTCTGCAAAATTAGATAATAGTTCAATTGGATGTAGAGCTAACATTTCAAAACATTTTGTCTACCTGTAAAATATTAATGATTAATTAAAGTGGACCTATTGTGCTCCATCTTCATATTTTCATTCTTGGACTCTAGAGCAGGTTTGCATTATGAAAATACCCCTCATTTATCTGACATCTGTCTGAAACAAGGCTGTTTATCACCATGCCAACGGGAAATTCAGGTTAAAGAAGAAGCCATATGTGAACCTGATCCAGACTGAAGCAACGTGGAAAACAGTTCTGTGCTCAGACACATCTAAATTTGAAATATTTACAGTAAAACCTGGACAGTGCATCCTCTGGACTGAAGACGCGAGGGACCATCTGGGTTTTTGATCAGTACTCAGTTCAAAAGTCTGCACTTCTGATGACATAGGGGGTGCATTAGTAGAATCGGCATCCCAATAATGCTGAAAGGGATGCAGAGATTTTAGAGTAACATATGCTCCCATCCTTACAATGTCTCTTATAAGCGAGGCCTTACACACTTCAGCAAGACAATCCTAAAAAGCATACTACATCTATTACAACAGCAAGGCTTTGAAGTTGAAGAATCCAGGTGCTGATCTGGGCTTTCTGCAGTCCAGATCTTTCACCGAATTGAACGCATTTTGAACATTATGAAATTGAAAATATAACAAAGCAGATCTAGGATTGATCAATAGCTAGAATGTATTGGACACGTATGGGGCAAATGCCCCGGAGTCCAGCCAGCAGACGTCTCCTCAGTTCACAGACTGTTGTTAAAAGAAGAGGCGATGCTAGAGAGTGATAAATTAGTTATTTCCCAACTTTTCGGAGCTGTGTTGCTACCATCTTTTCCAAAATGATTGTATGTTTTTGTAATGACGCATTTTCTCACTTTAAACATTTAATCTGTTTCCTAATTTCTATTGCAAATATAATATGGGTTTATGAGGTTTTCAAATCATTGCATTCTCATTTACATTGTAAAATGTGTCCCAGCTTTTTTGAAGGTTGAAGATATTTTACACCTGGCTACCAACTGCTTGAAACCACAGTGCACCATCAGGCTGTGACAGTGTTGCATTATAATCTGTAGCCTGAGGAGGCATCCCTTAACAGGTTTATGCATTAATCTGCATTAGGTGCTCATGTAACCCTCCACAGAAGGAACCATACGAAATGCAATGACAACAGACAGGTCACACTAATAATACTGCAGGCCTCTGCTGCTCATGTATTCACTCCAGTGTTTGTGAAATGCAAAAGGTTAATTATTCACAAACAGCCTAGCTAAGCTAAAGGCTTCCTAGCAGACAGAACAAACCAGTTCAGCTTTAATAACCTTTATAATCTATGAGTCCTTTCTGATAAATAAAGAAATGCAGACATAACCTAAAGATAAATCCTGCAGGATTTTATCTGCCATCCAAATCTGCAATATTAACCTGCCAGGAGAAAATTAATCGATTTGACTACCTGCACATTTGTAATGTGCTGCAGCAGAGACTATTAAAATTGGCCTTGTTGTCATGGTTACCAGTTCAAAATGATGCCATGGTCACATTCCATTTCAGATGATTTTTTTTTAAGAATGACAAATAGTTGACGTCTTCTTTAATCAGAAGAGAAGGCACATAGGTCAGCAGTAAAAAGGCCCTTTCATGATGGAAGTGTCACGTTTGATGACAGATCACTCCACATAATTAGCACAGTTGCTAGGCTAGAGTTATTTCACCACGGAGATGAGCTACACAGAAAAATAGTTTTAAATGCCAGGCAGTTTTCAGTACAGCCAAGGATTTATCTCTTAATATTCTTTAAACCCTATATATTCCAACTGACTAACTGGACTAGATTTATTTATTTTTTAAGTGGACCTATTCTGTTCATTTTCAGCTCAATATGTTTTATTCTTGGACTTGTATTCGTGTAGCTTTGGACAATTCACATGTGAAAATAATCCTTATTATCTCATACTGGGCTTTGGTGCAGTTAATCCTCTGTTTGAAACAAACTGTTTTCGCTGCTCTCCCCTAGAGGCCACCTTTCCTTTAAGCCAGCTCAAACAAAAGATTTGAGCAGCAGGTGGGTGGAACTCTGTGCCAGAAATCTCTGTAGTAGGGATATCCTGTCTCGTTGATATCCTACAGATCCAGAAGAAAAAAAGAAAGTAGGAAAACATGTTAAGAATGAGTTGAAGGACGATGTTTTGACTCACTTTGGCAGAGTTTAATATGAGGAGCAGTTATAAATAAAAATTAGGCTCATATTAAGTTTACTGTGGGGCACATTTCTGTATAATAGGTTGCTCAGTGTCCACCTTAATCGGTGTTTACAGAGCTTTAAATATTTGCAAATATACATTTTTACTTTTATTCAAACCTCAAATATGTCAAGTTTACCAGGCTAGTCTTAAGAATTGGCAACACATGTGAATGTGAATATGCTGACTCACTGCTGCTTCCTGTGTAGAGTCTGCATATTCTTCCTGTGCCTGACAAGTTCATTCCAGCTGCTTGCACCTTTCCAACAGTCATGCATGCAAGCTTGATTGATTATCCCAAACTGGTCGTGAATAGTTGTTTGTTACTCTGTGTTAGCCCTATATTAACAAATAATCTCTCCAGGGTGTACCCTACTGCCTAAAGTCAGTTGGATTGGGCCCCACTCTCTCTTGGATCCTACTGCACAAAATATGAAAATCAATATATCCTGATATGGTAAATTAATATGCAAATCAATTGGAACATTGCTAATGGATACATTATACACAGAGAAAGGACAGGAAACTTAACAAGTTAATTCATTGCATTAACCCTTTCACGCATAGTGGTCATGACTCAAAGGCTGTTTTCTTGTATTTGTGCCAGTGTTGATGGTATACTTGCACATAAACCACGACACTGGACACTGATGTGTCACTTCATACCAAATTCAGTCAAAATGTGTGTTGTCCACCTAAGTAGACATGTAAAAACCTCTTTGAAAAGTCCATGTTTAAAAAAGTGAAGTTCAAAAATCTTTTTGTCATGC
The DNA here is from genome assembly GCF_057382275.1 of Copadichromis virginalis. Taxonomy (NCBI): domain Eukaryota; kingdom Metazoa; phylum Chordata; class Actinopteri; order Cichliformes; family Cichlidae; genus Copadichromis; species Copadichromis virginalis. The sequence goes on from NC_140637.1 coordinate 28,041,329, forward strand.
CTAAAGATGAATAAAAATACTTAAGAAAGAAGTCCTATTGAGGTTGTCATAATTCATGCATGAAAGGGTTGCAGGAAAAATCAAATATTCTGATAATAATTGCAGAAAGTTATGCTCATCCATTTGGTCTTTGCATAAATGTTCATTTTCAAGGTTAGCAGGTGTATTTTGGAATTCTTGCATTGTTTTCTGTTACTCAGTTCCCTCACCAAAGTTCTTCTTCAAGTGAGATAGACCCCTAAGATAGATCTTTGAAGGGCGTTTTAAAGCATGATCTAAACATCATCTACATTAAGTGAATTGCAATGGTCACCGGGAAATAAAGACTGCAGGAATGTACATCTTCTGTAAAACCATCTTCAAATACAAAAAAGAAGGAAGAAGCACGAATCTGATTAAATTGTTCCCAGCTCATTTACTCGGATATTACCATCATTATCATTTACCTGCAACAACAAATTCTGAAATAAATTTCATAAAATACTTTTAATTGTGATACTTTTCGGTAGCTTTTCAATTCCCAACACATTATGCAGTAGTTGTTGACAAAGACTGATAAAACAGCGACTCATGTCGCCTTACATCATTCAGTGTGAACTTTTTAATCCCCGCAACAGGGATTATCCAAGACTATGTCATTAAAGGGATGTAAAACAAAGCTCCCCATTCTCTTCACAGGTGCAACAAAGTACCTTACACCACCTCAGGCGCTTAAGATCCATTGCAGCTAAATTAATGGTCAATGGGATTACAATAAATGGATCAAGGAATCTGTGCTCAGAGCTATATTTACACAGCTCCCATGTGGGAAAAAGTCATATAAGCAGATACATCTTAAAAAGATCCAGCAAATGTTACCAGGATTTGAATCCAAACAAGCATGAGTAAAGTGTTTTGCAAGTTATTTTAATCATTGCTTAATATATTAAGTGCTTACATAACCTTAGATTAAATACAAGTGAGTGCTTGCAGAAAACTAGCGACCCGTGTGTGACATTTGCACTCAAATTTACAGAAAGCAATTATTTGCTTTATGTAACTACTCCAAAAAAAGATGTTTCTTTGTGAAAAGTATTACATAATGCATATTGTTAACATGATCTTCACTGTAAAAAATGTGGGCAGTATACCTGTAATGATGATGATGAGCTGCAATTATTCACTTTTATGTATCAATTCAGAACATCTGACATTGTGTTCATCCTCCGCACTTCCTCCGTGAGATCACAAGGTCTGATAAATATTCCGTTAGCAAACAAACGCGCACTTGTTAATTAACTCAGTAACAACCTTCATTTATATCTGACTTGATGTTGCCCATAAACACTTTTTTAAGGAAAGAAGACCTTAAAATGTACTTGTTAGACATGAATGTGACGCTGCAAAGCTGGTTGTTGCTCACACTGACTAAGGTTTCCCTGCACTTCCAAGTTCTTCTGATAGTTTAGGTGATTATATTTATTTATTCGTTTCAATAAAATTACGATTTGGGACTTTCGCTGCATTTTATTTTACTGACTTGTGGACCTTAATAGGAAGGAGCGTCTTCACTACTTAAATCTTAATCAAGGCCAAGTATGCACCCTAGAGCAGCGGTCCCCAACCTTTTTTGCACCACGGACCGGTTTGTGCCCAACAATATATTTTCACGGACCGGCCTTCAAGGTTTCGTGGATAAATAAAACAAAATAAAACTAGTATCGGTACCGAAAAAAAGAAGATTTATTCATAACACACGTGAAAAGATCCATTCAAACAGAGTTAACGAAAAAACGATAACAAAATAACGCTTAAAAACCGATAAAAACCCTGAAAATCATACATTTCACACCCGAGTCTCACGGCCCGGTACCAAATGACTCCGGTCCGTGGCCCGGGGGTTGGGGACCGCTGCCCTACAGGATAGCAATTAGAATAACAGGCGAGGTCAAGCCTTTATGGCAACACCTTACATATTATGAGTTAGTATTAGTTATACTGCACAGTGCTTCAATATAAGACTAAATGCATAAATAAACAAAAACGACAAAGTGCATGTACTTTATTTGATATGCTGTGAATGGCTGTCCAGATAGCACAAAATGGCAGCAGGACAATGACTAAATAAGGCTCCTTTTCACTTATACAAGAAACGGTCTTTGTTTAGATTTTGGCCATTCATCCTGCACAATGACAGGAATACCTACAAATAATAAATATTGGTTTTTATAAATAGATAAATCTGTCCATATTTGCCCCCCCCCCCCCCCCAATTACCCCGAATTAACTACATCCACTAATAAAGTGCAGCCAACTTTTGAAGACTATCACTGGAAAACTAACTCTGACCCGAAAGGACTGAACAATCAACCCCTGAGATTAACTATCCAATGTGCTTGCAGGACAGGACACGGTGAACAGCTGTAAGTGCTACAAAGCATCAACATCGACAAAAAGAAATGAAAAACAAAGTTTGAATATTTGTAATGTTTAAATGTCACTTAGTTTTTCTTTTTTTTCTTTACAATCCCATCACATTTATGTAATACAAATACTAAAGATAGAATTAGGATATCATGTGTTTGTGTACAGTAGCACTCCCCATGATGAAACAAGTAAAATCAACATGAACATCTATTTTCAAAAACACCAGCTGTCCTGTATTATCAGCCTAGAACTATCTCTAAGGAGACAAAGTCAGGTACAGCAGCTTTCCAGCCACTGTGATTTCATACTGCTCTATCTTGGCTCAGTGCTAAAGTCACATATCTGACAGTAAATCAGGCCAAGTCCCAGGCTGGTCACTGATCATCATTTGTGTGATAGATGTTCAATAGTTCAGTATACACTAAAGATAATTTTTCCTATGCGGCTATGTTGCTATGACCCCAATATGGCAGGCAGACTTTAGCTGCACAGACTCTGGGCATGTCAACTGAAAGACTCAGATCTCCAGGCTTATGTCTCCCTCTAGGGGGTGGATTGCAACTGACACTCTCTGAGCCTCCGGGCTCACAAGCCTGAACTAAATCCTATCCGCTGACTGAGTGCTTGTGGTGTGTTACTTTCCATAACGAAGCTCGATCATCTTTGGCTTTTCAAATGTACATTTCAGGTTTCAAGTCTGAAAGCAGCGAGTCTCACACACAGAAGATGTGAAATAATCACCAGCGCGGGACATGCAGGTTCACCCTACGCCCAGTGAACCTGAGATCCTCCCTTTGATTGCCGTTTGGCCTCCATGATGCAGAAAGCTTCTTGCTCCTCGCTTATTTCCTTCTGCCTCTTCTCGTCCAGAAACGATACCAGAGAGTCCCTCATGTCCACCACTTCGATCATCTCCTGAAGGATTCGCTCTTCTTCTGCCTGCTGCTCTGATGTCTTATCTGGAAAACGAAAACATATGCACACACCCAATTCTAATTAATAACAGACACAAACATCAAGTCTAAGCTGAATAGTGGTTCTTGCAAGTAAACTCTCGTCCTCTCACTAATTAGGGGGAAAAAATGGGTAATTGGTACTGTACCCCTCCCTTCCCAACATCTGCTGACTATGATGCAAAAACCTTTCTGAGTAGAAAGGCTGCCAGACTTGCCAGGAATGTATTTTTATTTTTCCATAGAAGCAAAAGGCCCCTTAGTGAGTCATTTCAAACTTTCAAACAGTTAGATTGCCAAGGCCAAGGTTTGTACTTTTTTATAGTCCCTTCAGTTATTCCTCTCCTGTCCATACTTGCCATGAGGAGAAAACATTTCCAACTAAATATCTATTCATTGCCCTCTTTCAGTGGAAGAACACATTCCATACATTTCACCTAAATCTAATTAAAGCTTAAGCAGACTGGAAATTATCTACTTGATATGTCTGACTCGAAATGCTGAGCCCATTATTGCACTGTTGAAAGTGCTTCAAAGGCAATCTGTGGCCTGTTTGGGCCAAACCGGGGACTCTTTGACCCTTGTTTGATGTTTTCTGGAAATAAAGGCTAATATGAACTTCCTGCTCAGTGCACCAGTCTGTGTTAATTAATTGTAATATATTTAAAAATTCTCATCAGGTAATAGATGATGATTATGGGACTGCATTTTGGCATGTGCATCCCTGTTTTTTTGCTCTTTAAATGGACTGTTTACCTCCATGCAACCAAAACCTGACTAAATGTGATTAGACTAAAAACAGAAGCCGAATGCTTCTGGTGCCAGAAGCCTTATCTCTTGCCAAAAGATTCTCCATATTCATATATTCTTATATTCAGTTATTTGTTTGCAGAAAATGGTCAAAATTTGTTTTACTGCACAATACACTACCTGGAAACCCCAGGGGAAACATTATGAACGGGCGTAAGTAACTAGTTTAGTGGCATTAATGCTGGAAGAAATTATGGTCAATAAATAATCATATGATATGTAATTTAGTAAAAGAAAAAACATGGTCCAGTAGTGTATAGTGTCCTACAAAATGCAGGACATTGCTATATGCAGAACTGAGTTAATGGGACAACAACAAACGTGGCAAAGACAAAGAAAGCATTGATGTGCTCATTAGTAGGACAAACATGCACTGCAGTACGGGCCTTGCTCGGCCTGGTGCCTGTTTAGAAGTTAGGCTCCTCCCTTTAACTACATCAAAGACACTTTTAGTTACAAGTCTTTCTGTGTGCACACCAAAGTACACACCATTTATCTCCATGTATTTCCTGAGCTCCAGCTCCAACATGCTCTGCTTGTCTTCGAGTTCCAGCTGTCGAGACCTGCAAGAGAAACAAGCATCAGCTGAGTCCTGTCAGTAGTAACGCTGTATGTTATCATGAGGACCGACAACAAACGACATTTCACTGTAAAAAAAAAAGACTGGCTTTTAGCATTGTGAGGTCAGCCAGTCACCGCAGTGTTTTGATGTGAGATCTGCTCCATCTACCATGTCACTTGTATACAGATGCTCTGTTGTATTACTTGTATGACTAGACAAACTTTTACTCCATGAAATAAAGAATGAACCAGTGAGGCTGCAGACTTACGCCACCATGAGTTCAGACTCCTCGGAAACCAATGCATTCTTTTCATGAACGAGCTGGATCCACTGTTCGATCATATCAGGAGAACCGCTGCGTTCTGCAAGGAAAAAATGGTGCATATTTTCTTTAAGAAAACAGGAAGATGTGCTTTTTTTGGGTGGGGTGGGTTCTCAATAAAGTGGTGAGGAGGAACCAGATTTATTTGCAGCATCTGACACAGCACCCATGTGAGTGTTTGTCTACAAGCCCACACGCTAACTTGTATAAGGATTCCAAGAGGCTGTAATAAAAAGAATTCAGCTGACCTACAAATTTAGGGCTAGATTTACTAAACAGACCAAAATAGCATAGGAATGCAATCCCCAAATAGCGCTCATACGTGTGGTTTACAAAAGTTTCACGGCTTTCTAAACAGAGATGCAGTCAGTTCATTTTTATATCAAGGGCAGATAATCAGACCTGCTGGTTTGTTTAGTGTTAAATATCGCCGTAGTTTGAAGTAAATGGTGTGTTGCAAATCTCAGTAATCTCGGTTTGTGCACTTGGTTCGTATAAAATACTGCTAAAAAGTCGATTGAAAATACAGATTCTAGCTGTTCAGCAGTCCTGGGTCTTCTATCTCATATTTTTGTGTCATCATGTGCCGAATGTTTTCAGCTGGTGAGAGCTCTAGACTGCAGGCAGACCAGTTCAGCACCTGGACTCTTCTACTACAAAGCTATGTTGTTGTAAAAGCTGTCGTAAAAGCTCACAACAGAACATTCTCATGCTAAAGCATGCAACATGCATAGACAACTTTCAGTACTGATGCCGTCTTTCCGGATGTGCGAGCTGCTAATTCCATAGAGAACATACCATTAGAGAGGCATGCTTTTAAAGTGAAAGCTGCTAACAAACTGGATGTTTGACTCTCCTCTTTAGTCCAGAGGGGACACATCATTCCCACAAACAATTTCAAATTTATCGATCTTCCTCAACTATGAATCTTTATTTATGTGGAAGCATACACTTTTAGAATGACTTTATACTTCCAAAATAAGCTTTTTTTCCATCGCAAATGTCCAGAGATATAGAACAATACACCCCAAGTTCTTTAAATATGTATAAAAAAAGAAGATCTGATCTTACCAGCCTCTCCTCGCAGTGTCCGCTCCAGAGTCACACCTTTGTCCTCCAGGTCTTTGTAGGTCACCTCAATCTCCTCCAGTCTTCTCTGGATAGACTGTGAAACACAAAATCAAAAAGTACATCTTGACAAATATTTTAATGAAATTGCTTTAATTTCTTGAAATAGGCTTTGGTGACAAATCTGAATTCCATATAGGGCAGATATATAAAAAAAAAAAAAACATGCAATTGAGCCAATTCTTGTAAAATGGATATGGATGAGTTACACTCAAGGGTTCACCCAGCTTCGTGGCATTGCTCGATGGGGTGTGAAGACAGATGATTGACAAGTACACTCCCTCTCCTGCATACTCTAATAACTGTGCAAACACTGAGGCGCACCTGATTGGATGAATGCCTCTGAAGCAGATGAATGGGCTGTCTGCTTCTGAATTTTAAACGTAAACCAACACGGTGACTCATCTGCAAACTTTCTTTAATATTAAGAACAATTTTCTGCAAAAATTTGTTTCTCTTAACATTTTAGGTGGGATTAACAGCTGATTACAGGCTGATGAATTTGTCTCCACTATAGATTGCCAACTGCTAGCTGTGTTGTGATTTGCATGTGTTTGCATTTACTGGATTTCAATTTTATGCAAACTGTATGACTGGCTGCAGCAAAAATGACTAGTAAGCATGGATTCACATAACTTTACAGATGATAAAAACATATCTTAGAAATGACATAAATTACAATATTGTATAATAATAATAATAATATATAATTATGTGCATATTCATTGCTCCACTAAGTGAAGTTGTAGAAAAACGGACCAGGAATGAGTTTTAGATCACTCACCTGAGCTTTGCGGAATCGCTGTAATTCACTCATCCTGGCTCGCCGCTCCAACGTCTTCATCTTCTTAAACTCCAGCTTCTCTGCCTCCACGGGGTCTGATGGCACACTCTGAAACTAGAGGTAAAGTAATAGTACAGTTAGTGCAAAATATCCTCCCCCTGAAAAACTGAAACAAATGAACTCTACCGATATCCTTACTTGGTCATCAAACAAGTCAATGTCTTGTTCATCATCGTCCTCATCATCATCGTCCTCATCTCCTTCGACGCCCTCTTCTGAGGTGTGGTGGACATGTCTGAATGTTGTTTCTGTGGGAAAAAGTAAGAGTAAGTGTTGCAATAAGCCTGGATGACTCCAGATTGAGCTAAAACCAAAGAGATGAGTTGCCAGCTTACCCACTCTCCCCGGCTGATTAACGTGGACACTCAGCCGGGTGTCTCTGCTGATCCTTGGTGAAGAGAGATTCCACGGAGAAAACTTTGATCGCACTCTGGCCTGCCCACTTGGCATCTCTTTTCTTCTGAAGCAGCGTCGATTCCTCTTCTCCCGCATTTGCCCAGCAGTGCTCCCACTCCAGTAGCCCTCCTCTTCTTGCCCATCCAGGCCCTCTGTTTTAGGAGGCCCTGCATTAGCTGAGGAAGAGGAGCAGGAGGAGGATCCGCCATGGGTTTCTGAATCCGAGTCTGCGCTGAAGCTGTGAAGATTCACCAGCTGGGTTTTTTCCTCAGCGGTCAACTGAAGCTTCCGCAGTGACTGTTTAGGACGGGAGTCTGGTCTTGCTTTAGAGCCCTCCTCTGTGGGAGTCGGAGATGAAGGTTCTTCTGGGACGGTGAGGCTGATGAGGTGGACTGTGCGAGGCTTTGCTACTGGGGGAGAGGGCTGATGGCTGGGAGTAGTCTGCCGAGAGCGACGGGGCTTTGGAACTGGACACGGAGTCATTTTTTTTGTCTCCTCCGCCTCCTTAATGGCTGCTGCTACCTCAGATTTAGGTGGATGGTCTGTGGGAGTTTTTGATACAAGTGGTTCTTGGGAGTCTTCTTTTGACTCATATATGCGGTGGTCCTTTTCTTCAGATGTTTGTGATTGTGTGTGAGTAGGAGGACCACAGTCCAGGGTGTTTTCATACTCCTCATCTGACGGCGATGGAGTATATTCATCACTGGAAACTCCGTTTCCTTCTTCTGTCTCTCTCTGAGTTCCTTTGCTTTCCTAAATTGATAAAAAGCATGAAAAACATGTTTAATTTAAATTAGCCCACAGACTATATACAAATTAGTTAAGTTTATTTAACTATATATTAACAAATTATTTTAGAGATTTGAAATGAAAGAAGATGCAATTGTAGTTTCAATAACTCAGATGTACAGTAGTTTTCGGGTCATAAGCCGCTACTTTTTCCCACACTGTGAACACTGACTGCGGCTAATGCACATTTTGTTTCATGCCGCCAAAAACATTTTGCCTGGTAACAGTAGACCAATCAAAATGATAAGTAGTGTATATATTTTTATCGGTTGTTAAGAGACATTGTAATGTTGTTTGTGTATTGTTCTGTAAAAAAACCATAAGCAATGTAATTTGTGTGTTACTGATACGTACGTATACTTAAAGGTAGCCGTGTTACAGGCGCTGTTCGAGGAAAAAAAAGCATTTGCAGTATGTATTTTTCTATGTTACCATAACGTTTATGTTACCATGTTTATGTTACCTTACGGATTAAAAATACTCACGTGTAGCATTTCTGTGTAAATATCTCATATTACAGGTGAAACGCCTTACGGCTTAAAATCCGGTGCGGCCTGTAGTCCAGGATTTACGGTAATTAAAAGGATTAACAAAAATATTGCATCAACTGTTGAGTGACTGCAGCCATTTTTAAATATATATAAATGTATATATTTAATGTGATGTTACATGAAATATTAGGACTGTCTTTAGTTCAATTGTGTGCATGCCCCCCTAGTTGTATCTTGCGAGACAGGAAAATGAAATGAAAGAAATGTACGTGCAGTTTGGTTGAGATTAGGCATTTCCATTGGCTATTATAGAATAATCCACTTCTTTAGTAATGTAGTCCACTCCACTTTTCTGCATCTGGCTGAATGTGAGCAGGCAGTATTGTACTGTATGCTTCAGATTTCCTCCTGCTGCTTCTGTCATCTGTCACTCTGTCATTTATCATTAATAAATGCTAGTGACTCAGAGCTTTTAGAAGCCATCCATGCATGGATCACACTGCCTACACAGTTTTACTTTGGATTATGAGCAATTTATGATGTCTCCACACTTTTTTTCTTCCCATCACACTGGCACAGGTTAACCTACCCTTCAGCTGTCCAAACAATGCTATTCAGGAGCTGGTCTGGCTTTTCAGGTGATTTTATCACCACTTTGCAGCTTGTGATGAACACTGCTTTTTCTCTCATGACTAAATCCCCATGATCCTAAAATCATACAGCCCTATGGTCAATGGACTAGATTTTTTAGCTTTTTATGTTGTTGAAAGTGCTAGTTCATTTGTCCACTCCTAACATTCCCGCTATCTCTTTGATGCTTTGTTTTGATTTGCAAATTAAGGATAGGCCGCTTCTTTTGCATGGAGAGTACCTTTGAACTCATGTTGTGGGTTTACAGCCGTTGCCTCAAAATCCAAATACTACACTTGGAATATCTTATAACTGTCCACAAAACAGCTTCTGAGTGAATGATACAATTAGGTTTGGCCTCTTGGAAAAAAACTAAATTAAATCTAAAACACAAGGCTACATATAGGCTGTAATTCTTAAACGCTTCGTCCAATTTGGATGCAAATGACCTTGAATTAAAACTGTGTCTGCACTAAGCTTATCTTCATCACATAGCTAAAAATGAAATATGTTAAAAAAAAAAGCCCAAATAAGATTCACCAGCAACTAACAAGTAACCCTTCTTAAAATTTGTATCTACAAGTTCCCTCAGCCCCTCCCTCCTGTTCACTTGTTTGAAACGTACCTCTGTTGTTGAAAAATCAAAGCCATCTACCAGTAAATGAAATCATCTTCCTGCTGTCTTGAATAAACCCTGCTCACCATAATGACTGTCACCATGCGTTCCCCCCTTACCTCTGTTATTGTACACTTTTCTCTTAAACCAGCGGCAGTAACATCTATACTTTAGAAGCCTGCAGCAGACCCCAACAATGTCAATAACTTTTAGTCTAGTGTATTTAAAATTCTAGTCTCTATTAGAATCACTGACACCTCTTTAAACTGGTTTCAATCCTCTCTCTCTCTCTCTGGCCTCACTTCAAATCCCACCCATTTCTAAATACTTCTAGTGTTCCTCAGGGATTTGTCCTAGGGCCTCGTCTATTTATCTCCCTCATCTTGGCCATATCTTCCATAAATTCAATATCAATTTCCAGGTTATGCTGATGACACCAGCTCTATCTGTCCACCAAATACTCCTTTGCTGTCCCACCCACATCCATCTGTGTTAGCTTCTAGGAAAATCCAGTTCTCCCCCAAGTTTCTCAAACTGAACAGTGATGAAACTGATGTTCTCCTCATTCGCACCAACACCACCATTGACACCTCCTCAGTTTCTCTCTCTCCCATTCCCAGATTAAGAGTCTGTGTGTCATCCTTGACAGCACACTTTCCTTCCAAGCTCACATCAGTAGCGTCACTCCATCCTCATGACATTGATTGGCTCCATCCATCTTTCACACCGAACGGTATTCCTGTCCTAATTCACACCTTGGCTATATCTCTCACTGATTACTCCGAGTCCTGTCTCTTTGGTCTTCCTCTTATTGTTTATAGGATATTGTTGTTATCATCCTTGAACTGATCCGTAACTCTGCTGCTTGCATCATCACCAGAATTCAGTCCGTTGGTCACATCACACCTGTCCTTCAGCAGCGCTCAAGTTAAATATTGCACTAATTTCAATATTCTGTTCCTCAGTTTTAATGCCATTCTTAACCTTTCTTCACAGTACCTCTATGAGCCTCTGCACATCAACAAACCCATTCGCACTCTTACGGCTTACGGCCATACCACCCTGAGCACGCCCGATCTCGTCTGATCTCGGAAGCTAAGCATTTTTTTTTTTTTTTTTACCTCTGATTTCTCGGATGGGAGCCCGCCTGGGAATACCAGGTGCTGTAAGCTTTGGAGTGGCTGTAGCTCAGGAGGTAGAGCAGGTTAGCTGCTGATCGGAAGGTTGGTGGTTCGATCCCTGGCTCCCCCAGTTTGCATGCCAGATATCCTTGGGCAAGATACTAACCCCGACTTGCTCTCTGATACATCCATCAGAGTATGAATGCTTATGAATGATAGTTAGAAAGCACTCACCGTATGGATAATAGTGCTTGTGTGAATGGGTGTGTGCGGCGTGTTGTATAGTGCTTTGAGTACTCCAGGAGAGTAGAAAAGCGCTATATAAGAACCAGTCCATTCACTCTCAAGTCTTTTTCTTCTATCCATCTCACTGTGGCATCCATCCACGTGACTACCATGGGATCTAGAGCCTTCAGCTGCTCTGGCCGACCCGTGGCTTCCCTCCCACCAGAGATCCATAACATAGACTCTCCCTCTGCTTTCAAATCCTGTCTCAAAATGCACCTCTATAAATTGGCATACTCATTATGATTACCTTCCACCTGTCATACAAATCTGTGTTCCTAATGATTTTATGTATTGTAAACTTGTTTTGTTGTTATCATGATTACTGGGCTCTAACTGTATGTTTGGAAACAAATATTCTCATTAGATGTTTCTCCGCAATCAAGCGAGTCCTTCTGACACAGAACCCGTCAGCCAGAAAGATGATGCAACTGAAGATTGTGTAACAAGAGCATAATGAATAAGAGGACTCAACATGGTGTCTGGAGTCATCAGCAGCAAGCAACAGCATGGTTTACATCAGTTCTCTTCAGTGACCCACCTCACAAGATGTTGCAGGCCCATTTGCCAGCTCTTCAGAGTGTAGCTCACAGTAAAATTTCCCTGTGGAGAAATCAGAGATAAAAAAAAATGTTAAAAAAACAAAACAAGAAAAGTTGAAATTTAGAGACAAGTGAACGCTAAAGAGGGAAACCCCTGCTGCTTTCTTAAATTATTCATCTCCTTTTAGTCTGAGTACAGACCCCTTTGAAAAGGGTCTCAGCGCAAATGATTAATTATACATATAAATAATTAAGCGGTGATTCACTTATAGGAGCAAAATCTGATCTTGGCTTTGAGAGAACAATCACAGTACTGATGCAAGAGCTGTTGAAAACATAGATATAAGCACTTTATACACAATAATACAGCATCAAGCAGTTTCACGGAGGAGTGCTAGATAGGCAAAAAGACAACAAAAGCGAAGGAGTTAGACCAGATATGGACGAAAGCTGCCTCTTTGACAGTAATCACCAGCAAATACTCGAAGCTTCAGTCAGCGTGGGGCGGATATCTAATATTTGATTCTATAACAGCTTTGAGAGAAAAAAAACAACACTTTATAATGATAGTTGCTGTAGCGTTACTCTAGAGTGAAGAATAAGACGTTAATCTGTGGTTTTAGCTAAGATGGTATATACACCTATAGGTAGAGCGACAGATATGGATATAGTTGAAAACTTGAGTATAGTCAAAATATAGAAATATATAAATTCCGCAACTAGGAGTCACCTGTATCCTGGTCAAAGGTGTATCCTCCTAGCCTAAGTGTGATGTTGCATCGAGCGCAGGTGAAGCAGGTCCGATGGAAGAACTTTCCCTCAGCACTGATTCGCTCCAGCAGATAAACCCTTTCACCACAGAAGTAACACTCCTCACTGTTTGTCATCAGCGCAGGAGTATCCGGCTCAGGAGCCACCTCGGCGACAGGATCGAGCTCAGAGGAGACGGGAGATGCTAATGTCTGAGGAAAAAGGTCAGACAGCAGACTGAGATTTAACAACAGAGCACGATGGTTTTTAAAGATCAGTATCATGCAGAAAGCTTGCATAGTCCAGCACGAGTTGTTGAATCACACTCACACTGTCCTCATCTCCCATTCTTGTCGCTGTTCCAGTGGCTTGTTTGTTAGCTGCCAGCTTTTCCTGCAGAGAAAATAAAATAAACTACCACATGACCTGATTTTGTTGAGGATATCGAGAACAGTTGCAAAACAAACATGATTAAACAATATCAAGGAGTAGAACAGCAAAAGCCACTTCCTCTGAATTAACATCTAACATCTTGTCATCACAAACAGGAATCCCAGACAAAGCAGACATGTGAGTCACCAACAGCTCGAGAACACAGACCGAAGGCCCCGGAGTGAACTCCAGCCAACAAGCTAGTGTGTTTGAAAATATCTTTATCAAAGATTCCTCCGTGCTGTGTAAACAGTGAACTCAAGGCTCAGTGGGCGTACCTTACGTCTTTGCAGAGAGTTGTGCTTCAGCTTGCTCAGGAAAAAGACAGCTGACTGTGTCCGGGAGAAAGACAGAGACTTGGACGATGGCTGGAAGCCTGTGGGCTCTGTTGCCAACAGAAAATACAAAAATGCAAAATGTCAAAGAGGGACACACAGCAAAATCATCTTAAATTAGACTAGAATGCTAATATAAAGACACCTGAATGTGAGTGTTGGCCTACTTGCAGCTCTTCAATACAGCTGCCCAGTATATTCTTAGGGCACCGTTTTAAAAATTGTCTCTATCAGAAATATGACAAATCAGTCTTAGTTGAATTTTCAGTGGCGTCACATCAAGCAGCAGTTGGATTTAACTTGTCAATCTACATAAAAAAACTCTTCAGCTGCAGTTCTGACTATCACCCCCACTCTTTCATCATTCAGATAAGGTTACCCAAGACTGACAGCTCCCTGCTGTCTGCACATCAGTCAGCGGAGCACAAGCACAGCATCACAGAGTATATCACACCCACCTCAGCTCATTCAGTACCTCCAAAGGCTGAGCTCACATCTACACTGAATAAGTCCACATACTGAAAAAAGAAACTGTACGTGTACCTCTACAAAAAGCCAGGGGAAACCCTTCCTTCAGCGCAGGAAAAGCAGAACCCCTTCTAGAGGCGCTGCTCACATCAGACCCCCGATAAGTCAGCTCTACACGATGACTGATCTGTCTGCTGCTGGGCTGGCTCAAGTGCAGGAGAGCAGCACAACCAGTAGAGGCTGGCTCTGAGCACAGCACTAGCCACTTAAGCCAAATGAATTCTGGGTAATATGCTTCTTAAAGGGGTAGCACTGATTTGAAAGGTTCAGGTGGGAGGACACCTGAACCTTTTAAGGTGATTCTAATGCTGCGCTGTGTCTAGGCAACAGAGTTATGTAAGACTGATATTGCTGTCACTAATAGCTACTAATATATACTACATATACATATATATATATATATATATATATATATATATATATATATATATATATATATATATTTATAAAATATAAGCTTATATTTAAAGAGACGTTCGATGGACTGTGGAATTTTGCAAATGCACTGATTAAATTTGACTTTCTTAATATTTGCATAGATGATAAATGTCATAGTTTTGTATGTGTGTGTGTGTGTGTGTGTGTGTGTGTGTGTATGAATGTGGGTTGATTGATTTCTTTATTCTAAAACTTTCACCTTTTTTTGGTAAAGCGAAACCGCTTTGGATCTGGGTGAGGTAAAGAACCATGGTCAACTTGTCTATGTGATCAGTGTTAGCCAGGCTGTTGGGAGACATGACAGGGGGGATGCCCAGCTCCTTCTCCAGGATACTGAAGGCCAGTTGGTTGTTGTGAACACAATTAGACTCATCCAGGGAGGACATATCACTTGGAAGGAATGAGAAAACAGCAAAGACGGTTTGTTACATTGATTAGATAATGATTGATTGATTAGAAAATCAAAGCACTCTTGTACTGCCAAACAAAAACTAAGCAGGAACTCACATGAGGTCAGGTCTGAAGTGGTGGATCAGAGCACACAGAGCCAAACCGGACCTCCAGGACCGTGTAAAGTCTTTTACATTCACATTTTTATAACCAGCAGTGTGTTTCTGACACCATTTCAATAGCTCCTCAGAACCGCCAGCTGAATCTGGGACAGCAATAAACCAGACAATAAATCAGAGAAACCTCTAATAGCTTTTGCAGTTGCATATTTCATGCCAATGCTAATCGCAATCGTGTTTCCCGGTTCATTTAGCAAGACCAGGAAAGAATAACCAGAATAACCGCTAAAGGAGTCGCTGACCTTGACGCATGTGAAGTGAACTCTCCTTTTGTTTCTTGAACGACGGATGAGTTTTTTCAACATCGTACAGGTGCTGCACCTAAGTTGAGTGACCGGTACATACAAAGAAGATGGAGTCAATAAATCAACGTTTAACCTGTTTAGTTCACATAGATCTATTTGTTTAACACAGCAGATGCATTGACTAGAAGCCGAGGTCTGATAAACTGCTCTCATCAATTTTCACGTTTCATTTCTTAACACAGCTTTGCTTTGAAGAGCACTTGAAGAAGGTACTAGACTGTTTTCTGCCTCCCTAAATGAACTTTAGGATGAAGGCTTTAAGAAATCTTTATTTCTTAAAAGCTTTATTTCAATCTCTGTTGACTAAATAAAAGATAACACCACTAACCTGATGGGTCTGGATGGAGGACAAGTTAACTCTTTGGTACCGTGTTCTGGGGTCGATGCTGTAAGCAGCATACTTTTTGCTGGTGTTCTCTGGTGTTGTTTGGGACAGGAGCTGGTAGAGGCTTTCACTGCATATTTGTAAAGACAAATAAAACCAAAAACAATCAACAACTGTAGTATATTGCAAGTAAGGGATAATTACTGGTTAACTGCCTCTGACATTGTCCATTTTTAGCTGATCTGCAGGTACACACCCTTATTTTTTTAACACTTTGTTGCCAAAGGATGGTATTTTATGAGGAAATAAGCTAAAAGTTCCTTTATTATGTAATTCAAGTTTTAAAATCCACACGAACATTTATCACTAAAAGCCTAATTGTTTTATTTTGGTCACATCAAGGACTCCTGCTGAAATAATAATAATGCTTATGCAATCAGAACAACTATCCATCACGCTGATTATGTCAGGATGGGTAGTGTTGCTGAGGATGAGACCCACAGGCAGGCTGACAAATTCTAGTGCGACATTTCTCTACTTTATTCAGTAGTTTTCAGTCAATGTGATGTATTCCTTTAAAAGTTTAACGTAATTTCCCTGTGACAAAAATTACATTAATATTAGAACTGTAGTCTTTGCTGTAAGGAAACAAAAAGTAAAGCTTTCTTTTAATAAACATTCAGTGTAAGAAGTAAACAAGCTGGCAGCAACTACATTAGCAAATCTAATCTCAAGATGTGAGATCATGAAATAAAACCGTGTGCAGATTATTAGCTGTATAAAATGTACTTACCGCTCAGCCAGGACTTTGAGATGTGGGACCCCATTACCCCAGCTCCTGACCATCCATGCTGCATCAAAAGCAGCAAAGAACCCACGAGCGATGCCTGTACCCAGAGGCCAGAAAGGCTGCAGAGAACACGCACTTAATGTCACTTTGTAACAAAAAATGTCACTTTATCAATTAATTAATAGTAAATGGAGTATGCCGTGTCATCAACCACAGAAATATGTTAACCGTAAAAGCCTGTGTGGTGTAAAATGAAACATCCTGTCAACCTTATTTTGAGAAAACTTCATGCAGAGGCTTATCTAGTCAGGCAGACGCAGGGTGAGTAGACACGTTAGACTGTGCTTCCTGCAAAAACATCAGCTTGCTAAAGCACTAAAAATGACGGTGCTAATTTTTAGTGTCAGAGTCAGCGCACTCACGCACCATTATAATCGTTATATGGTCAACACTGTTGTTAAAATTGTGGGGCAAGTGTGTGTAAAAATAATTGCTTCATGCTCATCTAAACACATAGTTTCATGCATTTCTTTCCCCACGCTAGGTATAAAAAAAAAAAAACTAATTTCCTCAAGGATTGATAAAGTAGTCTGTTTCTAAATCAGACCCTGATGATGTCAGTGAGACTGGATATCACTAATATGAGGACATCTCTGGCCACAACCCCAAAAATCTGCTGTTTAAAATTTTGTGAAGGGCATCCAATTAAAAAGTTGGCTCAAACAAAGGGCGGCCTTAAAGGAAGAGGAGCTAAAACTACTTGTTTTAAATCGTGAATGATGCAAAACTTCTCTTGTAAAATCCCAAAATTCAAATAACTGTTGTGAAAATGAGCTTAATAAGATGCTTTTATTGATGTGTTAATTCACCAATTTGGTTCTTTGATTCTTTGATGTCTCCAATTGCCTTGCAATTTTCTGCAAGTTAACTAGAGGTTACTTTTATTTATTTTAGTTCCAGTGTTTCATTAACTGTATGGCATTAGGAAGCAGCATAATATAATTCAATACAATATTCTGTCCCACAGTTATCTAGCATTGTTAAGGATATGAATTAAGGGAAAAGACCCCAAATTGCTGCTCCCTACCTCCACTAGGCAGTCTCCAACAAGACCAATTAACAACTTCTTCCCTCTCCTCTCCTTGACCAGCGAGGCATTCTCAGCACGGTGCATGCAGGTGAAGTCGAACATCGCCACATCCCGCTGGCCGGCGTGATTCTGAGCAAACTGGAGGTCAGGCAGTCGGCCGCCAGTGGAGAAGTCGGCAGCATCACACGCATAGTTGCACAAAGCCTCGTAATCCACATTTGCAGGGGCCAGCAGCTGTTCTGCATCATTATGATCCTGCAGATATAGAGGGAGAAGTGTATCGGACGACTTCTGGCACCTTCACTTACACAGATGACATGTCTTACACTTGGTTTGCCGCATTAGCTGAGGGGCCAGGCAGCAGAGAAAGAAGAGATGACTGACAGTTTTTAGTGTCGCTACATTGAAGCAGCAGCAGGGCTGTGTCATCTACGTGGTTTGTTTCTTTTTCTTTACTGGCCAGAGATAGAGCTCGTGCCAATAAGAATCACACTTTTCCTCAGTAATAGATGTGTTATTCTCACCTGTTTAATGACCCCTTTCTTTAACAAGCTCTTCTTTTTGGCAGTCATGACAAAGTAGTGGGTGTCGTCTTTGTAGTAGACAATATTCTCCAAATCAATACCTGGAACGGAGAATGGAGAGAGAAAGTATGGAGGAGAGGTTGAATGAGGTAAGCTGAAAGCAAAAGCATTTCTGCAGTTTCTCTCAGTGCCATATTTCTCTCAATAGAATGTTTGCTATTCTCTTTTGGTTTAACCACTTTGAAAATGTGAGAGCTTATTGGCCTACACAGGGAAAGTCAGTGTGGATTGATTAGACAGTCATTCAAAGGGGTGCGAGCACAGCAAACACAGTTCAGTTCCTCTAAAGCGTTTCACTGATATGAAAGTGCAGTAGATATAAATTAGCTCAGAGGATTCAGGCAGGTTAACCAATAGTTAACAATCTGACAGGAAATTAGATGAGGTTTGAAACGCAGATTAACAGCACTGCTGTTTGTTTCACACTTCACGCTGAACCCGAAGCAGCAGTGTGAACATTTATTTCATGCCTTGAGGCTTGCATTCAGCAAGGCGCGACAAAGGAAAAATTAAATGAAAATAAAAGCACTCATGTTGTTATTAAAAATATTCTGGTTCAGTGACTCAGCTTAGTGAACGCTGCGGAGTAAAACAAGTTAATCCGAAGCCAGCGATTTTCTCTTTTCTTGCTTTAATTTTTAAACATTATACTATAAATAAGAGCAGACAGCTGCTTCACTGCAAATTAAGATGTCCTCCTCTTTTTTTGCCAAACATCACTGCAGATGTCACAGGGATGCCTACCAGTCTCATTGAGTAGCTCTTGGAAAAACTTCTGGTTATAGATGCGGGCTACACCACTGATCTCCTCTACTTGGGTCTCAGCAGCTGTGTGTCTGTTGATGAAGTTGGCCGTGATGCCGATCGCCAGTTTTCCTCGCAGCTCTTTGTGCTTGAACCCTGAGAGTTTGGGTAAGAAGAAAAACAGGAAACTTAGCTGATGAAATGCTACATTTTGAAAAAGACTGCTGGGGTAAATTTGGATTGTGCGTAATAACTATGTGTATCAACTAGGCCTTGTGAAATTGCTTAGTAGCCCTTGTTGCATCAGTGGGAAATGAAAGTATTCAAGCATGCATAAGTATTTGTCTCACCATCAGGGACAAACCTGCCTCCCCCAGCAGAGATGAAGACATCAAACTGGAAGGCTGCGGCAGGATGAGACCGGGGCTGCAGTTTTGCCATCCAACCTGTCAGAAACACATCAAACTTTTATGTTCTGCACCTCAGCGGATTTCATCACAAGTTTACTGCTTTACATGTTGGTGGTCTATGAATATTTCCAGTTTTGAGAAACAACAACAACAGTGGATAAAGCAAGCAAACTTAATAGGGAGGATGATGAGGATGGTTGTTAAACGCACATACCATTTTCTCCTGAGGGCTCAATCAAACCCTGGAACTCCACTCCAGTGTGCACCTCTACCCCGAGGAGGAGTGCCACCTTCAATAGAATCAACTGCAGCTGACGGATGCCTAAAAATATATGTGGGTGTCATGAGAAATGTGTGTGTAGCATAACCAAAATGCTACAAATACTATCAGTCGTGCACAGATTAAAAATGGTTGCTAATATTGCAATTCTCTCTTTAAAAACTCTTCTGTTAAGGAAATTCAGTAATGTGATGTCTGAAATTTGCTCGTGCTGACCTACCAGAACTTAAAGGTAATAAAGCCATAAAACATGAATGACAGAAAAATACAGAAATTGTGAATCTGAGAGCCCATTTTGTTTGATTAGCAACGATTAAGTGAAAAAAACAACTACACGGTTGAAATTTGAGATTGTATCACGTAATACTAAAAGTATGGGAGCCCCATAAACAATGCAGTGAGTTTATTTAATTCATTTCAGACTGGCTCAAAACGGTTTTATATATAGACTCTCACTCCAATAACTGACTGAGGCACTCACTGATGTGATCCAGAGAGCCAGAGCAGAATTTGCCATAGAACTTTTTGGCTCCGAGCTCGCGGAGGTCATAGATGGTGTAGGGCCACAGATGGAGAACATTGTTTCTGGAGAATGTCTCCCGCTTCTCCAGCAACACCACCTGAGCCCCCAGCAGGGACAGTTCAATGGCCACTCTCAGGCCACATGGACCAGCACCCAGCACGAGGCACTAGGAGAGAGGAAATCAGCAAACCCTCAGCATGGACGCGATAATAAAACATTTTTAAAGCAAAAGGTGAGGACAAACGAGAACGATTTTAAGCTGCTCTTGAAGGACAATTAGTATAAAGCCATTTGATGACTGTGAGAGTGTCATGAATTATATATAAAGGGCAAACATTTAACAAGAAATTAAAGGGAAGAGATGCAAAAAACCCACAGAGTCACAGCCCACAATCAAATATGACATCTGAATTGAAAATAAATTGTAGTTTGATGGCTGCAGTTATCGATCCGCAAGTGCAGCAAAGGTTCTTGGAAAGGAAAAAGCACTTATAGATAATCTGTATGATCTTTTTAACAACTTTTTTTGTTATAGTTTTAGGCATAGAATGTTTTCTATAAAAGTAAGGAAACACCATTATTATCACAGGTTGATACATTTATGTTCTGACTAAAATAAATGCATCAAAAAAGCATTCAATGAAGATTAAAATACACAAAGTTGAGAAAGATAAATGTCATAAAATGCCAGAAAGTCTTCGTGGACAGCAGTACTCATGGCCTAACCTAATCGATTAATGATCCACATGTTGCAAACGCTCTTGCAAATTTAACCTACTCGAGTCGAATTTTAACTTTCTATAATGAGCCACGACATAAATGGATAAACTTCCTCTACTAATGAAGATTCTGTGACACGATCCAATCTCTGGAAAAGCTACGAGACGTGATTTAACTCTTTTAATGTAGCTGCGATTAAAGAGGAATCTCTATCATGCTAGAACCACAATCTCAACTTCTTACATCAAAATCTTTTAACTTTTGAAAATGACAATAAATGACCTTTAGTTGTCTGTACCTTGTTTTTAGTGCAGACCTTTCCTTGCTGATAATCTTCATGAGAAGCTCTTTTATCAAGCTTGGTCCACAAAGCTTTGGCCTTCCAGTAGTTCAGTCTTTCTTTTAACTTTGCGTAGAAGCTCCCGAAATCCTCCGGATCGATCTCCAGCTGCCTGCAGAGCTGAGTGAAATGGTGCTTTACATCCTTACAGGTCTGGGCTTGGACAAAGAGGTCAAACGTAGCATGTGAAGGGTTGACAGGACCTTGGCTCGCCATAGCTGAGGATGTCAAGAAGACCAGTTCCTTTTGGTCACTGGGTTGGGTAGCTGTGAAAGAAGAAATTATATCGTGACATCATCTTTTCCTACCTGGAAGTAACACCTCCTCGGGATAGGTTCATGTAAATGATCAAACGTTTTCCCACTGTTTACAGCCTTTGTTGCTGTAATGTTTAGAGGTGGTCCAGTTATGTAAAACTCCTACATGCCTTGTTGTGGGAATTTCCCTCCTCGTGTGCACTTAATTATAGTCCAGATGTTTGAACACTGATGGCTTTATGTCACCTGGTTGGCTGAGTCATTACTAACTTCCTCCATGGGGCCCCTGTGGCTCTCTCTATCTTTCTTTTTACAACCAAACAGCCCGCCCACAGCTGATGTGTCATTCTCACATGCAGTCTCAGGAAATTTACTTGCTTGTAAGAAAGAGGACACTGTAATAGAAACATGTGGCTAAAACACATGTTTTATATGCTTACTTTTCAGTAAACAAAAGGGGTGAAAATGAATATGTAATGTTATACTCAGCTAATCTGTTGATTCTTTTGCTATTAATTGATGACGGGTAGTTAAAAACACATGGTGGGCAGGGCCTACTCCGAAGATCTTGCTTTGTCTGCCTAACAGTTCAAAGTCCAAAGATATTTTATAATATGATCAAATAAAGTATGGGAAAAGGAAAGGCAGTAGACAACAAACTCACATTAACAATCTGGCATTTCAAGCACGGTTTCCTGTGTTTGGTCTGCTGGTAATTCTTTTGTCCTAACCCTGGCAAAACCAAGTTATATACAACTATTTCTTTTTAGGACAGACATGCTTCAGTGATGTCATATGGTTCAAAGAAAAGTGACCAACAAGAGAAGATGAAACATAAATCGAATATAAGAGAACGATAATGGCCTAGATTTTGACTTCTGAAGAATCTTAGCAATTAAAGAAATATGCCCGTGGATCTTTTTTCAACCTTACATCTCTGGTTGCAAGTCATGCACAGCGTTGCGTGAATATGGGCCTGTGAGGGGAGGACCTAACTAAGAACACGGAAATCACATTTCTGTACTATATTACTGCAGATGTAACAGTGAGTACAAAGAGTACAGCTATAGGTTTTCAACACCATCTGACCCTAGTGTCTATCAGATGAAGCCTCTACGATGTGTGTAGAACAAAAGAATGTTAAAAGGAACAGTAAACTCCTAAACAATGCATGTCTCATTGTGGGAAATATTTGGTTTAAAATAGGAGCTATGAGCTCATATATTCTCGGTCAACATTTACCCAATGTTGGCAAAGATTGTTGACTAACCTAAAATTAGTGGCACTCCTAGCAACATGCTAATCTTTTAAGTCAACAGCATCCTTAAGCAACAAATACAATGTTTGAAAGGTGAATTCTGAAAATTTACCACAAGTTAACGCTTTCCTAACAGCAAGCTGAAGAAAATGCAGATGACACCAAAAGTGTGAGGCTGACATTTCCTGTAACTATCACTGTACCATTTACTGGTATTTACGCTTCTCTTCTGTAAAGTTGTCAGCTCTTGCCCTCCACCTGAGACAACGTCTTTCATTATAGAGAGTACACCTGCATGCTTTGCATGACTGCCCCCGTATGCGTGTGAACACAACTGCATTTTAGCTTTTCCTAAGGCCAACATTCCCGTCCTCACATTTTACTACAGTTTCCTGAAAATGGGCATCAAAACGAGGCAGCTTTTGCGTCCATATGACAAGATGCTAAAAATTTTTAAATAAATCACTCCTCTTATTCTGTTTATTGACTTAATGCTTGTTACTGTGCAGGACAGTTTTCAGTCACTAAAGAGATATCACAACCTGCCATAAACACAAAGATAAACAGTTGTGTTGGTGTGTTAGATAAACCTCCATGGAGATGCAAAACACTAGCTTCAACGAAAAAGGCACAATGCAAATGAAAAAAACAAAAACAGCTCTTGTTCAACTAAAATATCTAACGGTATATTTTTACTTTAATACTCGAATGTTTAACTTGTTACATAGTTTAGAAATATTTATTATTTTTACCCTTTTTGTATTTTATGTAGATTTTAACTTTATTTTCTATTTTCTATGATTTATTAAACCTTAGTACTTTATGTAATATTTTGGCGGCTTTAACGCAGGAATTTTCCAATTACACCTTATATCATCTTATCTTATTTTATTATATACAGCTATCGACCATATATGTGTATATAATACCCTGTGTGTTTCACTCTCTGTGTATTTACACACCAGTCAGTGTTTAATCATTAGTTATAGTTAATCTCTGGCTCTTTTTCTCAGCGTGTCTTTTTTCCTGTCTCCCTGCCCTCACCGCCAACCGGTCGTAGCAGATGGCCGCCCCTCCCTGAGCCTGGTTCTGTTGAAGGTTTCTACCTTTATAAAAGGAGACATTCCTTTCCCACTGTAATCAAGTGCTTATACAATATTAAGTTCCTTGAGTTGAGTGTTGTTGTAATTTGGCGCTATATAAATATAACTGAATTGAACTGACAAGAATACACAGCTACAGGCTATATATAGCAGACACATATGACTTGGTGATTATTTGTCTCCAAGCAGGCTATGAAGTGAACCACTCCTCCCATTAAAAACAGAACATTTAAGAAGAGTGAGGTACTCTTTGAAGACAAAATAAACTGTCAAATCTAAAAACTTAAAATAGCTCACACGGCCGACTTGATACTTTGATCTAATTCTCAGGGAGGCTGCTGTTTTTATAATCTGTTGTCATGTTCTTTTTTTTCCCTTCTTAAACATGTAAAACTGCACAGCTGAAACCACAAGCCCACAGACATATTTCCTTTTTGTAAGTGTTGCAATGTTAAAAAAGAAAATATTCTCACACTAAAATACAAGTTTAAGAATGGCCACGCGAAAAGAAGTGTCATCTGTGACAAAGGTAAGACAACACACAACCACCATCATCATCTGACTTCTGTTAAGCAATTCTAGGCAAGAAGCAAGTCTTCTCAGTAATGTTGTTGCTGACAGCATGATCAGACAGAAAATAACAGGACTGAAAGGTAATTTGACCTAATTTCACTCACTGCCAGTGGATTGGATTCGAGTGGATTGACCCACCTTATTTAACGTGTAAGCTCTGTGCACTTTGTTTGGCAGCAACGCTGACTCGTGGATGGATCATATTCTCTTGTCCAGCCTGGCAGGTTTACAGAAGGACATAAAAGAAGAGAAAGAGAAAGGAGAATGAGTGACGCGAAGAAGACGTGAGAGGAAACAGAGAGATTATTTCCTGGACACGTATCTAGACTTTGTGCTGGCATTTTTTTTTAATACTTGTGATCTCACAATCATAGGAAACTGTTAAATGAGCAGGCGTGGCACTGATCGCGTTCTGCTATGCCAAAGCAGGATGCAGTCCCAACATGTTACTGTATGCAAGCAACCAGATTGCAAACTGCACCCTGAAACAGGAGCTGACTTAAGTTCAGAGAAAATATATCTTATAGAGCTGCATCATAAAAACTAAATGATTTAATTGGGTGTTTTATGATGGAAGAGAATTTTAAAAGATACGCTTCAGACAGCAGCACGTAATGACCTACACAATCAATCAATAAACTTGAAAACTTATAGAAAAAGTACCCGCCTCAGAGATCGAGAGGGGGGAAAATACAGGCACAATATACAACATTACATTACCAGCTCTGAGGTCGACCTAGAAGCGGGTTTCCTTGAAACTGTGTCCACGCTGTCGCTCCCATTTTTTCGTTTTTTTTTTCTCCTTTGGTTACAGGTAAGGACGTGGACTGCCTCACCTGCACCTCGCGCCCGCACTACACTAGTGGAGCCTCTTCCGGGACATTCTGTAAAGCTACACACAGCGCGAGCCCCACGTGACGAGCTGTGAGGCGATGCACGCGGACGACACGTTCTGTGATCACAGCTCAGTATTCATGTTAATACTGCCATAATAATAATAATAATAACAACAATAATAATAATAATCCAATTATACTTGTGAAACATGTCATCAGTGGGTTTTACACGTTAAGAAAATGCATAGAGCAACCATATCGTGAAACAATGTTTAATGTCAAAGAAGAACTTGGACTCAATTTATTTAACTTGAATATTTCCAACTTTCTACTCCTACTTTATTCTCTTTTACAAGGGAAAAGAAACAAATAAAAGGACACTTGAAAATACATTAATTACAACTTCTACCATTACTTCATAATGGCACGGATAATGTAGGCTACATAGTCCCCCATATATAAAATACTCGAAAGATCTTGGCGACTGCGACAAGAATCCGTATGCATACGAATAAATATGCATTCTCATTCCGTATGTATACGGGAGCAGGCGAAATAAGCTTCTTGTGCTATATCTATCAAATTATTTTACTTAATTATTTGACTCTATCTGTTAGCCCTACATCTGACTGGCGACCTGTCCATGGTGCACTGTGACTTGTTTGGTATTTAGTATGACCACCTTTATTGATTAACTCTCCTGAACTCTCTCAGGCAAGCTGTCTTGTAGTTTCTTTAAGTAGTCATTAGGAATAATTCTCTTGGCTTCTTGAAGGACATTCAAAGCTCATAAATAGATGTTTTGTTGTCTATCAAGATGACCCCCTAGTACTTCAGTAGTGTTGAGGTCTGAGCCCTTTGGAGGCCAATCAAAGGCTGATAATCTTCCATTATTTGTTGTTGAATCCAGGTTTGGGATCATTTTCCAGCTGAAACAATGAAGCCACTGCCAATCAGACTAGATGACAGATTTCTAACAATTTTGAGAAGATCCCCAACACCACTGGTTGAAATGCATCTGTAAGACATGTTTTTGATGAGGATTCAGTGGACAGTAGATGGAAGCACTGAAGGGCGAAATGCATATCTCAGGTCCAGTGTCAGTTCTTTGCTGGGATTTTTCCAGTTTCTTAAGGACATGACTTTTAGATACCATTCACCTTTTGTACAGACAGACTGTACACCATACTGAGATATGCCTTTTTTCTTTTCTTTTTTTTTTTTTTTTGCTAAAAATCTTCAGGAATCACATTGCTGGTTCAAAAAAATTTATGCCTGTCAAACTGTATTATCTTTGGTATTTTTTCATTGATTCAATTAAACAAATGGGAACAAGTTACGTGCTCTTGTGACAGGAATCTACTAACAAAATGCCTAAAGATACAATTTTGGTTAGCTGTCAAGTTGTTATGTGTAGACGCAATACCGGTTCATCCCGTGAGTTAGGCGTCTATTTTAGGCTTGAATGATTCAGCTCATTGTTAAGTGGCACAATAAACAAAAAAACATTCCTCTTAAAATATTCAGGTACAAGGACTAGACTGAAAATGAGTGAAAAACCAGACAAGATATGCAGAGAAAAACTTTGAAAGAACTATTGCTTAAAAGCACTTTAAAAATTAAGAAAAAATGTGGCTCCTTGGAAACAAAATATGAAGAAATAAAGACTATGCAAAAGTCTTGTAATTAGACTATTTATATGTAGATAAAAAAAATTGACACTACTGTTCGTTGCATGTCGCTATAAATATGCTTTCAAATCTTTTTCTAGGTCAATGGAAGATTACCTTTGTGTCTTAGAAAAGGATAATCAAGTATTTTGTGTACATTACTGCTTTGTGTGAGTATGTTTTTCTTTCTTTTTTAAAGAAGCATTTGTTCAGTTAATAAACAAAAGCGCGAGTCATAGGCAGTATACAAATTTTATTCAAATTTGAACAGTAATCAGTAGGATTTAACAAAGAGTTATTTATGAGAAAATTCCCATTGGATACAGTAGAAAAAGAGTATATATAGGAATATCACTGATTTTAAAATATCTGCATAGCCAGAAAGGAGACCCACAGAACCCCACAGGAAATGTCCTTGGCTTATTAGCAAGGCTGCATACTGACTATATGATCTTTTTCATGCACTTTATCCATATTTTTGCTCAAACATTCAATGAGACAGCAGGAAAAGGGAACGATGCAAACAACCCAACTACACCTGCAGGCCATTGCATTCTTTATCCGTGCAACACAGCAGATGTAACACAGATATCAAGCTCCTATTCATGGCAGCTGCATCATCCTTTTGCGTGGAGTTACTCAGCCTTAACCAGCAGTGCTTTGGGAAATCCCGGCTGGAGAGCCCACTCGAGGAACAACAGAAGGTGGCAGCACAACACTGTCAAACAGATTCATGAAAGCAATATGTCTGACAAGAATGACACACGATTACCTGCTAATTTCTCAGCCTGTATAGCAGCATCAAAATGATCTAAAGGTCATCACGATGTAAACATTGTGGTATTGATTGTATTATGGGAAGCATCGATGCTGGTAGATTATCAGTATGTGGCGAGAAACAACTGGCACGTTAATGTTCATCTGAGAAAGGTTTCACAGAAATACGTGCACAAGAAACATACCTGTGCTCAGAAGTGTTGCAACTATGATTAATCTTATACTTTAAGATGTTATGTAACCCAGAAAAGTACCAGAAAGCAAAATAAACAATTGGGTTATTCTTTAAAGTAATAAATTATAAAGATATATACAAATATTATCATTAAGAATATTTACAATTAGGTTTCAAGAAGCCAATTTTTTTTTGTTATACCTGCCACCGTGGTCCTGGGAAAGCATTGTAGTCTGCCTCCTATAGGCATCAGGGAGGCATAACCATACTGCTGCTCGTTTATCATATTCAATAAGAACACAATGACAATATCTCCAGTGTAACATTGTCCGAAAACTTGCACTCATTAGTGAAATACTACTGCTGGTTAAAAATCGTCTTCATATCCATGAAGTTGAGAACTGCGCGGGGACATTCACCTGATTTTAATGCGAATGCTTGAAAGTAAATCTACAGATTAAAATGCATGCTGGTGATCCAATTGTGATCCAAAAGTGTACACAGATGCAGGATCTCACAAACAGTGGATTATCCTTTAAGAAGAACAGAACAGCATAACCTCTGTTTAGATAACACAAGCTTCATTGTAAGAAAAGTCCGGAGTATTAAAATACACTTTTACACAGTAGAAGAGAGTAAAAAAGACATTTTTCATTGGCACAAAAATCCTCACAGAAGAATTCTTGTTTTCTCCATCCTGAGATGATCTTTAGTGATCAGTAGCCATTTATCTTTATAGATTAAGAAAAGTCACAATTAGCAAATAGAGACAGGGACGGCTTCTTTTCTTCTTTGCGTTGAGCTGTATGTTGGTCACAGCAATAACTCAATTAGTCCAGCTGGTGAAAGAGACTTTCACATCACAAAATCTCACAGCAATCCAGAAACAAGCCTCAATGTTGCACAGGGGAAGTGTGGTGCTAAAAACTGAAGTATTACCATAGAAAATTTCCAGTTAATCCAGGTATAATAGCAAATTCTTTTTAAAGAGATCGATAATATCTTAAAATTTGATGTTGGTACCACATAGATGCTTCTTGAGCAGAAAAATGGAAGACGGCGTCTGAGCGTGTGCGTTTCGAAGGGGATCCCAAAGAAAATGTGGCGAAAAGAGACATCCTGTTGTAACCAATAAACTTAACTCTCTGGACACCCACCCATGTTTGACTGATATGCTGTCTTGTAGGCCATGTTGTGTAATTGATGGTGATAATTATAAGATCAGTCAGGAGAAATAACATAGGAAGAACCCACGAGGAAGGCTTATTAGGACACCTTACAAACACATAAAAGGCAGACACACCTCTTTGCCTGTTTTGGGTTGTTGAAAAATAATACCATACCTTGAAAACAGTCTCTCAAACTGGAAATGTTGGAGAGACTTTGGAAAGACTGGATTTTGCTGATTGGTTTGATGTCACTCAGAATCAATGATTGTACCCAAATATGTGTCAGTTCTTTGCCCCACTGGACAAAAAACCCCCCAAAAAACACAACCGCCCCATACACAATTATCCATGCACTTTAAAGACGATGCACATGCTCAGTTATGCACATCCATACTGTGTGCACAGATATGTTGCCAGCTTGGTTACAGGTTCTCTCCTGGCTGGTACTGAGGCTCTGTGGAGGTAAAGTAATCCTCCAGGAAGCCCTGCAGGTACTCGAAAGTTGGCCTCTCCTCAGGTTCCTTCCTCCAGCAGCTCAGCATCAGCTCATGAAGGGATTCGGGGCACTCTGCTGGACACGGCATCCTATAACCACGCTCCACCTGGTCTAACACCTCCCGGTTCACCATACCTGGTAGAGAAAATAAAGCATTATGAAAGGTATGCAGCTGAAAAACTATATCCATAGTTGGAGTACTAAGTAAGACATCTTTATGCTATACACAGAATACAGAATTATTAGGTAAGTGTGTATTCTGATCTTTTTATTATTTTTATGCATATTTTACAATTATTTTCTTTCACTGAGTTATTAATAAAACTCCTAAGGGCTGACATTACAGCAGCACTTACTCTTAAGACACAAAATTTTTAACTTTTTCATATTTGTATGATGTCACAGAGCATTTAGAGAAGTCAACCAGCTCTTATTATGGCTGTCTTGCAAATCTTTCAGGTCACTCAGTCAGAAACCTTTCTGAGTGCATGCTAACTGATGCCCCCTAGTGGTTACACTTTTTATTTTTATTGTGAAGCAGCCAAACTCTACAGTCTTCCCATTTTTTATAAAAACACAAGACTATCAGAAACCCATTATTCTCTGGTGCCACGATATTCAAGAACTGGAACGCTGAAACACGACCACAAATCAATAAGATTGATATAATGAAGCATTAGGAGCGAGCCAAAAAATAATAATAATAAAAATAAATATAAACTAAGACTGACTCTTGATGGACGTGGTAGGTGGGCTAACTGATGCAGATGACCACTTTCAAGAATCTGGTTAGGGCTAGTACTATTAAGGATGAGCTGGTGGGAGTTTTCCATTCTGACTAGATAGTCAACAAAGGCCTCGGATATAACCCACATATGAATTCAATCACATCATAAACAAATGCAGGCTTTCTCCATTCTTTAACAGCATTTTGAAAGCTGTGGCTGGTCCTTCAGCAAACACTGACTATGAAGAGACCACGAAACTGACATACTTCATAAACAGAAGGACTCCTGAGAGTTACTAAAAACAGGATGACCTTTTTTTTAAAAAGGGGTTGTGAATATTTTTGAAAAGCCAAAAATGTTACAGTTACCAAATTTAGGAAATGCACAGTCTGTGTAGGTTATCCAGGTCAAATGACCAATAGTGGGTTAATGATCCTCAGAACAACCTCCAAAGGTTGACACCCCTACTGTGGGTTTATAATCTGGGATTATCTGCCCACCAGTGGTTTTAGATCTCAAATGACCTTTAGGATTGATTTTTTTATGTGTTATTTAGTCTCTCACAGGGAAAAAATAAACATACATTTCCTTTAAGCATTAAGTTTTGAGGTTCAAATTCCTTCAACCATAATAAAGCCTTAAACAAAATTATCTATACTTGCCTGGGTATGGGACTCGGCCTTTAGTAGCCAGTTCAGTCAGTAGGATCCCAAATGACCATACATCTGATTTAATGGTAAAGCGGCCATACAGCGCAGCCTCAGGGGCCGTCCACTTGATGGGAAACTTGGCACCTGCAAAAGAACAAGTTTATCAGGAGGCTGAAATTAGATCATTGTAAACAGGCTGAAACAAAAAACCAACTGGCAGAGCTTCCTGCTGTTCAACAGCTGTGACATCACAAAATCACTGATTCCTTACACAAAAGTGAAGAAACAAAATCCAACTAGATATGTGATGCCTTTGAAATACTCTATATTTGGCCTGGTGTTAGAAAAAGAGAGAAAGGCTACTGTGTCACATCGAGAAACAGCATGATAAAATAAATGCTGTCTTTTTTACCCTTATGCTTTTACCTTGCCTGGCAGTATATTCGTTATCCTCTATGAGGCGAGCCAAACCAAAGTCAGCCACTTTGCAAACCAGGTTATCTCCCACCAGGATGTTAGCAGCTCTTAGATCACGGTGCACATAGTTCATCCTCTCGACATAAGCCATCCCTGAAGCAATCTAAGAAAGGGGCAAATCTCTGTTTTATAACAGAAAAGTAACAAACAATTAAATAATAAAACGTGATATTATTTGCACTGACCTGTGAGGCCATGTCCACCAGCTGGGGAAGGCGAAGCATCTTACCCATGTCCCCTTTCAGAAAGTCCAGTAGGCTACCTGTTAGTGTGGATTAGAATAAGTTAATCACCACTGTGATTATAAAATTCCTGAAATTCATTTTAAATTTTGAAAAAAATGTATGCAGAAATGATGTTTATTTATAAATAAATTCATTGTCTAGAACTTTCTTTTTTCCCAGGCAGTAAACACATCATAGTTTAGCTCAATTTTTGGCTGTTTCTGCTTAATCACATCCCCTTTTTTAAGACGTGTCCATCTTTTAATTAGACTTAGAAATATGATTTCGATGAGTCATAATCAAATAATATTTTAAGTACAACACATGTTTATTTATATTTACAAATGAAAAAATGTACTCTGAAAAAATATTTAAATGTGGCCAAGTGAGGACCCCACGCTGACCTTGGCCCATGTACTCTGTGACGATGTAAATCGGCTCCTCAGACACCACAGCGTAAAGCTGAACCAGCTTTTCATGTCTCAGTTTCTTCATGACCTGAGCCTCCTGCAGGAAGGCCTCTGGGGACATGGTGCTGGGCTTCAGGGTCTTAATCGCCACCTGCGTTGTACCGTTCCATGTTCCTGATTAAAAACAAATGTTATTAGTATAACATTAGTATTGATTGTTAGAACTTAATTCAACTCCAGCTTTCCCCCATTAAAACTGAAGTCATTTAAGTGTTAAATAATTTTCTAATGCACCTCTGGACAGTCTTGTATATGGTTGCTTTTTTAAATGTTGCTCCATGACCATCCTTTTCTGACAACAAAACATTTCTGCTTAAAAGCTAATTACTGGTAGTTTCCAGTAATTAGTCAGAGCTCAAGCAAATGGAAGACTCCTGTTTTTTCACTATGAATTTGCCCCAAAGGGAAAGACAAATGATTGCTGATTTCTACTGTTATGCCTTAAGACATTTGTGGGAGGACAGTCAGTAGGTATGACCTGAGCATACCTGGGTGTGCCTGAAAACACAAGAGCTTTGTGGTCGCACCAGCACCAACCTCCATTACACTTAATTTGCCTCCCTGTCAGTTCATCCACGTTCCCAAAATGAAATTCTAACTGACAGGTCATTGTTTTCATACACTGGAGAAGATTCATTGCACACTGTAGTGGAAAAAATGCAAAGCGACAGAAACAAAGATCTACTGAACAATTTGAAAAAAGCAGCCACACTGAAAATGTTCCAGAAGTGACGTCGGCATATTTAAAGGGCATATTGGCCAAATTTCTAAAACGTTTGGCATTTTATTTTCCCTGGCATCAACAGTGATCATGCAATAATATTCTAATCAGAATCAGCTATCAGTTACAGCAGTAATAGTTATAGCTGTGCAATTTTTCAGTCATGCAGCGCTAAAATAATTTATGCACTTTGGTCTTACAATAGCTGTGACCAGAGAAAATAACTGAATATCCATTAAAGGAATAAAGCCTGACTCACCCATCCAGACTTCGCCGAAGCAGCCCTGTCCAAGCTTTATGTCAAGACGGAGAGACTCTCTCGGGATCTCCCAGGCGTCCTTTGCTAAGCCCTGAGTCTGAGGCTTCAGTACAGGACATATGTCTGTTAGGCTGTGACACAATCCATCAGCATGCTCTGGGGAGGGAAGATTGTGAAGCTGGTCAGTGGTAAAGCAAATAATGGGCAGGAAACACAGGAAAGGTTTAACTAAAAGAATAAGTGAATGAATATTAGAGCCGCTCTGCTCATTTGTGTAATTACTAAAGACTCTGTTGGGGAAGCTAAAAAGCATTTTGTCTGCACTGAACTCACTGCGGTAATGATTGACAAGCTGCTGTAGGGAGTTGAACTGGGTGCGTGACGTGATGTAGAAGCCTCCACTGTCCAGCTTCCTGATCTTGTAGTGCTTCACATTTAACCCTTTTGTGTTGTCATAATCCAATACAGACAAACAGTAGGCACCTGGGGGAAAATGATAACCAATTAACACAAAGTAGCAAAGACATTGATAGCATTGATTCATCGAATGATGTTAAATCTGTGTTCTTTCTTTTAAATCACCTGGTGGAAAGTAACAGAACATTTGCCATTCAGAATGAAGAGTAATTGGAGTCCATTTTTGTGGGCAGTGTGTTCATTGCAACACCAGAGGGCAGTGCTGGTCAACCAAAAAACAGTCTGAATCACAGATTTGGCCCAAGGCGATGCCTAGCCTTTCTCTTTATTTTTGAACTGGGCAATATGGCCTGTGGTTGTATAGCCTCAGCTCCACAATGACCTAATTCTGTCTCACTCACTCACCCAGTATTTCGCCTCTGCTCCAGCTCACCCACCTACTCCCCTTCTGCCTATCTCTCCCTACCTTCAATCTTTTCTCAGTCTCTCCAGATTCCATATATCTGCTCCATAACAGTAATCCTGTAATGTACCAGTGTGTACACACGACATATACACACAACTGACTGAGCCCGAAGAGACTATTTTACTGCTGCAGCAGCAGCATCAGAGTAGCTGCCTATCAGAACCATCTCTCTACACTGAGTCCCACAGGCATCACATCCAACCTTTTCCCATCTGCCTGATTTGTTTCTCTTCTGTACCCACGTTGCCACATGACTGACACGGCACAGCGGGGAGCACAGTGAGCAGCACGGAGGCTTGCCTTACTGTAGAAAGAATTTGCTTTCTTCTCCTCGGTGCCTTTTTAGTCTGATATGTCACAGAACAGAAAATTCATTTTGAAATCTGAACATTTTACAAGTTCATAGAAAGATACACGAAGAGGTGTAAAAATAACTGCACACTATGTTTCTGAGATTTTTAAAAAAAGTTCCCTGGTAGACTGGTTTTAAAAATAAAAATCTACATGCCCAGGCCCTAAAAGTTTTACATTTACAATTACTCTTTCTCATACTCTGTCATAAAGGAAAACTTGTGAGAAAGCCGAGGGCTGGTGTTTGAAGGATATCAGAAGTCACTGATTCAGGAGTAGTTTTGTTCAATAGGAATGAGTGTGCTTTGAAAAAACACTTTTTAAAATCAGAAAAACAATCACAGATCCTAAAAAAATGCAGGCAAGCTTTTAACTTTTTCCTTGTCTTAACAAAAAGTACATGTACACAGCTTGCATGCCTGAAACACCTCAACTAGTTATTGTATGACTAAAAACTGGAAACACTGCACTGCAAACTAACAGATGTTGATGGTGTTTCCACCTACAATAGAGCTCCAATCAGAAACTCTCCTACAGCACATTAAATATTAATATTGTATGATTCTGTGTTTTCAGTTCAGTACACTTTTATTCAAAATATATTAAAAAAACAAAACAATCCGACACTGATGTATATCTACATGCAAATCATATCCCTTTAAAACTGTGTTGTGGATGAGTTAGTGGGAAGATCAGCTAAATCAGTGGGATAACACATGATCTCTTGATTCTTGCTTGTGGTGAATTACCTTTTATAGCTTTCTTACAATTTCCAGAAGCAATAATGTTTTTGTTTGTTCAAAGTTTTTTTTAACAGATTAAGGGATCAGTTTGTACACAAACTACACTTTAGAAAATCTAAAAAGGATATCTAGGTGATGTTTAAATACGATTGAGTAAGGAAGTAAGGAAAGTAATGTTGTAGATGCTGGCACAGCTTTCATTTTTAGAGCTACTTTACGACCAAGACCAGATATATTTAACGAACAGTCTGATGATCAATGCCAAAATAGTAGTTACAGGGAGTTTCTGATTAGAGAACAAATTAACTAAGTCATTCAGATACTTCACCGTATTCCAGTTTCAATTGTGATTCAACTTACCCTTGGTGGTTTCACTCTCTCGCACCAGGAAAGTCCCTCTCCTGTTCTCTAAACTCAGCAGCAGCCTCTCAGAATCGCGGCGTGTGATTTTGCCAAAGTACCACCTGGTTGAGGTCAAGACACAACACATGGGACACAAGGGAGCAGATTGGTGAGGGGAAGGAGATATGAGTGGGAGAAAGAGAGGGAATGGGAAATCGAGGCTGAACTCGCTTATAGTCTCAGAAGGTTTCGGTTATTCCAGATGCAGTGCATACAAGTGCCTACAGTGCAACAGCTGCTTACCTGGACTCTAGAGCCAGTTTGAGATGACTGATGGAGAAAGAGGCAAAGGTGAGAAACGAAGTTGTTACAAAAAGTTAGTTTGTGAGTTTTATTGTAAGCAAGCAGGTTAGCATGAGAGGTTTAGCAGAGAAAGTGGTTTCTGAGCTACAGCGAGTTGAATGGATAGTTTAAGATTTCGGTGTAATGACTTTCATCCCAGCATCAAGCCCAAGATCAAGTCAGTGTTACATTACAAAGGCAAATACAGTCAAATAGTAACAAAGTTCACTTGCCAGCAAGCCCAATTTTTATGCTCTTTCTAGTCCTTTTGCTCAGTTGCTACTACTTTCGTAGCCTCATAGTGAGCTTTAAATGGGATCTGTGACACTCATTTCCAGCATTCTTGGACTTGACTATTTGGTGGTGCTTCTGCCCTCACAGCCAGAGCCGTGTGCCTGATATGACCATATAATAGACATCCACCTTTACACGGAGCACAGAGTATAAGAGACTGTCTGAAATCAAGTATTTAGAAGCCTAAGCATTTGGCTGAAGTATTATTTTCCACATACACTGACCTCATTACTTCAAACTAATAATATGTAGCAGTAGTCGCTTTGAAATGGTTAGGTTCATGTATTTCACTACTTTTAGTGAGAACCTGGCTAGCTGTTGTGAACTCGCTGTAGCTTTGGTGCTAATTTTACATAGCTATCAGCAAAAAAAATGAAATAAAATTACCTCCCAAAATGTAAAACTATTCCTTTAAGGTCAAATTTCTAATTCACAATAAAAGTAATAATACTGAAAGCTCCAAAGAACACAAAGTTTGAGGGTTAATCTTTCCATGCACTTGGTGAAAGACAGATAAGTGTCACATCGAGAGGGAGAGAGAGAGAGAAAAAAAATAAAGGGGTTTACTCTTCTGCTTGGATGGAGTCAGATGGAGCCACATAATTGCTGGGGATATAACCGCTCTCTCCGGTGGTCAGGGAGCGCGCCAGCCACCAGTCCCCTTCTCTGCACAGACGAAATGATAACACACAGCTTTACCAAGGCTCATCACAAGTCCAAAACACAAATGTGAATTTTCGGGCTGTTTATCAAGTGTCTCAGACCATAAATGAAAGGATAGAGTTTGTTTTGCAATTTTAGTAACTGCTGCAATAGCTGTAGTATTTCAGCTCTTGGCTCTTGGAGAAGCTTGATGAAAGTCAGCCCAGGTTCTTTTTCTGTTATGCAATTACTATGGTTGGGAATCGCTGTAACTAACAAAATGATAATATCATAATTTACTGCACACAACAGCAACATGATCTATGCGCCTACAATACATCCTGATATCTGTAAGTGAGGAAAAGATATCCCTGAAATGACAAAATGCAGCAATTATGTACACCACTGTGGTGTCAGTGTGGGTATGTATTATCATCCTTATTCAATTAATATTATTATATAATAACGTGTCGGTTCAGTTAATTAGTTCTCTGATTTGCTTTCCCCCGGCTAGTTTCCCCTCTGAGAGTTTCTTTTCCATCAGCACATGTTAGTTAACTTCTGTTCCCTTCACCCTCTTTCATTTGATATGATCCATAATTAGTTGCGGTAAATGAAGCAGTGATTCTGGTAAGTCAAACTGGCAAAGGGACTCCATCTAGACCCTTTGCACGCTTTAATAAAAATGCTGATGTTTACTGTCAGTGTACTCATGCCATATCACAACAGGGGATGATATTCTTGTGATTCCCATCCCTAGTAATTATAGAAACATATGGATATTGCAAAAGGCAGACTGATGGTGCATGAAGGCTACACTTTACGAGAGGTTGAGCTGTTGAAGCTTTGCAGCACTATATTCACAAGTCAAATTTTAAAGCAATATGTTTATTTGCTTTGATTATTTGCCTCCCATTGATAGTGCTGCAAGGCTTTCAACCAACTGCTACGGGGCGAGGGCAGAGGCATCAGTTTCACATATGCTTCATGTGATACAAAGAACACAGGCTCACAAATGGTTGATTTAAACACAGTCGTAGAGAAGCTTCACAAACCTGCAGTTCACCTTCCTCCTATCAAAATGTGATGGTTTGTGAAGGAGAAATGGGAAAGAGAGATGAAATGGTGAAAAAGAAGAGCGTTGGAGAAATACAGAGAGCATATTATGAGCAGTGGCAGAATAGCAAAGTACGCAGAACAAACAGACTTCAGCACAGCACATATGATAAAGCTTTGAACCTAAACTACTTGAACTACTGTGTATTGAATGAGGCACAGTAATGAGGCCAGGGAGAGAAAAAACTATGCATAGCTTTACTAATCCAGTGAACCTGACCAAACAGAAAACTAGGACAAGCCTATCTGACACTTACATTAACAAGTCTTAGAATTGGTTCGAGCATTCTTAGTATCCTTGACCCATTAATGGGCCAGATCTCTGGCTTAGCGGGTCAATGATAATCCACTATTGTTCCAAACTGCCTTCTTGGTCAGTAATTTGTCAGTAGGCAGGCAGCAATGGGGGTGCATGACTACACTATATGGTTCACTGCATAGCTATTGAGTCAAAGAGCAAGCCCGTACTTAAAAAAACAACAACAGTATAGGGAATAGGAAATGTTTCCCTTGACTGTAAAGACAGAAGTCTTCAGTAGACAAGTGACATCAATTTTGGAGAGCACAGTAACCAGACGGTGAGCAATAACTTATGCCAAAAGACGACAGAGAAGGAGTGTGAATGTTTTACTTACGTATTGTTTACTATCTGGAGCCGTTCGCCCTTCCTAAAAGACAGATCTGTGGCTGTTCGAGATTCATAATCGTATAATGCCACAAAGGTCGTCACCCCTCCTGTGAGACGATAAAGTGTGGGTTTTGATAAAGTGAAGCATACAGAGTGCACAGTTTAAATAGCCAGCACAACAAGGTGGTAACTGTAAAACTGAAAGCTCTCAGCGAAGGTTCTCACCTGCTCGTGCTATGCAGTTTGAAGAGGTGACACTGTTATTGTCCACTCCTCCAAAGAGCGTTAGCTCTGCAGTATTAGCCATTGACTGATTCCCACTGAGACCTGCATCCACAGTAGGGCTGCGGTTTGGTGTTAAGGACTGTTGAGTGGAGTTGAGGTGGTGGCCGCCAGCCCCTCCACCCGAGCTGAGGTTGCCATCGAGGCTGCGTGTTCGTTGGCCTACATCCTTGGACTTGCTCTTGGATCCCCCCATAGCCAAGGCCTGTTGTGCATTCAAAGACAGAGAAAACTCTGTGAGACAGCAGATTAAGAATAAACTTAATTCAAATTGAATTTCCAGGCACTGTAATAGAAAAATTACACTATAATTTGGCATCAAATAGACTTGCTTTCTTATGTGATCTTCTTAGAATACATTCTCTGGAAAAATTCCTCTGACTGCCACAAAGCCAGATGCAGAAACCAGAGACGGACCGGAGACTACTATTAAACCCACAGAGACACGGTGTCACACGGACCACAAGAAGCAAAACATCTCCACTGCCACTTGTTTTGCACATATTCAACTCTGTATATTTTATATATTTTATTATTATTATTATTATTTTATTTTATTTTTTTACTATTTAATTTGTAAAAATGTATACACACACACACACACACACACACACACACACACACACACACGTAGGAAAATATTTAGTATACACATCCAGAAATGCATACACTATTATATATTGTACATATATTTATTAGTTTCAGGTTGGCCATTCTTGTATTTTGCTCGTTTGTGTTGTTGTGTTTGCACATCTCTGTTGCTTGTGGGGCTCGCACACAAGAATTTCACTCGCATGTGCTGTGCCAGTGTGCCTGCACATGTGATGTGACAATAAAAAGTGATTTGATTTGATTTGATTTTGATCTCCAGCAGACGTTGGAGCAGCTGCCACTCTTCGGTTTCAACACAGACACGAGATCCACTTTACCCCACTCCCACCAGCAGCATGAACACAGACAGCAGTTATGTCACACATGCAAGCATGAACATGTGTCAGAAGCAGAATAATTCCAGAGAAAGGCTGAAGCATTTTGAGGTGGCATTCCCATTGCGTCAAAACTCACGTTCATGTCTTGTTGAGGGGGAATGAAAAAGTCCTTCATTTCAACAGCAGTGCTGAGTAAGTAAACGATCGACAGAAGATTGGTAAACATCAATTATGGTAATAATTTAGAGCCATTACGTGAGTGTGGCTAAAGTAATGCCCACATTCAGGAGTTTTAGCATTTAAATGTGAGGATTTACAGCATTTAGTCACTACTGAGCGGGCAAGTTTGAGCACTGACAGCTGTCATGAGTACTTTTCAGTACCTTTAACAAAAGAAAAATAAGATATTAAAATAATATAAACACCAAAAAACACAAATGATTTTCTTTTAACTGAAACAAGCTATAGAAGCATTATTACCCATAGTGTTTTGCATTGAATGTGTTAGTAAGTCCAATATACAGTTATCTCTCAGGCTGCTAAATGCTGCACTGTGCACTCTGGTTAATCAAAGCATGTTTGCTTTCAGCAGCGTCCTGCTGTTTTCAGAAACTAGACCTGTGGGCATGTCAGAGTTGTAAAAGCTGTTACCAGGAAAAACAAAAACAAATGTACAATAGAGCTGACTCAGATGATAATTTTCTGATTGACTGATTCTTTAATTTAAAACCCACCCAAACACAAAGTACACACAAATCATTTTTAGTTGCAAACCTATTTTGTACACCACAACAGTGTTTGTCCTAACCCAGTGTGGCCCTGTGAGGTGTTGGTCTGCATACACTAAATGCAATGACATATCACAACAGGAGACGATATCGCTATTTAGCAAGTCGGATAATCTGACCACTTGGCAAAGTAAAATGCCCAAGAAAACTGAACAATTATCAAAACAAACAAACAAATAAATAAGTAAATAAATAATACTGTTATTACAGTGCAGGTGATCGTCCTCTGGCCCTCAGACTGCGTTGGGGTCCATCGTGCTGCGCAAGCTAACTTGAACAACACAGAAATGGATAACTAAGTCTGAACAGCCAGTTACCAGTTATAACTGATACATTTAAAATGTGATGATTTTTGGTAAAATGATAAACTAGTGCATCTTACACATAGCAGATCACTCATCAGTGCTGATGGTGTTCAAGTTGTCAATAAATTACAAAACTGAGAAACTGCACTAAGAAGATGAGAACAGAGGAGGCCAGTTTTGGATTGCTGCTTAGTTTTTATTTCTGAAGCTCCCCCACCTGAGGAGGTTCATGAACTCTAACCACAGCTTAGTGCAGGGAAATCCTTACACTAAGCCCAGAATAATTTAAGGACTGCTATCATGGATAGACATAGCCACAGGCGATCTGCTAAGAAATGTTAATTTAGAAAAGACACTAAGGTGGGATGGCTTGGAAACACTTCTGATAAGCAGATAAGGGTAAAAGTGCATTTGGATAGTGTTGAGTTATTTGGCCTGCCTGACCTCTGTTATTTAGGTGGCTGTGAATCTGCTCAACTCAGCCAATACACAGCCCACTGTTGTTAACAAGCGAATGCAAAAACAAAGCCAGCTACAAAACGTTGGATAGCAGCCACTCAAAGCTATGAATGATGACATATGGTGGAAAATATCTTACTATAAAAGGACTGAGTTCACTATGCAAGATAAGGAAATGAAGTTGCAAAGCTGGTTCTTGTCTCTTATTTTGCCCCTCCGCCAGGAGAGGAGAAGCAGAGGTGACAAAAGGAGATGTGGAAGTTATTTCTGTGTTTGTAGTTTGTATACAGTTTAGAAGATGCCTGTGGCCATATGTGCAAGTGCACATATGAGCTCATCCAGGGTTGATTTAATACAAAAAAATATGTAAAGGCATTATAAGGAGAAAAAATTAAAGGGAGGTGAACATAACATGGGGTTGATTTTTTTTTTGGGGGGGGGGGGGGGGGGGTTATCATCGTGAAATGGGAGGAGGGAGGAGAAAGGGATGAGGGGCAGTGGGGCCGAAGAGTCGATAAGTCTACCCCCTGGGTATGTCTGCATTAAGGGGTGGAGGGGGGGTTGCATGGGTTGCAGGTTAACACAAAAACACAGACACAAGAGAGTAGACACAAAGATGCCGGGTGGCTCAGGGAGCTGCTCTTTGTGTGTTCTGTGCTCTCCCCCAGCAGACTGTTTGCATGGTTAATAAGCTGTTTGAGGCAGAGCAGAGACCTCTCTGATCTGCAGTCGTCAGTCTTGTAAGAGGCTTCCCAATTCCACACGCAAGACGCTTATTCTTAAGGGACGCTGCCTTAATAGGATCAATCAGATGGCATTTAAATAACAAATTTTGTGGAGAAACTTTGGTAAACACGGGTGAATTTTACTGACTCAGTAATTATGCTTTTAGGGTTCAGCAGCAGCAGCATAGAATCTGATGAAGTGAACAAATTAAAAAGAGCCATTAAGACCTTTCGCAAATTTCAAGACTGAATAGAATTCAGTTCCTTTGGCCAACAGTGTCCTAGACACAGACAAATACACTAAAACCTCCCTGGAAAGGAAGACTCAATCAAGTAAACATGAAACGGAGCATTAATAGAGTCTCATTTTTTTTCCCTTCACACTCAGTTTCCAACAAAGCCATCTTTTGTCAACTCACAGCAGGCAGCATAAACAAGGCACAGAAACAGCCTGTGGCCTGTGGCTTTCTGGTTGCCAGATCCTAGCGTGTTTTAGCTCTAACAGCCATTAGGCAATATGGAAATGAAGGAAGTCATGAAGCCAAACATTGTCATCATTTGCAGCAGAGTAAGTGGAATCATGTCTCCACGTGTACTATCTGCAGTAGTTAATGATAACAAAAGCCTAAATGCGCTGAGGTACTGTAATAAGCACCAACTGTCTGAGGCATGGCTGCATGAAAATCTCTCCAGCAAGGCAGGGGGTGTGGCTGGGTTGGTGGGAGGGGGGTTTGCTTAATTATGTATAAGATCTGGCAATGAATTCCAAATCCTTCAAGTCTCCTGAGCTTTTGGTAAATGGGTATAGTCTTTTAATATTGCTGCTGGGGTTTCTGCTACCCCAACCAGAACAGGATACTGTCTATCCCTGTTCCGCTTTCTTTATCATTTATTGTGAAACGAGAACAATTACAATTTCTGAATGGTATCCTCTCATCCAAATAAAAAGATGTGTCGTTCATTCACCGCACAAGTCTTTGTCATGGTACTAGTCCATTTCACCAACAACACAGCCTGTCGTGCTCTGGCCCTTTAAAAAAAAGCCTTTTCATCTTTTGGGAAGGATCAAACAGTCACGAACATCAAAATTGAACAAGCTAGCTTAAGATCTTCTGTATGTGAGTTTAATGAGGGTTTTCCCAGTATGAAACTGAAGAAAACTCCAAGTAATACTGAGTCAGATCGTGAAACTATGGTTCTGTGAAGAAGCATGTAAGGGCTTGTATCTTACCATGACAACTGCAGTAGACCCCTCATATCTGTCTCAGGAGACTTGTTCCTGTCGGCCTGGCATCTAATACATGATTGGACAAGTTATGACAGTCACCCTTATTGGAAAGAGCTGTGTTTCATATAGCCCGCCCAGGTTAAAGGTCACATTTAAGTTATTGCTGTGAATGTATTATTAGTAACATGTTCTTTCTCTCTATTCAACTTTGATGATGAATATTGAGGCCAAACAATATGGGATTTGCTGCAGAGCTTTCAACAGTTTTACTGGCATCACAGACATGCTTTTATTTACTCTTTATGCATTAATGGCCATGTAATTTCATTATCACGCCTGAGGTAAATAAGCTGAAAAAAACATGAACTGATGTGTAACCAAAGCTTAAAATTAATCACTTCATTAAGGACATTGTGGATGATACATGCAAACTACTGTATGTCAAGAGTAATTTAATTTCTTGTTTTAATCGCTCTGTAAACCTTCGGGCCTGAAAAATTAATTTGTAAGCGCCAAGAACAGTTCCTTTTGTGGCCTCCCGAGACTGGCTCCAAATGTGTCAGTTGTTACAGACTTCCATGTTAAGATGGTAGTGCAGAAATAAACATGCTTACAGCCTGGAACAAAGACACACTGTTGATACTGGAATTCTCTCCCATTTGATTGGAGTTACCACAAAAAAAGAGAGATGTTAGTTGAGGATGTTTTCCTGTTGGTGGTCCCATTAAGGACAATTCTCAAATTCTAAAAGGTCACACAGGTCAGTTGCTTGGGAGAAATATGTTTTCCTCGACAGGTTGGCAAGTACCGTATTTTCGGCACTATACAGGGAGTGCAGAATTATTAGGCAAGTTGTATTTTTGAGGAATAATTTTATTATTGAACAACAACCATGTTCTCAATGAACCCAAAAAACTCATTAATATCAAAGCTGAATGTTTTTGGAAGTAGTTTTTAGTTTGTTTTTAGTTTTAGCTATTTTAGGGGGATATCTGTGTGTGCAGGTGACTATTACTGTGCATAATTATTAGGCAACTTAACAAAAAACAAATATATACCCATTTCAATTATTTATTTTTACCAGTGAAACCAATATAACATCTCCACATTCACAAATATACATTTCTGACATTCAAAAACAAAACAAAAACAAATCAGCGACCAATATAGCCACCTTTCTTTGCAAGGACACTCAAAAGCCTGCCATCCATGGATTCTGTCAGTGTTTTGATCTGTTCACCATCAACATTGCGTGCAGCAGCAACCACAGCCTCCCAGACACTGTTCAGAGAGGTGTACTGTTTTCCCTCCTTGTAAATCTCACATTTGATGATGGACCACAGGTTCTCAATGGGGTTCAAATCAGGTGAACAAGGAGGCC
This sequence comes from Copadichromis virginalis, assembly GCF_057382275.1. NCBI lineage: Eukaryota > Metazoa > Chordata > Actinopteri > Cichliformes > Cichlidae > Copadichromis > Copadichromis virginalis. Next base: position 28,085,668 of record NC_140637.1, read on the forward strand.
ATGTCATTAGTTTTTCTTCTTTTATACCCTTTCTTGCCAGCCACGCTGTGGAGTACTTGGACGCGTGTGATGGAGCATTGTCCTGCATGAAAATCACATTTTTCTTGAAGGATGCAGACTTCTTCCTGTACCACTGCTTGAAGAAGGTGTCTTCCAGAAACTGGCAGTAGGACTGGGAGTTGAGCTTGACTCCATCCTCAACCCGAAAAGGCCCCACAAGCTCATCTTTGATGATACCAGCCCAAACCAGTACTCCACCTCCACCTTGCTGGCGTCTGAGTCGGACTGGAGCTCTCTGCCCTTTACCAATCCAGCCACGGGCCCATCCATCTGGCCCATCAAGACTCACTCTCATTTCATCAGTCCATAAAACCTTAGAAAAACCAGTCTTGAGATATTTCTTGGCCCAGTCTTGACGTTTCAGCTTGTGTGTCTTGTTCAGTGGTGGTCGTCTTTCAGCCTTTCTTACCTTGGCCATGTCTCTGAGTATTGCACACCTTGTGCTTTTGGGCACTCCAGTGATGTTGCAGCTCTGAAATATGGCCAAACTGGTGGCAAGTGGCATCTTGGCAGCTGCACGCTTGACTTTTCTCAGTTCATGGGCAGTTATTTTGCGCCTTGGTTTTTCCACACGCTTCTTGCGACCCTGTTGACTATTTTGAATGAAACGCTTGATTGTTCGATGATCACACTTCAGAAGCTTTGCAATTTTGAGACTGCTGCATCCCTCTGCAAGATATCTCACTATTTTTGACTTTTCTGAGCCTGTCAAGTCCTTCTTTTGACCCATTTTGCCAAAGGAAAGGAAGTTGCCTAATAATTATGCACACCTGATATAGGGTGTTGGTGTCATTAGACCACACCCCTCCTCATTACAGAGATGCACATCACCTAATATGCTTAATTGGTAGTAGGCTTTCGAGCCTATACAGCTTGGAGTAAGACAACATGCATGGAGAGGATGATGTGGACAAAATACTCATTTGCCTAATAATTCTGCACTCCCTGTAAGGCGCATTTAAAATCCTTTCATTATCTCAGAAATCGATAGTGCGCCTTATAATCTCGTGCGCCTTATGTATGAATTCTGGTTGTGCTTACTGACCTCGAAACGGTGCTCAAAAATCTGTCAAAAAATGTTTTAGTACGACTTTGCTAAGCTACGAAGCCGCACGACTTGATCGATTGCCGGAGCATTACGGCTACTGTCGTCAGGAGCCTCGCAGAGTATTCTGGGTCCAAAACTCCGTCCCTCCAAGTTGAAAAACTATCTAAATTCTTTCATCTGTAATAAAATGATCAGTGTTGCTGCTTTTCCGGGTGTAACAATTAAGTTTAACATCCAGGCATAGTGACATGAAAACAGAATTTATTAAATTTAACAGAGTTAGAAGTTAGCAGGAATTTAGCTTGCTAGTTTCCACCTAAAAATGATATAGCATGTTCTGAAAGAGGGATTTCTGAATAAATTAAAACGTACAGTTCTGTTGTCACTTCCAACGTAAACGAAGACAGAAAACTAAAAGGCAGTGACGTTTGTAGGGTTACTGAAATTGGGCTAGCTGGTATATAAAGATGTGCTACATGATCGCTAGCGACACAGCTATGTTAGCATAACATAAACAGTGAGGCTGGAGGATGAATGCTAATGCTTGTTTCGCTTAATGCGCCTTATAATCCGGTGCGCCTTATGGTCAGAAAAATACAGTGGCTGCGGAAAGTTGCTTCTTGGTATTCGGTGAAACTGGTAGAGATGAAAAGGTTCACCTTCAAAGTAAAAGTTGATGCCCTCAGGGGTTGGTGCGTTGGTGGTTCTTGGTGTCCGGGGCTGGGCGCTCAGGTATGTACCAGCTCACTCCCGGTGACTACTTGGCGGGGCCTGGTGCCTGTTGCTCGGTCAGGCCTCTTCCGGGGCAAAGGGGGCCCTCGGGCCTCCGGCCTCTGGGCCCCCTCTGTGTCCTTTTGCAGTTTGTGTCACACCATCGAGTGAAAGTTTCATTATCACCCCATTGGCTCCAAATAGCGAGATGGTCCCCCCCAGGCTGATGTTTGCTAACATTGTAGTGATGCTGATAAAGAGTGATGATAGTGAGTTCCCTCTGTATTTACACCCTGAGACCTTTATCAGTTAAAATGTATATTTAAACTACAGATCAAAAAACAAGATTTATGCTGAGTTGTTACAATCCTGAATGCAGGCACAATGCTGGAAAATGGGACATATGATATAAGAGAGGCATAGTGACATTTATTATCTGTAGGCCTCCAATAAAAGTCCACTGAGTGAACAACAGCTGCCAGACTGCAGGCAGGAAGATAACATCATGTTGTTATTGCATTTGCATAAACAGACACCACCCGTTAAAGTGGGGTTTTGTGCGTGAGTGGTCTGATCACATGAATTGAAGTGGATGTGTGACCAGGCTGTACTCAGTTAAAATCAGAACTGTGCTAACAAGCTCACACTTGACCAGCTGCAACATCGTTCCAAAGGGGTTTTCTATTTGATCGCGCTACAGTGGAAAAACATCCCTGCACGCTGAAGAGGCTGCTGATAAAGTCAAGGTTTCTTGCTTTTAAAGAATATGGCTCATTTGAATGGAGAGTGAACAGAAGTACAGGGGTTAGGAAGCATGTGTGCACGCAAAGAGAATATGCCTGTGTGAGCGAAAGCATGTGATCCTAATGTCAGCCTGCCTGGTGTATTCCTTCATCTTAATGCTCTCTATGTAATTACTATGGAGGGAAAAGTAGGGAGGCTTTGGCTTCTGCGTCACCAGTCGCCAACTCTAGCATAATCCAAGCCTGCTTGTTCTCTCCAGATTATCAACATCTATTCCCTAATCGTATTCATCAAATGCAGTGAGGACATTCCATCTGGGGCCTACAAACAGCACGAGTGCTGCAATGACAAGACAGGATAAACCGGTCAAACCACTACTTCGGCTGCGGCTGCCGCTATTCCTCCAAGCTCTCGTATCCTGTCCCAACAAATCCATCTGCTGTGGGAAAAATACTAAAAACCTGAACTCAGAGCAGAGAGAACAGTTTACACTCATCATATACAGGTGAGCTGCTTCCTGGTGCTGAACAAACACTGGGTGTAGCTTCATGTCACCTTGTTTCCCCTCTCTTTAAACAAACACGAATAGAGGAAATGGCATATTGGACATGTTTGCACAGCAGTACTACCCCTGCACAGGTTTGTATCTGCGTTTGCCCAGGCTTCACATTTCGTTATTCATTAGGCTGATTATTACTGAGCTAAAATAGAGTGACATAGCAAAGAATACGTCACGAAGCCCCTGGCATTTCACCTCTTTTGTAAAGTACATCCATCCTTTATCAAACTGTGAACCACTCAAAGCCAGAAAGCTTCACCATGTTTGGATATCTGAAGGTAAACACCACCCTCCCCATATCAGGACTTTGCTGAGTCCTGGATAAAGTGTGTACCAAACCCCCCCCAACCCACCCACCCACGCTGTGCTCCTGCCACGGACAGACACAAGGATGGGGAGGTGATGAAGTCAATATTTACTGCTCCACATACACACACAAACGTTGCCATGGAGGCAATTCCAAGCATTCCTCAAACCAACAAACTGCACAGATGTAGGATAGCTACGCGCAGGCACTTTCTAGGCCAAAACACTCAGAGAGCGCAGCGTGCCTATCTGACAGAGAGAAAGGTAAGATTAGCAGAGGCTCCATCTCGCCAAATTACGTGGGATGTGTCACTTCCTGAAAGCATTATAAAAGGAGAAAGAGAGAGATGAGTGTGAAAGAAAAAGTGGCTCAGAGAAAGATGGTGAGATCACCTGGAGAAATTATTCCCATTGTCCTGTTTTCAGTTATAGCACAGGGCGATTCCCACAAGAAAAAAACAGAAAAACACCCTGTTTACCCATATTCCCTGCCTCTTAGGAGCATGCAGTGCTCTGGCTTCTATAATAGGATCAGAGGCTGTGAGCTCTTATCCCTTTCACTGTGTGAAAATGTATGTGTATGTGTGTGTGTGTATTTCTCTGCAGTGGGTTTTTATTTGTTGTTGTTGCTTTTTTTCTTTGTTATCAAAGCAACCTGCAGATCACCTTTTGCTGCCAAACACCACAGCCAACCTGGCCTTGACATCTCTGGGCTCATGGAGTCGAGCAGCTGGCCACTCTGTCTTAAACCCCGTGCTTACAGAGGAATTTTTGTCCACTTCCAAACAACAAACACTGCTGGCAGCAACTGCAGGTTCAAGGATTTTTGTTTATCCCCTGCTCCTAATCTGAGTATGACATATATCAAATTATTTTGGGATTGAAACTCAAAAAGAAAATATCTGGGCCATTTTACATGAGCGATCTGTTGCCTTTTGCAAAGGTTGCAAAGTAACAAAGAGGGAGAGCTACTTACTAAGGATGTAGAAATATATTAAATGTTTCATATGCATACAAACTTAAATGTAAAAGCAACAACCTGTTTTCTAGGTAGATTACATGCAGCAGTATTTCATGGCTTAACTGTGACTTTGACAAATTCAAGTTGTAAAGTACTTTTCTTGAAAAACTATTTAGAAGACATTACTGTAGAGGACCTGGCAGGAGTAAATAGGGCAGTAGGATCGACCCAGTGAAGAAGGTAAGTCTCTTCAATTATACTGAACTATTCCTCCAATAGAACCAGTAAGATAAGTAAACTCTAAGGAGACTTTTTTTCACTTGTTTCCAGTTCCTTCTTTCCATCCTTCTGTTCACTCATGAAAAACCAGCTCCACCATTCATTCCCTACATTATGTCTTGAGCCCAACACTTCCTACTTCCACAGCTAGCACTGTCATTAAAATCAGAGACGTAGCCACGTCGCTCTTGGACATATTTCATATCGACGCTAAACTTCAAACCATTATGTGTTCACATTATAACCATTTTAGCACATAAACCCAGAGTAATTTCCTACCCTGCAGGATTTGGTCTGCTTTGGATATGTTCTAACTACTGGTTTAGGCTAAGGCAGAGCGCGCAGGAAGAGACATGAAAACACATGAAAACACATGACTAGCTATAAATTATCAGTGCATCTTCTCACTAGCGCACCACACAGTTAGGGACCTACATGTAGTATGTAGAAGTCAAATCAAGCTGTATCTGACATTTGTGTTCTTACTTACAGTATAACTCCATCAGGTAAGAGCTTACCTGTACCAAATCTGTGGAAGTCTATGTATTTCAATAATTATTCAGTAAATCATGCCCTCTTTCTACTCCAAGTTTCTTAAATATCTCTCTCAACAGAGTAACTTGAATGTAGCCTTCCTAGTGCAGAACTAGTAAAAAGAAGTATCACCTTTCTTGCACCTGATTTGCCTGAGACCTGTGACTAACCTCCCCAGTCTGGGTGTGACGGGGGCCCAGCTGAATCGAGACAGAGCGATGACATTACTGCAATTCCCTCTGCTTAGCTCATCATGTTTGTTGCAAAACAGCAAATATATTCCAGCACATTAACCCATAGTTAGCATTTCACAGTTTCAACATTTGCAGGTTTATGTTTATGAGGAGGAGATTTTAAGTGGAACATCGCAAGCAGCTGAACCTCAAAGACTGTTTTTGGCCGTTCTGTGTCACCGGTGATGAATACAGACGAGGATCAAAACGAAACAGCGGCGGCTCCTGAACAACTATGAGATCTGAGGCATTTGTGGCATGCACAGTACTGCGACTGCATTTAAGACCCCTGAGGGTGTTCACTTGTGTTGACGGTGTGAGAGGCAGAGCGCTGTTCCACTGTGGCATATTAAATGCCAAGAATAGACTGGTTTACTACTGTATTGTTGCAATATGAGGTACCTCCGCTGACAAACGTCCAGGTTGCGTGGCTTCTGGGACTTACTCCAACATCAGCTTCATATCGTGCAGCTCTCATCTAAATATGGTCATTATGCGAACTGAGATTGATGAGCTGCGGTCATGTGTTCAAACAAGAAATGGAGGAGAAAGAGGAAGGGAGGAGAAGAGAAAGATAATCCTCAAGGGCATTGAACCCCCCACCCCCACTTCCCATCCCCATCTTACTCCCTTACACTTGGTCTATCTCCCTTCTCCCACTCTATCCTCTATTCTTTCTCCAATCCCTCAAGAAATGGTGGAAATAAAGGATTTCATTTCCACTGATGTGTCAGGCACAAGTCACGTGAGGTGGAAAAAACAATGTTTTTCTAAAACACTGCTGAACTGGTAGTGAGCTCAAAGCGGTTGAGGAACATATTTGACATGAGAAAACGGAGGGGTCCAAAGACAACAAAGACACTACAGATACAGGATCAGAAAGCCTTCTGCAGTATCACATAGGATGTGTTTTACTGCTTCAGAATATGTCGCCTACAGTTGACTCCACTGCTGTGATAGCAAACCTTAAATTCACCTCATCTCATCACATTTCAAAGAGGAGGTATTTGATCTTCTCAGTTTCCACAGAAACTCCCATGTGCCTCACGCTTCAGTAAGCTAAGGCTTTTCGAGGGCTTCTACCGTTTAACTTCTCATCTGCACAGCCAGGCACTAAGAAATCCCTGCAGCTCCTGATTCACCAGGAGGGAACATGCACCGTATATATGTACTGTTTTACACTGTTTAATGCAGGAAGAAGTGCGCTAGATGTGCATTTTACCATCTGAGGTTTGTTGCAGCAGAGTGACTGAGTTCAGTCATGGCTAAGGAATGCAGAGAGGAGGACAAGACGAGTTTGAACTGCTCTCCTGCTCACACAACCCAAATCAGGAATTTATTGGGAGCAGGTAGAGACACTGTCTCTTCCTAGATGTTCAAAAGCACAAGTTTCCCTCAGCCACACATAACATCCACTCCAAAAGTTTCCCTCCACTGCCTCTCGGGGTAAGAAACGGCAGCTTCACGCAGGAATTTTTCACACAATTAAAGAACAGGAATGCAATTCAAGGTCGCAACACACACACGAAAAACACCCCCAGACTTCTTATTGTGTCAACAGAAATAAATGTATGCTAAGAATGCCACGCTGTAGCTGATAATCAGCTGATACGCCTCCATTATTAGGTTGTCTTCAGTGATAAAGCTGAATATTTCAAATAGATAGGGCTATAGCTAAAGTTATGCACTTCTGTGCACACCCAGCATAACTAAAGCATGCTCAGTCTACATTTCTATAGCTGCTTTGGCTTTGAATTCAAACTGAAACCAAGACACAAAGAGCCCAGTGTTGAGCACTGCTTCCTTGGAGATAGACAAATAAAAGTATCAGAGATGCAGAAGCAATAAAATATTCAAATGTACCCATGTCACATTTCATCATCAAAACATAACTGCTCCCTGCCATGACATTTCCATAATAGATTGGAGGACGAGGCCCCCAACACTGAAGTGATTTCCTCCAACTCTTTTAAACCAGCCTTTGTTCAGTAGGCCCTGATTTCAATATTCAAATGTTACTCTGTGGGGTGGTGAAGCAGAGACTGAGACACAGTTTGCGAGGCAATCAGTAAAGAGCACTGAGTTGATGGTGCAGTTGGAGGTTTCATAAGCTACAGATGGGTTGGGCCACTAAGCTGCCTCTGCTGAGGAAGAGGAAGATGTCTGACTCACCTAACAACAGACAGGAGTGAAACCAGAGGAAAGAGGCAGGAAAGACGAGGTGCAGCAATTCCTGCTATCTCTGTGACTATGACTGGAGTCATATTTTACATTAGAGATGAGTAAAAAGGAAAAAAAATGATGATGAAGTCATGTTTCATGATCCAAAACTGCCATAAACACAGTGGATTGTGAACATATTCTGAAATGTCAGTGGATGCAGAGATTTTAGTCCAAAGCAGGCGATGAGCCAAAAAGCCAAATTTAAAACTGAGAAATCACATCATTTGGGAAAATAATCCCTGAGTCATCAGTATTGTTTAGCAACCACACACTGATATATTTCAGTTTCGTTACCTGTTTTTACTTGCAACAAAGAAACAACATCTAAACTGCAACCAGTAATTATATGGTGAAATGATTTACCAATTATATCAGCTGGTTCTGTAAAACATAAAAAACAGATTTAGTCAAACCAAGACCCCAGGATATGACCCGGCATGGCCCGGTCGTTTCTGTCGCAACTGAGTCATTTGAGTAGTGACACAGCTGTCGTGAACACAGTAACACTTCATTCAAGCAAATTTCTCTTCATCCGGATTTTGCTTTTCATTGCCTGACACGACTCACTGAAAGGATCACAAATCATATTGAGTACCCTCATCCCTTAGTGCAGCTTTGCTCCACAAATTCCACGCATGCTCCTGTTATCTGGTTTTGGTGAGATTATAAGATTTGCCTGGTCCAGAGGTTGATTCTGACATGGTCTGTGCTCCCTGCCGGAACACGATCTGTGTAAAAACTCCCATGTCGACATATGTGGCGGTGATTCTCAGAGGATGGACAGCCTCACGTTTTGAGGGAGGGGAGAGCAGCGTGCGCTCTTCCCAGCATCTCATCAGCCTGACCGGGCTCGCACAGCTGCGCCTACACAAAGCTACACAGAGAGGCATCTTTTTAAATGCCAAAGACGCTTTTCCTGTCACAAGAAATGCGAACGGAGCGATGGGAATGAGGGTGTGCGAGTGATCGCTTTTCCACAGAGGCAACAGTGGGTGGATTGAGAGAAGATGCGTGGCCTGTGTCACCCTGGCTAATTCCCAGAGCACAGGGGCAGGAAGTGGCCAACGATCCTGGGAGGATACAAACCCTCCTCTGTTTGTCTGTATCAAACCACTATCAGATACTTCATTCAGACGGCCAGCAAGCACAGACCCCTCTGAGTGAAGCCTTGAAGGGATATGTCAGAGCACTTCAGTTCTTCATCTTTATTATTCAAGTGCTTTTACTGGGTGAACTGGACAGCTTTGTAACTTCATGTTTTATTGGTGTATACACGGTGACCCGCATTTCCTCTGCAGACACTAATTCAAGCAGTGACACCGTACGGAGTAGATGAAAAGTAGACTTACAGTTAAGGATTCAAAACTATGCCAATGGTACACAAAGCCCAAACAGAGAGAGACAGACAGCATGTGACAGGGTGGGAGTGATGTAAGACAGGGAGAACGAGAGAACAGGTGGCACTGGCATTCCCATGCTCAACCGTATGCCCTTGAATGTGGCTGGGCACTAATTAGCAACAAATCTGGGCTAGAGCAACAGAAGTTTAGTATCTGCAACATGAAAAATTCAAAGGCTTTTGTCAGCAGGAAGCCATCACAAATTTCATGCCCCCTTTTCACAGATACAGTCTTTCCCGCTTTCTCTCTTTTTGGAGTGCTTCGCGTATCTCGTTGGCAAACCGAAGAGGGGTTGACACTGGCATCAGACAAGTGTTTTGTTTGTTAAGTACTCAAAAGCCAAAGGGGAATAGTATGTTGTTTTAGCAAAGCGCAGCCACACTACTACTCCTATTACTACTGAAGCCCCAGATCATTTAGATTCTTTTTTCATCTCTGGTTCTCTGGACAGTTATGCTTCTTCTTTTTAATTAGTGCCTCACTGATTATACACTTTTTAGGCCTATGCCCACAAAAATGTTTAGAGGGTAAAAAATCTGGATTTCAAGAGATTCCGGCTTTCATTCATTCATTCTTTAGTTAAAACTACAGTGGTTAACGAATTTATGAAACCACTTTTCATTAAAAACAAGCAAACTATCAAAAACTTGTTTAAAGCTAAAAATTAGTTATTTATTAGGCAAGTCACCAACTGAATTCATGCTTTATAACCATTTTGAGCCGGCTGAAATTAATCAATCGCTCAACCACTATAACACATTTTCCTGTTCAGGAATGCAAGTAAACAACTGCAATATGGTATTTTTTTTTCTTTAATTGAGAAAGCAGTTGAACATAACAGTAATATGGCTTTCTATGGTACTTTTGCTTTCACATTTTGAAACTTGTAATTGGAAAGAAAGAAGAAAAAAAATATAGTAACAAAGAAAATTAAAATACAGTTTGGTATCTTAATATAAAAGAGGTGCTTTACTGTTTGTTTGTTTTTTGGTAAAACCTTAAAATTGAAAATTTATTTCATACAACAATAACTATATTATATTTTAGTATTACAAAATATCATTTAGATTAAAACGCTTTCCCTTGGACTAATAAATTTATTAAGCACTGTATGTAATTTATAGTCTTATTGGAAAGGGTAAATTATTCATTTATTAATTATTTATTATGTTTCTTGATAATTCGCTTTCTTTCCAAGTTCCTATCATGACCTGGATGACTGAGAACTTACACAGACATATTTAATAATTATGCTCTGTGGTCCCTGCTTGGCCACATGAGCATCTTTTTCTGCAATATGTTTTATAAAATGTTTTTAAGGCTTCAAAAATTGCACAACATAAAGATTTACACAATTCATATTATTATTATTATTATTATTACTGCTAATAACTCTCGATTGGTTTGCGATGACTGCGCTTTAGAAATAAAAATCAAGATTGTCCACTGGTAAAATGAGTTTGGTTGGTCCAATTCTGTTAGATAGATCAAAACAGTAAACAAAAATTTAAAAATCAGCACTAAAATATTCTCTGGCGACCCGCCTAATGAATAAGCCGATGTGTGGGAAGAACTGATATAAATGCCAATACTGACATCAGTTTATTTATAATATATAACAACTTTGTGCTTAAGCTCTGTGTGTGCAATTATGTTTTGATATTTAACATTAGAATTATATGGCTTTAATGTAGCTACACCAATAAATATACACAAAAGGAAAATCCTTTAAAAAATCTAATTACAATATGTCCTCAGAGCTCACTGCCAATTAATCCTCATCTGACCTAAAGGAAAGTGGGACATGAGCTAGATCAAATGATGAACTCAGCAAACTGCCAGCTAGAGTGAAAGCTGTTTACTGCCACTGCTCACTTTGCTTCAGTGCAGTTAAAGGCAGAGACAAATACACACATCACTAACAAAACGCTTAGCTGAAACTCCTGAGAAACAGTTTCTCTCTGCAGACCACCCCAAATCGCTTTCCTTCCTTCTCTATGAATAGGTGCACAAAGGCATTTTTGAAAGTGGAAGCAACTTGTCTTAAAGACGCTGATTCTCCCAGTCTGGATAGCTGCAGAAACAAGCAGTTCATTGATGCCAGGCGCAGTGCATCACCCTGACAGACAAACCACTCCAGTATAAGAGGGAACAAAGCGGCCAGTCCACATCCACGTTGCCAATTAGCAGGAATTTCAGCCTCAAGAGCCAGTTTCCACTAGTCTCATTGGAGTTGACATAAACATCTATGGCTTTCACTGAAGACATTCATGGGATTCCAAGGAGCATTAGGTCCCCTCTGCAGAGCCTGAAATCTGGCAGTTAGAAATCACAATGGACCATCTCGTACCACTTTGAGAAACACTTCTCACTCACTGGTTGCAGGAAGCATGCTAATAATAGTGAAAATGGCAACATCTGACCCGTATTTACATTAGCTGAAAACACTTATGAGGAGAGAAGATAGTGGTTAACAGAAATGATCAAGCATGCCCTGCTTCATCTCGAGCATCAGCTTGCGTGTTGCTGGATCAACTTATATTGAACACATGGGAAATAATATGTTCTTTCTGCCTGCTGCCAAGCATTTTAATGCTTTCAGGAAAAGACTAAACATTCACGCACATAGACACACACACACACAGACATGGGAGGGAAAAAAACACTAGAAAATCTGTAGAGGATTAGTCTAATGCACTACTGATAATCAAATGTAACAGCAATTTTATTATCATTAAACCTCCACGCATGTCACTGAAATATGTCTCCCGAGAAATGTTTGAGGTTTCAGAAAGGATTAGAGTGAGAGAAAGAAAATAAGCTGAATGTTTATATACAATATTGCGATCTTAGGCAGACCAAAAAGCTGCGACAACACACTGCAATAGTGGTACAGCAGGTTTAACTGTGTGTGTGTGGAGAGCACAAGGGCTGTGCCAGCTGTCATATCTCAACAGCCATGATAACACATATGCCGCACGGTGACGTCTTGCAGGAACTGAGAGACCAATATTTAAGTGTCTGCAAGAAAATCTCGTCTAGACACTAAATCGGTTTTAATTTTTGACACAAAGGCTAGGTTAGCAGATCCTAGCCATTGGCCAAGAGTCGGGACTGATGTGTACACTAAATGCAAGCCAATGACTAATCACAATGTTAAACATTATGGACTGAAACTACAACTTCTCAGGGGCATGGCTTTCAACGTTATGTTACAGATTGTACAATAACTTTGAAATATGCACACCTAGTTTTTCAGTTATTAGCTACTACACCACAACAGAGTCAATATTTAGACCTTTTGAGTCATGTTGAGTGGGAGAGACTAATCCTAAGCATATGACAGTCATGTCTTTAAACTGTGTGGGGGAATTTGAGAGGGAAAATATGTGTCATGACGAGTGAACAAGCAAAATCCTACTATACATACATACACACATATATGTAATGAATCTAAACTCATTTCAGCTTTCATATAAATAAATCAACTGGAGCAAAAGACAGAAAGTTTCACTTGTGTAAACTCCCATGGCCCTAAAATCAAGGATGTGCAACTAAAAGGTGTGGTGTGATTATTTCCTGAAGCCACGTACAGCAGAGGAGAGACTCCTCACACCCCGTGTAGTTTAGTTATTCAAGAAAAACTGTGATGATAAACTTTCAGACTGGTGTGGATGCAACGTGGTTTAATTTATTACAAGGTGCGAAAACTACCAGCTGCTGGTCACCATTAACAGGAGCACTTGTTTACAAAAATATACGCTGAATAAGATGCTGAGTGTAAATTTAGATTAGAGATGTTTGTTTGTTTTAATGCCCCAAAGAGTGAAGCTTTGTCTGTACTTATTTGATGCACGGCTGAGCTCCAACTGCTCATTCATTTTTTATTAATCCCTGTCTGTCCGCCTGTCAAGCGACTAAAACAACAAGTTGGCTTTACTCACCGTGAAGCGCAGGCTACCGGAGATTTAACGGCGTCGCTCTTCTGTCGATCAGACCGGAGGATTTGGCATCAAAGCATTAATGAACTGATGATATACACTAAAAAGCTTCACTGATTCCTAAAACTGGGGCTTTGGAGAAGACGGGCAGCTGAAGAGAGAGTCGGTGCCAAAGCGAGTGACACAGAGGCGATGAGGAGGGATCCCATTCAACTGGAGGGAGCGCCCGGTGAAGTCATGACGGGGAAAGCCTTTGAAGCTGTGGAAACATTTTTCACTGACACGGTCTAAATGAAGAAAAGCACCGGAACGTCCCTGATTAAAAACTCCGAGCTTTGCGCGTAACAGAAACCCCCGGTTTGCGACAAGGCTGAGCAAAAACACCAAATCATGACCAAAACACTGGGATGTGCTTGAGGCAAGAAAGGGAGGAGACTTCACCGCATCGTGAAAGCTCTGATTGGTGGGAGGGTTTTTGCACTGTGGATTTGCCCGATTGGCGTGAATGGCATGTCATAGAAGCCCCACCTCACCTGAGTAGTGCAGGTTCAAACGCGGTTCGTTGTACAATTACTCGTCCTGCTCTTGGCGGTTGAGACTGTTTAGTTTAGCCTATGACACATGTTACGTTTTGTGATGTGAGCCAACTTCACACCATTAAATCATACCCTGCACACAAATACTGCTGAATTTTCCATGTAAAGTTTCAAAGGCTGACCTAAAAACATGGAGATATTTTAACTATAATATAAATTTAGATCCTTAAAAATTGTTTGAATTTTTTTTTAATCTGACATCATGAAATAATCCCTAATATCACTGAACTAGAATGCGAGGTAGTCTAATTTTCGATTTTGATTATTCTCTTTGTTAGCGTGAAAATCAAAGATCAGGCTTGCTTGTGATGTTTCTATTTGATGACACAATGCTGCCACCTGCTGGCCATGAAGCAGCATTTCTAAATCGAAGCAGCTGCTGCAGAATTGGAGGCTTCTGTCAACTTTACACATTAAACTCTGAGGAAAGAAGTACTTCAGTTTACCTACAAGTACTAACAATGCCCCTACGATTAAAAAAATAAAACGCATACAAGCAAACATGCTGGCTTGTCCCAGAAGTATCCTGTAATCTTTCTTCTTATACGGAGAGGGAAGGAAACCGTTTATGATTTTCCTCCTTTCCTGCACATGTAGCGAGTTGGCAATTTAAAAACTTGCATGCATGACATGTATGGCTTTTTGCCAGCATTTTAGATGAGTGATGTCGAGGTAAATTTACTTAAACCTATGTTATGCACGTACTAAACACCTTATTAGAACCACTTTAGCGATCGAGTGCATTGAATGCAACCAACCAAACTGTTGTCGAACTGCACCAGATGTATAGGTGTTCCAAATACAGCCCTTGGTTAGTGTGCAGCTACTGCCCTGCCTTTTTTCTCTTCTATTTTGTAATCTGTAGATTTTGTATGAAAAATATTAATAAAGAATGTATCTAGCTGTAAGACGGCTATAATGTAGCAAGAAGTATAATTTGCAGAGACAGGTATTACTGTATTAATTAGGTGAAAAGGAAGCGCATAAATATAACAGACAAATACTTAATTAGAATACTTCAGACAGTCCATCACTGCCTTGTACCTCTTGGCGTTTCATCACTGCATTTATGTCAGTACCCCCATTAGAGCATTTCGCTCTGACATGGCAGACTTGTTCCAAGAGTATTTAAAAGTAGAATGGGAGGGAGAGCCTTCCGTTTTCAGGCCCCTCTTCTGTGGAGCCAGCTTCCAGTTTGGTTTCAGGAGACAGACACTATCTCTACTTTTAACATTAGGCTTAAAACGTTTCTTTTTGCTAAAGCATATAGTTAGGGCTGGATCAGGTGACCCTGAATCCTCCCTTAGTTATTCTGCAATAGGTGTAGACAGCTGGGGGATTCCCATGATGCACTGAGTATTTCTTCTTCAGTCACCTTTCTCACACACTATGAGTCAATAGATCTCTCTGCATTGAATTATACTTGTCATTAATCTATGTTTCTTTTCCACAGCATGTCTTTTATCCTGTCTTCCTTCTCTCACCCCAACCGATCGCAGCAGATGGCCCCGCCCCTCCCTAAGCCTGGTTCTGCCGGAGGTTTCTTCCTGTTAAAAGGGAGTTTTTCCTTCCCACTGTCGCCAAAGTGCTTGCTCAGAGGGGGTCATTTGATTGTTGGTTTTTTTTTTCCTGTATGTATTATTGGAGAGTCAATACTAAATAAATAATAAATTTAGCATCACAATATTTTCAATGCTGTCATTGCATATATTTACCCTAATCGTCCACATGCCACCTGCAGTGAAACTGCCTATGGCCCACAGTTTGAAAACTGTTAGGTATTTTGATACCATAGTAGCATTTACAGGATATTGTTTTATACAGGAAAACTGTTACTCAATAAGGCCCAACTACTAGTTGTTTTTCTCTTTCTCTCTGACCCAAGAATTAATGTGTAGGACTCACAAGCTGGTACCCCAAGGTCGAAAACACCACAGAGATGAGACCACTTCCTTACTCCCATCCTCTCTTTTCTTTATCTCCTGGAAAAGGCTCGTTAAAGGCTAGGTGGTTTGTTTCAGAATTCACTAATGAAAGAACTCTGTATTTTATGTCTAGGAGTGTATTTTGCTGGGATGATCATAAATTATAGCTGAACTGATAAACTACACACAGGATACTTCTTTGCTCAGAAGGCAGGAAGACGTTTCCTTATTTGGTCTGTACCGGTTTGAACTGGGAAAGCTGACACACGAACCTTTTTTTTCATCTATATAAACTGCTGTGTATCAAATAAACCTTTGAGTCGATTTGGGAAGACAACCTGAAGCAGTCTGTGTTTCCTTGTTCTCCCAAGCTGCTCCCGAGCTCGTACTAACACGCTGAATGGCATACCTGAGTGTTACTTTAAATAATTAGGAATCTTAGAAGGAAAGGACAGAACTCTGCTTATCGCTCACGCCACGGAGGAAACCCGGGAAGGCAATTTCCTTCAATTTTGGTGTCAGAAGTGGGATACTGACAGAAGGTAAATATGCGTCTTTCATATTTATATAAAGACCTATTATACCTCTCTCAGTGATCGATCCATAAAAAAACGGGATATGCTGACGAAGTTTCACTTAGTGATCCAGAGAGATACACTGACTGACTTCCTCAGTCCCCGAATCCATAAAAAAACGGGATATGCTGACGAAGTTTCACTTAGTGATCCAGAGAGATACACTGACTGACTTCCTCAGTCCCCGAATAAAGTAAATTAACCCTTGTGTGGTGTTGGTGGACACAGGAAGTTGCCTGTTGTCTTGAATATTTTAATTTTGTTTAAGTTGCTCACTCAGAAAGAGTGACACAGGAAGTTGCCTGTTGTCTTAAATACTTCTCGTTAAGTGAGAAGTTGCTCACCAAAGAGTGACACAGGGAGTTGCCTGTTGTCTTAAATACTTCTCGTTAAGTGAGAAGTTGCTCACCAAAGAGTGACACAGGGAGAAGTTGAAAGGGTCTCACAGACCCGATTACCATACAAGGGTTAAAAGCAGTAAATTAAAAGCAGAAAGACACAGGAAGTTGCCTGTTGTTTTACGAGAAGTTGCTCGTTAAGCGAGAAGTTGCTCGCTAAGTGAGAGTTGCTCACACAAACAAAAAATTGCTAGCAATAAATTTAAAGTGACCTCAGCTGTGCCGCAGCGAAAATACTAACATAAATCCTCCTAGCGTGTAAACCCCTCTGGAAATCACTGAACATGGGTCAGAATAATTCAAAGACCACAGACAGGTCCGATAAAAAATCTAAAGTACCTGTAAAACCAAAAATTAATAAAATACAAAATAAAGTCTCAAATAACGGCTCAGTATAACTCCCATTTCCGGTTACGTGTAACCTACGTCCACGAATCGGTGAAGACGTCCATGATCACGTATCCAGAACATGCGGGAGTGCTTATGTGACTGACTTTGTTTACAACTTAAGAAGTTCAATGCATTCTAATTTATTTCCGGAGCCTTATCCCGAACGATTATCGCCAGAAAACAGGTCAGTAGAAATGTTGAATATCATTTGTGATAAGAAAAGTAGTCTGCTTAAAAAGTCCTGTAGAAAATATATGATAGAATGCCGCGACGTGATGCATCAAATGTTACCGCTATGGACAAAAGGAGGGTAAATAATGACAAAGTCGCCGATTTCTTTAAGAATCTAAAGAAATTCCTGCTAACAATGTCCAGAGACAAAATTGACTTAAATGCAGTAACTATGTGTAAACAGAAGCCTGATGAATCCATCCTAGTATTCATAAAACGCTTTATGCACTGTTGGACAAGCTAGAGGTGCAAATTTAGCTCAGTTTTCCAGCAGCCGCAGACACCCAAAGCAAAAATGAATTTGTGTATTTAATTTAACATAAAGGGTGAAATGTTTGCTGACACTGATAACAGCTTATGTTTTCTCTGCCCTATGTACCGACATGATGGAGAAGGAACATCCTCTGTGTCAGCTGGACCCTCAGCAGAGAATGAACTCAACATCCTTTTTGTCCGGTACTCTATGTCACACACTGTGCCAAAAAAAAAAACGTGTACAGACGCCACTAACAGGTAATCCCATGACTGGGAGCCACACTTTTGTTTCTCTCACACTGTTCAACAACATGATAACTGCTCACACAAGTGAAGGTCAAACAGTGATTTTGTCACATAACTCAGACATAGTTTATGACATAACTACACCATGTCGTCACATAGATCTAACCTACCCTATCCACTGTACTATTTCTGCAGTTACATTGCCAGCTGAATACCAGAATATGACATTATGGTCAAAAAGTGAGAATGATATAGGATTTATTGACTGCATACCTTATCACGCACAGCTAAAAAACAAAAAGCGAGTATATGTCAGGCAATGTCCCCTTTCCACGGAAAAAGCCGCAGCTCTAGATGTCATCATAGGAGATTTATTGACTACAGGAGTAATAAAGCCCACACTCCTGTCAATCCTGTGCCAAAGCCTAACAAACCTGGCGTATGGCGTTTCATACAAGACTTAAGGCAAATTAATGCAGTCAACATTCCTCTGCCACCTCTCGTTTCAGATGTTCACAGCATATTGACATGCATTGCATACACATTTTACCGTGGTGGATTTATGCTCCGCTCCTTTTTCTCAGTACCTGTGACACACAGCCGTTATTTGCATTCACACATAGAAATAAGCAGTACACTTGCACTCGTTTGCCTCAAGGCATGATAGACGGCCCTGCTGCTTTCTCAATGGTGATCCGTGCTACCCTGGACAGCTTTACTCCTCCTGAGGGCTGTACTCTGATCCACATGTGGATGACCTCCTCCTCTGTGCTGAAAGTGAAAAACTATGTCAAACTGCTACACACATGCTTCTCCAGCACCTCCAAAAGACTGGCCACAAAGCATCTGCAAAGAAAATGCAGTACTGTCAGACTTCTGTTCAATATTTGGGATTCACACTGTCTCACGGAAAACGTTCCATGACTGCAGACAGGGTCAAAGCTGTGACCTCCGTCCCTCGTCCCACTACACAGAAGGAAATGTCGTCCTTCTTAGGCATGGTGAACTATTGCAGACAGTGGATACCAGACTGTTCTTTTCATGACCACATTCTGCGTGAATGCTGCAAAAAAGACAAGCCTCCTCGAATACTGTGATCCACAGAAATGACTGTCTCTTTCAATGCATTAAAGGGAGTGCTGACCTCCGCCACTCAAAGGTGCTGCCTGAATTGTTCAGGGAATGCCGGCCTGCCTGAGGGCAGTAGCAGCTTGCTCTATCATGATAAGGGACTGCGAGAAGCTCACACTCTCACATGACACTATTCTACACACCAATCACCAGGTCACGACCATTCTAGCAAACATAACTACACAACATATGCAAATCTCACTATAAAAGCGAGCAGCACACCTGATTCGCCAGCACATTTATTGATCCTATGCTGTGTTCTTCTGACCGACAGGATGGCTCAGACAGGCTTGACGATCATGACTGCATGACACGTATACAGGAATCCACAGCACCACGTCCAGATTTAGAGCAAACACCTATCTCAGACTCAGCCACGGTTTATGTGGACGGGTCCTGTTCAAGGCCGAATGACAACTCATTTCTTTGTGGCTATTCAGTGGTAACAGTGCCTGACATCATACTAGAGGCTCACTCATTACCATTTCACTCAGCACAAAAAGCAGAGCTCATGGCTTTAATACGCGCCTGTGAGCTACATTTGGATAAGCATGTGACAATTTACGCAGACAGCCGCTATGCATTTGGCGTTGTGCATGACTTTGGCACATTGTGGAGACAGAGAGGATTTAGATCTGCTGATGGAAAATAAATTGCTAAATTCTGATTTTGTTCAAAGACTTTTGCAGGCTATACAGCTGCCATCGGCCGTTGCAGTTGTAAAAACGAAAGGACACAGTACAGCTGACACAGACGAAGCAACAGGTAATGCCTTAGCAGACGTGACAGCCAAGGCTGCAGCTGCATCACAGCTCCCACCTCCGCAGGAAGTATTATCTGTGCCCCTACAGCTGCCACTTGTTACACTCCCGGACTATTTAGACACAAATGTTGATTTAAAATTCATACAAGAGCAAGCCTCTGCATAGAATAATGACTGTACCTTAGAAGACAGAGATGGCCTATACAAAAATCTTAAGGGTTTGATTGCCCTCCCATATTCCCTGATGCCAGTCCTTGCCCGACATTTTCACTGTGTGAGTCATGTCGGACAAAGAGGGGTAATAGGGGCAATAAAATCAAGATTTGTAATTGAGAAAACATCACATGCAGTAAAAGCATATTAGCAACCTGTCTAACATGTGCACGAACTAATGTAGGAAAATCAAAAGCAAAACATCAGCATTTACCACAACCAGATTTTCCATTTCATACATTACAAATTGATTTCACACATATGCCAGCGCAAGGAAGCATCAAGTACTTACTGGCAATAGTGGACCAATTTAGTAAATGAGTAGAAGCTTATCCAACCTCAAAAGAAACTGCAGAAGTAGTCTGTCAAAAGTTGAGCAATGAAATAATACCCAGATTCGGAATACCTCACCAAATTAACAGTGATAGAGGACCTTCATTCACATGAGAAGTAATTAAAAAATGTGCTAAAACTTTAATGACCTGGGTCAAATTACTTACTCAAGTCCTGTGTGAGATTAGAATGACTCAATCTGCAGTAACCAAATTATTTCCATTTGAAATAAGACTATTTCCAAGACCATGGTCAGCTTCCAGAGGGGCACCGCTAGTAGAAGGTGATGTATATTGCATTGTCCACTGATGTTCACAACCTGGTAGAAAAACTGAATAATAACTATCAGAAAGTTTGTCTCTCTCAGCCTTTCCCCTCCACAGTTCCACCAGTGGAGACAAGGAGACGCATGTTGGAGAAGCCACTAAAACCAAGGACACTCTGGGAGGCCGCGTTTTCCAGCCCCCAGGCTTTACTGGCAGTGACGAAGAACCAGCATCCTTACGGACGGACAACCTCAGTGGATTCATGCCAGCAGGGTTAAGACCAGCCCAATCGGACCATCTCAGGCGTCGGATCAAGCAGACGACATCTCCGGCGAGCCAGCGCCCGGAACTAGAGCAAATAAACACACACGGGTAGATGACATCTCAGGCGAGCCAGCGCCCGGATCCAGTGCACACACGCAATCACTGATTAACACACAACGTATGAAAGAACAAAGACAAGGTACTCAAACATCCAGCAGGAACAGAAAGCCAAAAGTACCACATGATGTCTAACCTGATAAAGCCAGACTCATTTCATCCTGATAATGGAGAAAATGAAATGCCCATTGTCATCATACGACGCTTATTCAATGTCTCTCGAACCTGGGACCAGGCCAGGAGACGACTGAAGAACTGTTTTTCTTATATACTTTCTTATATATTTAGGTTATTTATCATATCTATCGCATTAACCTTAGGATTTCTCTTTGCTATTTTGTATTGTAAACTGCAACCATGTTCACATTTCTGCAGGTCATATTTTGCTGACTATACCTCATGCTCCATTTTGCAAGACACCTACTTAATGCACTCCTCACGCTCCCTAAAATCAGTAAATAGCAACATAGACGCCACTAATAAACCATTTTATGCACCCTCTAGAACAGGAGCTAACGCCTGGTATGAAAAT
The DNA here is from genome assembly GCF_057382275.1 of Copadichromis virginalis. Classification (NCBI taxonomy): domain Eukaryota; kingdom Metazoa; phylum Chordata; class Actinopteri; order Cichliformes; family Cichlidae; genus Copadichromis; species Copadichromis virginalis. The sequence continues at coordinate 28,106,902 of NC_140637.1, forward strand.
GCCAGAACAGCCGCTCGTGATTTAGGAAACAGTAACTGTTATGTCTGTTCAAAGGCTAATCCAGAACAGGTAATAGTAGGATACCCCATATCCGGTTTCCCCCTCACTGAGGGACTAGAGAAAATCAGCGGAAATAATGCTCTCTTTAAAGACGCTTTACAGTTGACTCTGAGCCCTCTCGACTGCCTACTTAGACACACACACACACCAACTAACCCTGAGACTCCATTAGGCGAATTATTGAAGTTATCTAATGACACCGCAGGGACCTGCGCCCCGATGAAACGCCCTAAGAATAGGTTAAAGCCCTCACTGCCCTTAGGACAGATCCCTCTCCATTTTAATACTAGTATGATATGTCTGCGCAGACTAAAGTTAACTGGCCCAGACACACACATAGATTATATAAAGGATAACTATACATTCTTCTCTGACTCCCCAGGTGCACGCTGTAATGAGACATGGCTAGCTGTCTCTGTGGCTGAAGTTGTATCATATCTGGAGGAACACACACACAGTTCAAGTTCGAGCAGAGAATCGATCATTGTTCCCCCAGACGGTGTCTTAAATGATACTGACTGGGGGGAGTTAGTTAAATCACACATGATCACGCGCCTGACCAGACCAATCCCACATGCTTATTGGTTGTGCAATAATACCCTTAGATTAGCTTTACCTGTTAATTGGACCGGTACCTGTGGTTTAGTAACCGTTGATGTATGCTGTACTTTCATTCCCAATAATACCGCTCCTAACGGTTCATTCACACAAGCTATGAATAAACTTGAAGCATTGCAGATAGAACTAATTGCCAATACAGGTCACGGTCAGTGGCTACATAAGTGGCTACAGGACACGTTTGGAAGATGGAAGGAACTAATTGTAGCCTTTGTAACCGTTGCAGCATGTTTTTGATGATTATTGTCTGTTGTGTGGTACCCTGTGTACGTTCAATGATAACCCGTATAGCTACTAGTACAGCTACTTCAATGTATTTGCAATTGGCACAAATTGACCCAGATTATGTGTCAGATGTCATCAATGATGTTCCTGATGTGTATATTGAACATTAGGTTGTGAACTATTACATTTTATGATTTGCTTTTTATATTATGTTATTACATTTGTGATTTTTCCTTTCTATTTGAGTTATTATTTTTAAAAAATAATAAAAGAGGGGAACTGTTAGGTATTTTGATACCATAGTAGCATTTACAGGATATTGTTTTATACAGGAAAACTGTTACTCAATAAGGCCCAACTACTAGTTGTTTTTCTCTTTCTCTCTGACCCAAGAATTAATGTGTAGGACTCACAAGCTGGTACCCCAAGGTCGAAAACACCACAGAGATGAGACCACTTCCTTACTCCCATCCTCCCTTTTCTTTATCTCCTGGAAAAGGCTCGTTAAAGGCTAGGTGGTTTGTTTCAGAATTCACTAATGAAAGAACTCTGTATTTTATGTCTAGGAGTGTATTTTGCTGGGATGATCATAAATTATAGCTGAACTGATAAACTACACACAGGATACTTCTTTGCTCAGAAGGCAGGAAGACGTTTCCTTATTTGGTCTGTACCGGTTTGAACTGGGAAAGCTGACACACGAACCTTTTTTTTCATCTATATAAACTGCTGTGTATCAAATAAACCTTTGAGTCGATTTGGGAAGACAACCTGAAGCAGTCTGTGTTTCCTTGTTCTCCCAAGCTGCTCCCGAGCTCGTACTAACACGCTGAATGGCATACCTGAGTGTTACTTTAAATAATTAGGAATCTTAGAAGGAAAGGACAGAACTCTGCTTATCGCTCACGCCACGGAGGAAACCCGGGAAGGCAATTTCCTTCAAAAACCACTGGTGTAAACCATCAGTAACCGAATAGATGAGAATGAAATATCAATTTATAACAATATAACTGATACAGTCTGGAAAGAGAAGCTCACCAAGAGAGTCTGGTTCCCATGGATGATGTCTTTAGGCATCAGTTTAGTAAAACAGTTTCCTTTCCCTGTTTCTAAAGTGAAAAGTTGAAGTTAAAACAAGAGGCATCAATGAATCATCAACAGAAAAAAGGAGAGATTCCACTCAAATCCAATTTAAAGTGAGATATAGTTTATAAACAGCTATGCACAGCAAATGCAGTAATTACAAGCACAATAATGCTGTTTCCAGAACTTGTTCAAAAATTGCATATGAACCCCAAAGTGTAGAAGAAGGACAGTTAGGACATCATAAGTAATGTGTAGATGCTGGCTGTGCCACAGTATTATTAAGGAACCCCAACATAAGTTTCAATGTTTTCAAAGCAGTTAGAAAATAATGAGTTGATCAAGGGTCACATTGTAGTTGGGAAGGAATTTATATCTTTGGGACTTAACAAAAGCAAAAAGCATCTTCAGTTAACTGGCACTGTCCCGAGAGCACACAACATCACCAAATCCACTGAAACCAGAGATTAAAAAAAACATCACAATGTTGTTGAATGATGTGAAGCTGTGACTGTGCTCTTCAGGCATGTCTTCTGTTCATAAACACGTTTTAGAATATGACTGTTTTAACACTACAGGTCACCGGTAAGCTCGAGGTTTATGCGTATTTTGTCTTTTTTGTCAGCTGGACTTATGTTTGCTCTTATATGCGCTTAATAAAGAGATCCTTTTTTGCTGTTCTTATTTCTCTCTCATCTCTTCATCATTTTCTTTAAGTGTACACTGCTACAAATCAAGCTGCATTTTTTGGGAAGAAAAAATAATCTCTGTCTCTTCTGTGTCTCACTTTTTGACGCCCCTTTCAACCAGCCAATCCATCGAATGTCAGCCTCTCTTCCTGTCTTAGTTACACATTCAATCCCATGCGTTACCTCCTTCATCCTTGGTTTCTATTCTAGACCCACTCTCTCATGTCCTCAGTTGTCCTGCAGTCTCAGTCATCCATTTCTCTCATGTCAGACGACCCAATAGGAAAGAGCATGTCGCTCTCTAAGGACAGGTTGCTGCCTAGCCCGGCCATGCGGCTCCGCAGTAGAAAGTGTGTCCTCCTCTGCAGGAGCCTCTGCTGCTCCTGCTTCAGCTCCACGTAGGAGCGTGAGAATGTGTGGAAGATGGAGGTGACGGGAAAGGCCATGAGGAGGATGCCACTTAGGATGCTGCTCAGAGCCACCACCTGACCCGGGATGCTCCTTGGCACCATATCCCCATAGCCCACTGTTGTCATGGTGATGACAGCCCACCAGTAGGTAGCAGGGATGCTTGTGAATTCCTGTGTGGTGGCCATTTCATTCTCAATCAAGTACAGCAGGGGGGAGTATAGTGCGATCGCCACACACAGGAAAAGGAGTAGCAGTCCAAACTCCCGTGTGCAGCGGCGTGCTGTCAGGCCTAGAGTTTGCAGGCCCAGGGAATGGCGAGCTAACCGCATCACGTAGAGGATACGCAGGGCCCTCAGCACACGCAGCACCAAGCCCACTTTGTCCAAGTAGGTGTTGCCTGAGCCCAGCCTCTTCTCTCCTTTGGAAGTGCTGTCCACCACTAGTGTAATGTAGTACGGCAGGATTGCTACCACATCAATCAGGTTCAGGGGCTGTCTGAGGAAGGTCAGCTTGCTGCGATCTTGGATGAAGCGCAGGGTGAACTCCAGGGAGAACCAGGCTACACACACAGTCTCCACAATGAAGATATTATAGCACATCTGGGAACAGGTCCCCTGTTTAGGAAAGAAACAAAATGTGGTCACCAGCATGTAGATGAGGTCGAATCACTAGAGGGAGCCACCTCAGTGTGAAATTCAAACGCTAAACAGTGGTAGGACTCTGCAGCCCTCAGCACGGCAGCCAAGACAATGAAAAAATAAAAATAATTGCTCATTACAGATCAAACCACCAGTTTTGGTTATGGGGGAAAAAGTAATGTCATTAGGCAGTAAATCTTAGGTCAAAGCGTCTAAAACGATACCGCCACACTTCCAGAAGCAGTGTATTTTTCTTCATGATTCAGTGCGTGGTTGAAATATGGTTCAAAGCATTTAAAAGCACATACTGCAATAGCCGCTGAATGCAGTCCATATCAGGGAATAATATCATTATTATGAAACATACTCCCACAGAGGAGGAAGTGGCCTGACCACCTGAAAACTCCAGATAACCTGAAACACTTGTGTACTTTTAATGCAAGGCTTTGTCGTCTTGTTGAGGAGCTGTTAGAATGAGATCATTGGCACTTTATTTTAAAAACAAATGAATTCAGACTCTCAAGTGAGAATACAGTGCAAGGGTGTCAGATGAATATATCAGTGACTAAATCAGACAACAAGCAGCTTTTCATTTCCTTTTTCAATTTTGTTTTTCTTTTTTTCCCCTCCCCCGTTTTCTTAGGCAGTTATTGGTTTAACAGTGTGACAGAGGTGATGTTTAACTCATCTGCAGCTAATGCAGGGGTGGCCAACTCCAGGCCTCGAGGGCCGGTGTCCTGCAGGTTTTAGATCTCACCCTGGCTCAACACACCTCAATCACTTGATTAGTTCATTACCAGGCCTCTGGAGAACTTCAGGACATGTTGAGGAGGTAATTTAACCATTTGAATCAGCTGTGCTGGATCAAGGACACATCTAAAACCTGCAGGACACCGGCCCTCGAGGCCTGGAGTTCCCTCACTCCTGAGCTAATGTCTCACTGTACAGGAGCGAACGTTTTGCACTCCACCCATTTCCCACAATTACTGTATCTGCACTTGATTATCTGAACAACTTAAAACAGAAAGAAAGAAAAAAACAACACAAACTTTTTCCCCCACAGTGGAAATCAAAGAGTTTGCAGTCAATCTGCACTTCTATCAAAAGCCTGCTTTTTTAATTTTCACAAAAGCTTTCACGACAAATCAATTAATTAATTCACAACCTGTTTGCACTTTACTCTGCGAGAAGATTACGTGTGTGGCTCAGATATTCAATTTTCCTTTGATTTGACTAAAAAGGCTGGGGTGCTAATTATGTTTGTGATTGAAGTCAGACATAATAATGGAAGCATTTCATGAAAGCAGCCTGAGACGTCTTCAAACATTTATTCTAATCTGGGGGAAAAATTGTGGCTCTCTCAGCAGCCTTCCTTCTCTTACTGGAATGAGGTTTTAAAATGACGTGACATTATTAGCATTTTCTTTAATGGCTGAGGGGTTTTTGTAAAGCACATAACCTCTTTTTTTCCCTTTGGATACATCAGTTTAAAAAGAATGGATAGAAAAAACGACATAAACCTGCTGGGTTCACATATTCATTGTCAGTATGGTGGCATCTCTTTATGTATTGTGGCTGTGCAAAGCAGTTTTAATGACAAATACATTAAAATGAATTAAAAATATATAAATAGAAATGAAATTAAAACAGAGTACAAGTTTTGGTGAACTGTTTTAACTATATTGGTTTCAAAATGAATTCTTATATTTGAAATGTTTGTCAAATTTAGAATGAAATGAGTTTGTGATATTCTCATTTTTTCCTTATTAATACAAATACTTCAAAAATGAACTATATTTAGGCACAAGTTACTTTTCTGCTTCTTCTGTCTTCATTTAGATAATTGGTTAATTATTAATTTAACCATAGCTAAGCAGTTCTTTAATTTTAGACACTGGAAATTGAGTCTTCTGGGCAGCTATTTTGAAAAAATTGGATATCATAACAATATTAACCACATTTATCAGCTGTAAGAGCCTCAGAAGCTTTGGGACAAAACCTGTTGTTGTCCCAACTGTACCTCACAGAAACCATACGTTTTGTTTTGCTTTTGTAGCCTTACAACCTCTTCTTTTTTATATCATTTTTAATCTTCATGTGCTGTGTCAAACACCACGTTTCTACTTACCAACTCCTCCTCCTCCCTCATGGCCGGCATGGTGCTGATGGATAAGTTGATGGCAGTGATGGTGACAAACAGCACGGACAAACAGGCAAAGATCTTCCCTGGGAGGCCAGAGTGAGGCCTCTCCACCATGTCCCTCAGCTTAGCCATGCACCGACTGAGTCTAGATTCAGCCGCGCGTCCCCTGTGGCCACTGTCTGAATCCAGCAGATCCTCCAGGAGTTCTTCCTCCTCCTCTGCTCTCTCCATGGCTTCAAACTCCTCCATGCGCTGCAGCAGACGCCTGCGACAGCACCACTCCAGGCTCTCCTCTGGAACCCCCCAGTACAGCAGCTCCTCTCTGAAGGAGAGGGCGCACATCTCCCTGAGGGACCGCAGTTTGCCCGCCCGCAGAAAGGTCAGGATGTTACGGAAGGCACAGGGGCTGCGGTCAAAGAAGAACTCGTTGTGTGTGACATCATAGTCATCACAGATGCGCATAATCTCATCGAAGCTGCTGCAGAGGTGCAGCTGGCCCAGACGTGACAAGGGGAAGTCCTCTAAGGTGGTCCAAGGCAGCTGGTAGCGCAGGCCACCCACGTTGATAATGGCATGGAGTTTACGGGCACTGGACAGGAGTGTGTTATCGTGGATGGTGCTGAGCTCAGGGGCAGGCTGCGCCCTTTTATAGAAGGCTCCCTTGTGAGCCTCCTTCTCTTGTGGGAGGGGAGGGTTGAGGGAGTTATCAGAGGCACAGCTCAGGGCACTGTAGTCATAGTCAGAGCCGTCACCCGCCAGCAGGGTCATCTTTACCGGTCCGCTCACATCCCTGTGCTCAACCTCCCATCAACACACTGTCACCTTCACAGAAACAATAGAGAGTCTGAAGTTAGTGCACCAGTGCAGGTTTGACACAATCGGCCAAACTAATTAAAAAGCAAAGTTTAAAAATCTCAGAGTCCTGACCAAGGTACAGTCAGCAGTATTACACAGACTAGTAATACACGCAGAGAAAGAAAAGTCCATTATTATTTGATAAAGAGTAAAATGCAAACAACAGACAAAGTTATGAGGTTCAATTATAAGGAAGCTTGAGACAAAAAAGTCATGGTGTCCAGGTCAGTTAAAATCATCATATCACTGTGAGAAGTACTTCAATTCACCTGCCAACATACTGAGCAGTACACTCTTACTAAATGAATACCATCACAATGCACTTTACTGCAGCAGGAGGAACTCGGACTGTTTGCATTATGATTCAAATGGATACGTGAAATTATAAGAAAAGCAGAGTGATATGTAAACAATCTCTGCCTGCAGAACAGCCCACTCACTGTAGAAATGAAAGCAAGAAAGCTGCGTGAAACATTACCACCAACACACTTTTCAGCTATTGTAAAGCTACAGCGGGGAAACTCCACCGAGCATAATATTAATATGTGTAAACATATTAGTGAAATCCTAGAAGACTGTTTTCATTAACATTACTTCCATTAAATATGTCACACTGACTTGTAATAAAACCTTAATATTCTTCTTTTTAAACGTGTGATGATTAAATAGATTAAAATATGTGCGTTTCTGCACTTGGATGGTGTTTCCTGCTTGTTCGAGCCTCAGGCTGAAGTTTGAGCCGCACTGAAGTCATGAAGCAGTAGCTTTTATTAACTATGCGCCACAGAGCACTGTGCCTCAGGGTTTACAGGAATCTGCAGCTGTAGGCATTTGTAAATAAAGTCTTTCTGGGTTTTATAAGGCCTTAATTAAAAAATGTCTTTCAACATTTATTTTGTCATAGTGCACTCTAGTTTAGTATCTAGTCCCTTTTAGAACAGCGCCATTGGAAAAAGTTTAGATTTTATTAGCGTTTTCCTACTTTCCTTATTACTACTTTAATGTTACAGCAAATATTTTTCTTTTCTTTTTTTACTAATTTACCTATTTTAACTTGATATTATTGCTTCTGTTTGCTTCCTTATCTAATGTACTAAACATGAACCTCAAGGAATATTGTTACAACAACAATAAGTAAAGAAAGTATGATGATGATGACAATGATAATATTTATTGCTGTTGCTCTGCCTTGAGGTAAATGTTTAGTATAGTCAATTGCATAACTTTACAAGAGAATGAACTGAGGTGACATTTACATATTGCTGTAGGTTAATTTGCATACTGTTTATTTCCACTCATTCAAACATAACAATAGTATTCTGGTCGTTGAACGATATTTGCAGATATCTCCTTCCAGTGTCTGGCTCGATCACACACACTGGTCTCGGTGAATCCGCCCTGCTATAAAGCCGCAAGATGCAAATCCCAACGCTGGAGAGGTAAGCTGTATTAGCCAATGAATGGCCACTAGGGGGCAAAGATATCTGGTGGACATAAACAGAAATTCAACCCTGCTTTGCTACATGAGATTGTATTTACTGTATTATACGTTTTAAAATAGAATTTGTCCTCAGTTTAATGGCAAAACTGATACCACTCTGAGGTTTCTGTGTTAATTATGGAGTGACAGAGAGGCACTGTTCAACTTTACTTAATATGAGGAGACAAAGAAGGGGAAACAATGCTTTGGCGACAACAGTTTAACTTGTCATATGTTTTGAGTGGAATAAACTAAGCTTTGGGGGACAATATGTGGATTTATGTAACTTTGGAATGAGCCTGACTAACTGTGTCCCCATTTCAAGACTTGATTCCATGTATTTACCCCAAAGTCGTACTGTTACTTCAATTTGAAAAGGAGGGCAAATAACAATGAGGCATTAGTTTCTTTTGACTGAGGTAACAGATCATGATTAAATGTTAAACTCTTAACAGTATACATTTATGTGGGCAACTATTTAACTCCTCACATTTTTGTATAAAGATTTGTCACCCAGTGATGCTGTACTGACTCAGTAATTCACTGATGTAACTGTTATCCTACAGATACTGAAGAGGCTGTTTTCAAACACACTTAATAATCCGTCTGTGCTATTTCTGGCCCTCTCACATTTAGAGCGGGAGGCTTTAAAACGCAGTTAGGTGTCGGTTGAGGTGTGTGTGTACTAACGTGCAATCACACAGTTATGCAGGCTGTTCCGAGTGCCAGCTTATGCACATTTACCAAAGACTCTTCGGCAGAACAAGAGACGAGCACGAGAAGAGGAGCAGCACTATATTGCAATAAGAAAGAGAAGGAACTGGAAAATGTTTACCACTTTATCACCACTTTATCACCAGTGCAGTGACGGCCTTGTGGCCTCTGTCCAAACTAATTTAATCAATTACAGTGATTTAGGGGGAGGCAGGTTAGCCAGTTAGAAATTAAAATGTCAGTGCCTGGATTGCTGCTTGGCCAAATTCTGAGTAAGGATTCTAAAATGGGGATGTGAATGTGTCAACTGAATGGTTATTAGGCACCTGCATTGTCAGCCTGTGTGAGCCACTGATTACAGTCAGCACCATCTTTCACCCCTGAAATCAGAGCAAACCCGCCCGAAGCTTTTCCCTCCAGTGCTCTGCCTTGTTGCATTAACTTCCTGATAATATAGATTTTTGGCTTTATTGGACTCGTCACATGTGGAATGCCCCTGAGGTCAGATCATAACAAAACCCCAGTGCAGTCAGGGAAATCATGCAGGCCATCAGCAGATTCACATTCAATCGCTTCCCACTTTTCTTAAATATAAACGCTGCCTGCAAAATAAACAGTAGTACCATTAAACAAAAGCCAAACACAAGAATGAAAATCAATTTTCAAAAAAGGCAAAATCCCTCCTTTTTGATTCTTCTCACACTCTCCCTCCATGCGGTGGAGGTTATCAATACGCCTACAATGCATCGCCGGTGTGGATGTGCACAAGCCTACGCCACTCTCCTACTAGATTAAATCACACTTAACCCCTTGAGGCTGTTTGATTTCTCACTTTGCCTTTAAACCGATTGTGCTTTTCCATCTCCGCAGTCACAGGAGCATTTTTTTAAACTCTTGTTTTGTTTTGTTTTCCTTTCCGTGCAATGTTGCGCCTCTGATGTTTCCTCTGGGGGACAAAGTCTAGAAGGAGAAGGAGAGATGAAACGCTGCAAAGACAGCGAAGGCTGTTCTCCCCACCAGATCGGCTGAGGTCTGGCCTCTTTCTGTGCCAGCGTTATCACAGCTAAGCCACAGGGCATGTTCTCCAGATTGCCTGGTGAGTCACTGGGTTGTGAGTCTCAGTTGCCTGACAGTATTGTGCATGCATTTCCCATGGTTCCCTCCTCAAGAGTCTTTGGAGACTTTTAATACCACCAATATTGACTGAGATCATTTTAAAGAGCCCACTAGTGATCATGACCACAAGATCAAAGAGCAATTTAAAAAAATTATAAGCTTTTAAAAATAAGGAAATGTGTTGTAACTGTTGAGATCTGTCTGTTATTTTCTTTTTACCTGCCTGCAGAGGCATGTGTTAAAGAATTTTGTTCAGTATGGGTGGTTCATATTCAAATTTAATAGTAAAAATGAACATCTGAAGAGTGTCTATGTGTTTGTGCCCGCAAAGAGATACAAATAGTTTACTTAGCGATGACTATTTATTGCTGCATATCTCCATATTGCTGGAAGTGCTGTGTAAGACAGATTTTACCAATCTGTCTCTGAATCAAAGATTTGCAATTCAGCTTGACTCATTCTGTGAAATACAGACACATGGTAATTTGATGAGTATCGGATTTTTGTCAGTGTTTCTGATGAAAATCGAAACCTCTAAGCTTTCCAGTGGCAGCTGTTCAAAGTGTAGAGTTCAGTCTTATTTTCTTGCATGTAGCCCCTCAACCATATTTAAAGCAATAACGTGCTGTAAAATAAATGCTCTCTATAGAGATGTTCCAGAAAAGCGCATGTCACCTGACAATGAAGTCATGTCAGTCATGTCCTCTCAGGCTTAATGACCATTTAAACCACACAATGTTCCTTTTGTTCTCCCCAACAACCACTTCTGCTCCTATTCCCTTAACAGCTCACTGTTCTCTAATGGACTATAAGAGGATGGTGTTTCCAGAAATGGACCGCAAGAGCTGCCAAGACCCAACTGTCTCTCTCTCTCTCTCTCTGAAATCTGGTTAAACACTGAAACAGTCAGGCATGCCAGAAGCAATCCTACCCCGAAGACCTTTCCTTACAGTAATTCAAGCAGGAATAGTTGTAAACAAAAGTGTTTCTTTTTTGTTGGATGTGGGTGGTATTAATGCATGCCGAGAACCCTGGAAGAAGCTACAGTATAGCTCCAGGGCAATAAATGTCTCCCCAACTCTGTCTGTCGTCCACCACAGTGCGCTGCTCTCTACTTCTGAGGTACAGAAGTATTCTGTGCAGATAATATGTTTCAGTAATGAGCTATCTCAGCACTAATGGCTACTCTTTTTCATCCTGTTCACTGTTCAATTCAACTGGAGTGAAAAGCAGCAACAGAATGAAATGTATCTGTAAAATAAACCACCTTTCATTTTATAAAAATGTCGTTTTAAAAGCTTAAAAGTCAATTATTGAAATGCAATTCAAGTACTTCTTCATGTCTCGCTTGGAATAAAATGTCGTGTAACAAAGAGCAAATGAGAAGCATCACACCTCTGTCATTTTCTGTCCACAGTTTATTTTCCAATCTGTCCTCTGCCCGTCCTTCCTTTTTAAAGGGCTCTATTCCCCAGACACGATCTGAGCCGGCCCACCGACTCTCTAGGCTTCTACCTCATGCCTCAGCACTTCCCGTCCTCTGATCCCTGACAAACTGTGACACACAATATTTAGTCAGCACACAAAACACCTCAACGTTACACCCATCACTCACATCCGATGTATAACGACAGCATGTGTTTTTCTTTTTCATCTCAGGAATTTTCCTGAGTGGATGATTGCACACTCTCACCATTTGCGAGTGCTCATCTAACTTGATTATATAAAGATTGCATAACATTAAGTTCTCTGCATCGTTTGCGTGCATTAACCGATACTCACTTTTCATCTCTTGCTGCCCTTTTCCTGTCGAGCTGCAATCATCCGACCACCTAATCTTTCAGGGCTGTGTAAATAATGTGTTTTTCACAAGCAGCAGATAAAAGACAGCGAGCATGTGTGCAGGCATCACAACCTCACTGCAGAGAAGACCCGACTGTCTGTCACTTTGGACAGAGTGTTTCAAAAGACCTCTGCACTAGGGCGCAGCGCAAGTCCCTGCAGGCTGAAGTGACAGAAGGTGCTCGCACCAGTCGCTTAAAAGCTCAGCAAGGAAAAAAGAAGAACTCAACTCAACTTAAAATAAGCTGATGAGATGGTATAAATGGACTGTAAACTAACAGTTGTCCTTTAAGTGGGAAATTAGACACTTGATGGTCAGTGCTGAGTGTAGAAAATAAAAGCTTTCTTGTCAAAGGACACCACATCTGTGTGTTGGTTAAGTTAGTTGTATTTTTACATTTTACCACAGCTTGAACTGGTTAAAAACCTAAACAGTCAAATCAGAACATGAAAGAGCCAAGGGTTTTAGAAGATGGACTAAATTCACATCCAAGTCTGTGCAGATAAAAGACTTCAGAAGGAAAGACGAGGACTTTTTCTTACTTACACTTTCAAAGCACATCCATCGCCCAATTTGTATTGAGTCCGAGCCCTGGCTGCAGATCTCTTTGGGTACCCACTGGTGCTCAGGGAAACAGCAGATCAGGAGATGTCTCTCAAGCACCTTAAACATAAAAGCACCTGAGAAGCATACTATAATTACTTTATGGATCTTTTTTGTGGAGTAGAATCAGAGAGCCACTATTAGTTATTAGAATAGGAAAAGTCATTAGTTCATCTCATTAGAGTCACAATTACCTGGTGGAGGGAGAGAGGATGATGGATTACATATCATATATCACTGCTCCAAGGTCTCCAAAGAGGGATTTGCATTGCGGACTCTAATCACATTATGGGCCATTATCTAAAATCATCTTCAGAATGAAACCATGTGCTGTGTTTGAACTGATCTCATATGGGTTCACTGACAGAAACATAAGCTGTGATACGCTGTTTGAGGACTTGAAGTTGTTCCCACGTTCAAAAGTTTCCCTTGCATCAATTTTCAGTTTAAAATTAGATTTTGAAAAGTGTTTTTCATTTCAAAGGACACTGCAAAGATAATGTATATATATATCAAATATATGTCCCTCCTCAGAGAGCATGCCAGACAAAATCTGTCTCTGCATCGAACCCTGTCTCAGTAAATGTTTACACATCATACAGTGTCATGCTGCTGCACCCTTGTTACCATGGCGTACATGCAGCACATCGGGCATGCGAGTCTCGGTCATCTGTTCGAGACAGATAATTCCTCGTTCAATGAAAAGTGGACCTCACAGGAAACCATTAATTAGCTCAGTCTGATTACAACTGACACTGCTGATGCACCCTTCAAGTTACTTTAAAAGAAATACTGACAGCACATCAGTGTGACCTACGAAAACACTAACAGGTAGGCACATGGCGCACACAGTTATAATATCAAGCCTGAGGAAGCAGCTATTTACGTACATGATTTGGAATTTAAACACTGAACGCACGAATGAGAAAAACTCCCAAAGTGTCACTTACAACTAAGGAGTATTGTTTGTTTTTTTCTATACAACAAGCATTAAGTTTAAAAACATGTAAACAAAAAAATCCATACTCACTGCGCTCTCAAATCAGTTCCTCTGCAGCTGTTAGTTTGCTGAAGAAGCCTGAAGGCGATGAGAAGAATGTACATGAGGGAAAATGTGAAGTGTATTTTCAGGCACTGCTGCTACCTCCTTCAACTCTGGTCCATCTATGCAAAGGCACTGGGCTTGTGGAGTACGAGAACGCTATTTGATAATCATGAGCAACAGGCTGCCTCCCCTCCTCTCGCCCTCCCTCCCTCGTTCCCTCCTTCCCTTTCCTTTTCCCTCGACTCTCGCTTTCTCTCTCGAATCCTTCTTCCTCCCCTTCCTCGAGCGCTGACATCAGAAGTGGGATGTGCCATTATACCAAAACCTTTTGAGAGAAATCCATGGCAACCACCATCTAGAAAGAGCCGTACTTCCCCTTCACCTTTAAAATGAGAATAATCACTGTCTTTTGATTGTAGACTCACACAAAGGTTTATATTTGTCCAGTGGGTTACTTGGCTGAGGGAGGAGGGGAGGGCCGGTTGTAGGCTGGCTCACACTCACCAGGGTGTCCAATTTTAGACAAGTGGTGGGAAATGTTAACATGAAGTATGATGATGAGGTGGAACGCATGGCTCATACTGAGAATGTTCATTGCAACCGGAGCAAATGTATATATGCAATTTTCCTTTATTTTTTTTTCTTAAATAAATACTTGTTTTGAATTGCCTTTGGATGATAATGCCAAGTTTTAGCAGCATATAACCACCAGAAGTGAAAGCCAAACATCATCAATAAATCTGTAAAAATAATAAACAAAGAGACTGAGGAAATGAAATCCAAAAGAGTAAACAACATAAAATCAATCCATTCTGATTTATTTAGTTCTGCTATATGGTACCTCCACTGAGAATGATCACAAAACCTATTATCCCTTATTTATCTACTTAAATGGAAACTGCAGAAGTAAAGATATATCCACATGTGACAAGTCAATCTCAGCATATTATTCCCCCTTCGGTTCTGTTATGACCCCATAATGGTGAAAAAATAAATAAATGTGCACATTTTTTTGTATGTAAGAGTCCAATTTTGTTCCTCAGTCAGCGGTGTGTGACTGCAGTGTGTAAAAAGTACTATTATTTTATGGTTGCGCTCAGTATGTTTTATTCAAAAAGACATATTGGAAGGAAAAGCGTCAGGTGTAATTCCTGTGAGCTATTGTGTCTCAGAATAGAGTTGTTAGAGCTGCTGTTAGATGGGTGACTGAAGGCAACTAAAGATTGTGATACAGTCCTGGAATGGAAATAAGACACTCACAACATTTCCTAGAAAGAAAAAGAGCCAGAAATCCCTGTGGCCAAAAAAATCATAATATCCTCATAATAACCTCGCCTTCTACAATGCCGATCTCATACTGAGGGGCATAAGAGATATGTCTCCTCTCAAAACAAACAAACAAGGTTAAATGATTATCATCTCTGTGCGCTGTTGCAATCCAGACTGCACGTCAGTTTACACAGAACCAATCCACCGCAGCAAACCAGAGTATTGTGTGTTATGTGGAGATGTTATATTGGTTTCACTGGTAAAAATAAATAATTGAAATGGGTATATATTTGTTTTTTATTAAGTTGCCTAATAATTATGCACAGTAATAGTCACCTGCACACACAGATATCCCCCTAAAATAGCTAAAACTAAAAACAAACTAAAAACTACTTCCAAAAACATTCAGCTTTGATATTAATAAGTTTTTTGGGTTCATTGAGAACATGGTTGTTGTTCAATAATAAAATTATTCCTCAAAAATACAACTTGCCTAATAATTCTGCACTCCCTGTATGAAGAATGTCAGGTTTATTGATTAAGCAAATTCCAAACAAGATGCACGGTCTAAATGTGTTTGCAAAAAAAGGCAGATCATACATGACAGGAGCAAGGGTGTTACCCACACTAAAAAAAGGTCAACTAAAAACACAAAACGGAGAAGGTAGTACAGCTAAAAGGAATCAAAGAAGAAGGAATAATTTATTCAGTGACATTGTCA
This sequence comes from Copadichromis virginalis, assembly GCF_057382275.1. Lineage (NCBI taxonomy): Eukaryota > Metazoa > Chordata > Actinopteri > Cichliformes > Cichlidae > Copadichromis > Copadichromis virginalis. Next base: position 28,122,415 of record NC_140637.1, read on the forward strand.
ACAATGGAGGAAACTAAGCCAGTCATATAAAAATCCATTACAAGTATGTCGAGCAGTGCTAGAAGAACATTTTATAGTTTCACTGGGGGATTTTTAACACCTGCTTTTGTAAATCCAGGAAAGCAGCATTACAGCAATCTTTACTGGTAATAAATGTTTGAACCCCTTTTCAGACTTTAGTCTGCTTTTAGTTATCTAAATCTCGCAGATATCAACATCTATCATTCACTCGTATGTTTTGTGGCTTTACATAGTTTACAAGTTTACAAGTATGCAAGAGTTTACAAAGGAGTGAATCTGGTGCCTTAAGCCTTGAGACCTACCTAAAGAGTCTCTGATTCATCCTCATTTACCTGTATTTTTTCCATCACTAGTCATACACAGCTATTTTATTTTATTTTATAAAACTTAGCGAATGAATTCTATAAAACTGACCCAAGTCAAAGCATAGAGAAAATCATCCAGCGTAGAAAAAGCTGTGTTTCTTCAAAAATGAACATTTATTCTGTTGGATCTATTTGGCACAGATGCTTACGTCATTAACAGACTAACACGGTCACCTTTAGGGCTATGCTGCTAAAAATATGTGTGTGTTGCAGTCTTTGTCTGCAGAGCATTTTTATTTTCCCATTAAAGACAGCCTGTTGTTTTTTATGACTAAGTCTTAATATATGCAGATATTGGCTTGACACTTGAGTGGGCCAGTTTATGGGTGCTAGGAGAGCTCCAGCTATGCTGCAGCGCTCAAACAAGGGGCCTAAATAGATTCTGAAATCACAGTAGCAACAAATCCACCTTTGTTGGATTTGCAATTATTAATTATTAATCAAAGTATATTAGGATTGAGACACACTGTGCTTTCTCATACATATGAGCAGCAGGCACCGGGTGACTTAGTATGGAACATCATCCAAATATGATACAATAAGAGCTAAATAAAACAAGAATTGGATGCTTAAACTGGATGTTTAGTGAAGTGTTTTCATCAAGCCAGCACTGGCAGTGATTGTGTCTACAGGTGTTCACTTGCTGATTGCTGATTGCTAATTGCTGATACACTTTTAACCTTTTTGTTGAGAATTTATGTACTCTCTGAAATTACACCTCTTCATCACTTCTCTCAATGATTATTATTTTCACCTTGGTTTACTGATTTAAGGGTTGAATTTCCACCCTTCATTGAAGACACTCTGAACCCCTAAAAGTACCTAAAAATAAAATGCAGACCTCAAAGGCAACTTTATCTCCAAATTTTTACAGATAATGAATAGTGACTTCCTGATAGTATCATAGGATCATTAGATACCACACATGATAAAATATAAAAGGGACCTTTTAGGCTGGGTACATGTGAGGAAATTAATCACTTTCTTGCACAGTATTAAAGCTACACCCAAATGGCATGCTGTGTCTCAAATTTTGTACTTCCAAACTTGCATGTGCTATTTTAAGTGTATGCGCATGTTAAAACTGACAAGTACAGTATCAGGCATTATCACTTCACATCTTGTCACAATTTTATGCATGTTTAATTTATCTTCAAAGGTTTTAATCAGTGCAGCGTCTCACTTTCATTTTTAGAGAAAATTGTTGTAGGCAGACGCACATCTGCTAATTAAAGCTGAGTAGAAAAAGAGATATTAGAAGTTCACTCAACAAAACTGAAGCAGAAAATTATTCTACAGTCTGTTCCTCACAGCGAGCCATGTTATTTGTTCCAAAACACATTAATGGCACCAGCATGATTGAGAATCCCATTTCAGTCAGTTTGTCTATCTATCATCATGCTTTGCATATTTACCTTCATTCATTTCCTGATGTTGGTGATGTATGTGAGACTTCTGCAGTTTTATGTTTATACATCTACTGGAACTGAAGTTCAGGTAGCATCTTCCCTTTCTATCTTAGACATCCGACATTGCACTTCTAATTAGGATGAGTCTTTGGCAAAAGTGGTTGATGTGAAAAGCACTCCAAAGTTCTGATTACTCTGCAAAGTGAAATAAACTCAGCACTTTCTGTCAAGTCAGGAAGTTTTTCTTACTCACAGCTATGAAATGATGCTTTGTGAATAATGTCTTTAAAGTGTGGCCGCAGTGGTCTTAAGCAGCAGGGTAAAGCTGGGGCACCACACTCATTATTTCCCTCAAGGCTAATTGACCTCAAGGACACGATCACTCAGACTGCCCGGCACATAAGAATTGACTCGTACCCACAATAACTGTGAAGATGGAGCCACTACGTTTCAAGAGTTAAATATCGATTTTATAAAAGCTTGTGATTCTAAAGAATAAAGCCTGCTGGTAATTATTTAAATGTGTCCAAGCGTCTCTGCATTTATCCACGGGCATTTTAACATTGAACTGCTACAGGGTACTAAAAGCCTTTCGGCCACTGTTTGGCTCGACAGTTTCAACTATGAAGGGAAAAAGAGGAAAAGATACTCTGTGGGAGGCATTCTTTGAACATGAAAGATCTTTATTTCCATTCAAACAAAACAAACAAGCCGTCTTACTCGCACAACTGCATTGTTTCAACAGCCGCTCTTTCCCTTTTCATTGCCAACAGAGTACCCAAAATGGCTTTGCTTTTTTTAAACAGTCCTTTCAAATAGTTGATGCTGGTCATGTAGCGGTCCTGGTGACACTAATTTAAAAAATCCTCTGCAGTTTGAGTTCGACAAAGGCCTTGAAGCTAATGAGAATCACACTCATTATCTCTGGTTATTACCAGTTTTGACTAAATTGCAACATACTCGAGCTATTACTGTTTGGGCTTCTCATAATAATGCTCTGTATGATCTATCCAGCCTTGCATAATTTAAGATACTGAATGCGAGTAGGTGAGATAAATGAGAGCGGTCGTCTAATTTTCTCATTAGTTGACCTGTTGTGGCGGGATAAGAACGTTTCTCTGGAAGAATTAGCCTGAAGGTTTATGAAGCCAGTGCAACAAGGTGAGATACAATCTGCCGCAGTGGTTACATTATTGAAAGAAATATTCAGATCATTTAACAACATTTGCCAACAAAAGAAAGCTAAAAAAAAATCCATGTCTTCTAGGAAGAATTTTAAGGTAAAAATGTGTCACATTAGGACTAAAATATTGTTCTTCAAGACTAAATATAAATAATATACACTATATGGATAAATATATTGGGGAATACCTTCAACTTTGTTCAGCCCCCTTGCTGCAAGTGTATCAAATCAATCACCTGTAAATGCAGTCTGCCGTGTATTAGTCCTTTGAAAGAGTCCTCACTGCAGTAGGTCAGCTCCTGAAACATCTTCTCTCCCCAATTTTTGTAAGTTGTATAACTGCAAAGAGGAAGTGTTTAGGAACTACCACGTAAAGTAAAGGCGTCTGGTCAGTGTTTGCTGAGGATGCATAAGTGTGGAAAAGTCACCAACGATCTGTAGCATTAACATCGGCACACAGACTTTGTGCCTTCATGCATACATATGCTAATATATGAAGCCACTATTTTTTAAATACTTAATGTAAATATCTTAATGCAGTAGTTCACAATATTTGGGCCTCGCTGAGAGCACACACGATAAATCTGTTGGGCTGTAGAGTTATTACAGTTTTTTGAGGTCTCAAGAATTATTGAAATTAATCTTATAAATCTTAGAAGTTTAGTGAGTGTTAACAGTTTCAACAGTATATCTTTGGTGAAACCACAACAACTGCAACCTGATTACTGCAAGCCAAAATGGCTGGGATCCACTGACTAAATCTTTAGTTTTACAAACGTATGTTTGATTCAATGAAATCACAAGTCACAGTGTATTTCTACTACTTGACGTAACATATTTTATGTAATAAATATTCTCTGTTGATAATTGCATGGACAGTAGCTTATAAACAGATGGATAATTTTCAGGATTTGACAAAAAGCAGTCCAAAATGTGATTTCGCCACCAAAGAATCGCAGCTGTGTCTGTTTGACTGAGATCACTCATAAGTCTTTGCAACTTGGCAGCGCAAGTGTCAATATTGTAACTTCTTTGAGTGTGAGAAAATGGTAAAGATGACCTCAGTATGTGCTGAAACAAAAGAAGAGAGAGGAAAATTAATATACAATAGACCAGGGCCAGCTGTCACAGGGTGGACGAGTATGAACACAATTTATGACAGTGTGTAAATGTGTGGGAGGTCTCTGTGACCCCAGCCTACTTTCCACAGCTAATGGGTCACACAGTTTTTTCAAACAATGCACTGTTAATGGTTTTTACATGTAAAAAACATGCAGTCTTCCACTAATGGCTGCACATTGTAAGCACCTTTGGTTACACAAGACGCTACTGATCAATATGGGAATTGAACTGCCTATTAATTAGTATTTATTTAAGCTAACTTGCAAGCAATTAGTATAACTTCTGTTAAAACACTGACTCCACCTGGGTTTAAATCTACCATCTGGGCCTGTGTAGTACTTCAGACTCCTCCCTCAGCCCAAAGACATGCAGTTAGCGGGGTTAAGTTAATTGATGACTCTAAATTGCCCATAGAAGTGCGAATGGTTGTCTGTTTCTCTGTGTTAGCCCTGCTGACGGCTGCTTTGGTACATGTGGTTTGTGGAAGGTGAGTCATCCATCTTCACAAACAGACCTTTTAAAACAAGACAACAGATAAGCTAAATATAACAGAGAGAAAGGAATTGAAAAAGAAACAATATACACATAACGTAAGATATAAAAGCTAAAATGACCACACAGTAAGCCATATAATTTTTCAGATAACTGCATTAAAACACACCATCTTTCTGCACGGGTTTGCTCGAGTCCATAACATATAAAATCATCAACCTGGATGCTCTAAAAACTGCATGTTTCAAAATAACCCAAGGATTTATTTCAAACCCTTTTTTGGCAGATGTAATGGTCCATCTGTTGAGTAAAATAGTTTGGATAGTTTCTAAAATTTGAGCTCAGCTTGAACAGCTTCCTCTCAAAGTAATGCTCTATTAAGCAGGATAACAAAGACTCTGGTGAGCACACAGTGGGCTTAAAAGGCTTAAAAGCAGCCAGAGCACACCGAGGTTGGTGGTAAAAATATGATCATTTATCAGATTCAAGTGCATGGTTTTAAATTATCTTGAGCAGCGGAAAAGTATTATCAACCTATTGGATATGTTAAAACAACCTCTGACAACCTCTCGCCCGACTCACACCTGACTATAAACACCTCTCCAGATTCTGCAGTTAAGGATCGCAGCGTTAATTTACGTATGTGATTGAAAATATCTCTAGTAGACTGACAGTTATGTAATTTTACACTTTGCATCGTATCAGATATCGTTATTCCAACGCCCGTATTCAACATTATAAACACCTTGACAGATGGACCCCTGCCTCCAGTTTTATTGCTTTTTTAATAGAAAGATTAGATTGGAAGCGAAGAAACCACAAGAACATCTCCGACTGAAACAAAAGTGAGATTAATTGCTTTCCAAAGTGAACACAATACTTTTCAAAGTTTTAAATGATCTCAACCACAGAGTAAAGATAAGCTCAGCTCTTGGAACCACATTATACGAGGACCACTTTTTATTAAACATCATTAATCATTTACTAACTAGTCATTGTGGAAGCACACATTACAGAGAGTAGAAAAGAAATAAACAAATAAATATGGTCTTAAATCGATGTGATGGCATGCTGGTGTAAGGATCATGATTAGAAACGAATGCACTTCAGTTGGAAGCATGTCTCATGACAACACTATGGCAGTTATCGCAACTCTCTCTCAATTAGAGTGTAGAGCACACGAGGAAAGGACTAAGCACATCCCACAGCACTGCAGGCTTTCAGCACAACTACAGAGAGGTTTACGATGACCTGACCCAGCCCTGACTATTAGCTTTATCATTTTTAATTTTTTGCAGGAACTGACGGCGGCTCCCGGGCCTGACTGATCCCCATGTACCAAATAGAAGTGAAGAAGTTAAAGAATTGAAAGGGGAGGGAGCTTTTTAACACATTACCCCCACATGAGCATAATTACTCTAATGAAAAAACATTTATGCGCAACAATTTTCTCTCATTTTATACATTTTATACATGAATTCTAGTATATATTTTTTTTTCTTATTTCTCAGTGACAGTACTGAACATTTTTGTGCCTGGCTTCATAGCATAACAAAGCAGGGAGCTTCACAAAATAAAGTAGTGAACCAGCTCATATAGTTTCCCAAGCAGCAAGCTCGTCATTTCCTTTCTCAAACGACACAGGCCATTAACCAGGACCTGAAACAGAGGAAACAAAAGCCTCTTATTATGCAACTAAGTGTAAGGAGTGCACAATTCTCATGGAAAGTCCAATATGTGTACATGGCTCTTAGAAATCATAGGAACATAACCTTGTATCACTTTGCATTGAGTATATAATAACACACTGATGCACAGGGTTTAAAAGCTGAAGAAGCACATTTTATTAGACACTGACCATTAGACAGGATATCTGTAAATGGATTTTTTGCAAAGAATTTAGAGGAATACTTTTAAAGCACAGAAACCTCCCACAGTTGGAAGCATTGCCCCTGCTCTTTAGTCTCTCAGTATGACTAAGCAGACCTTTGTGTCCTCTCACCAACACTAGACATTTTCTTAGCCAGGTAAACAGACCTGTGAAGGTGAAAAGAGGAAGTTTAACAGTTTCTTCTGAGTCTCTTTGATCATGTCTTCAGAGGAAAATCAATGACGGGATCGTGGCATTTGAAGACTTTTGGTAGCAGAAGGATGGTAAGCTAACAAATTTAAAATAAACAGAACGAGCATGTGCAGTGAGATGGGAAAACTACTCTCTTAGTGCTGCCTTTGGTATAAACATTGATTTTTAAATTCAAGTCACACACTGCTCAAAGTGAAACCATCTCCCCTTCACAGAAAAATACATCCGTACATCATATCACTTTATAACCTCCACTGATTAACAGCTGCCATGTAACCCTCACATTCTGCAGTGGTAAATTTGATATGCAATTTACATGTCACTTTTCACTTGGCGGGCTGATAGGGGAGTATTGCAGCGCAAATCTTACTGAAAGTCCAAAGTGAGACGTCTTCTGTCAGTCAGGGGAGAGAACAACCTGCTCAAGCTGAACATGACAGTTGGATGACTCTAACCCACTTGAAGCCCTGTCAAAGACTCATTGAGCCACTTTATTATTATTATTTATTTGTTCAATATTTGTTCACGCACATATTTGATCATCACATGGATGGAACTCATACATTTACATTTAAATGTGTAGATTTGGTCAAGATGACCTGCTGACGTTCAAACCAAACATCCAAATGAAGGATGCTAAATATGCTGCTGTAATATTTTGGAAAGCGTGGATTTACTGGGAGTTCGCTAAAGTTTACAGAGAATCGTCTGAAGAAGGGGGAAATAACCAGCGAGCAGCAGTTTTATTTGTGAAAATGCCTTGTTGTTGCCAGATGTCAGAGGGGAATGGCTAATCTGCTTTAAGCTGAGAAAGGAAAAAGTAATCACTACTTACAAGCAACTATGCAGAGCATCTTTGAACACATAGATCAAACCGTGAAGCAGATGGGCTAGAGCAGTGTTTGCTCTAGCCCATCACATTAGAAAGATCACACGGCACACCACCAAACAAGAAATGTCACAAAAAGGATATTGACCTTTTGGCACGCACCAGGTATAGTGGAATTGGCTCTGTTTGTCCCCAGTATACCCCCAGTATTTTTTGCTTTCTTCTGACCACGACTCATGCTAGGGCCTTCATCTCAGTCAGAATTTTCTCCAGGACCAGGTCAGACTGACTACTTTTTCTTTTCAAATATTTATCCATTGCTATTACGTACTGCGTTGTTTCACTCCCAGCATGACTATTATGTAATTTCTTCTGCGTCTTCTTCTGTTTTACTGGCAGTTGGCAATCCATTTAATTAGAGCAGGTAGTTGTACTGCCCTCTAGTAGAAGAGAAGGTAATTGTTCTGCCCATTACTCACACTTCTCGCTTAGATTACTAATCAGGTGGAACCAAATAATCTTCAATGGCACACCTGACCATTTCTCACAGCACACCTATGTGCCACGGCACAGTGGTTGGGAAACACTGGGCTAGAGCAACAGAAGACCACACCGGGTGCCACTCCTGTCAAGTATGACTGGAAAACTGTGATTACAGTTCACAAGGGCTCACCAGAACTGGACAATAGAGGTTTGGAAAAACATTGCCTGTCCTGAGTGTTTCTGCTGAGACATGGTTCCATCCTGGCTTGCATCAGTGGCTCAGGTTGTTGGTTCTTGGCACACTTTGATGCAACTTTAGTAGCAACTAAGCATAAAGTAGCCTACCTGAGTATTGTTACAAATCATGTCCATACCTTTCTGACCTAACTATACAAATCTTTTGATGGCTGTCTCCACCAGTATAATGCAACATGTCATTGCACTCAAATGCCCTCCACAGTCAATGTATCTCTATGGGACAATCACATCATGGACATGCAGCTGACAAATCTGCAGCAACTGTGTGACTGTCCTATCAATATGGACCAAAACTCTCAGAAATATTTGTAGCACCTTGTTAAAATTATGCCACAAAGAATTACGTGGTTGTGAAGGCAAAAGTGGGTCTAAACTGTACCTACTGGCAACTGAGTGTATATGTACCTGATACACAGCACAGTACCTCTAGGAATAATTAAATCTAAGTGCCTAATTAAAGATCTGCAAACCCTCTGCGAGTCCAGTAAGTAGGGTAATTTCTCTCAGATTAGATTTGTTTCAGATTAATTTTACAAATTAAATTAATCATTTTCCCCGTAAGTACCATGCAGTAACATAAAGCATTATTTCATTTCTAATTATAAAACTGAGAAAAGCTATGGATTGTGACAGGTTAGAAAAACACCATCTGAACTACTGAATGACTTTTGTTTAATTAAAGATAAGCTTGGTGATTATGTGTTAAACAAATATGTCTGTAAATGGGAACACACTCACCTTGAAGTCAGTTTGAAAAGTGAAAATATTGCTTACAAATCATAGATTAGCTCTGCTGACTTCCAGTTATTATTTATTCCTTCTGTAGTCATGCAGGAGTAAAGTCGCTGTGTGATAACAGAATTATTAGATTGGTATTAAGTTCAGTTAATTTTTTAAATGTAGAAATGCTTTTTTTGTCAAAGAAATCTGTGAAACGACAGAAGAAAAACAACAAAAGAATCGTGTTAGGAATTCATTACAGCTTCACTGTGAGATCGCAATTGTAATATAACTTTATTCTTTGTGTTTGAAGCTTTTGTATTAGCAGTAATACACATTTTAAAATAAATTGCCCAGAATTCACAAGACCTTATAAAACCGACATGACACTGTGAGGATATGTAAGAATCCAGCACTGGGGAGCTAGCTGCAGCTGTTTGATGACAGAGTGCGATTATATCACGCCTTCACATAACACAGAGTCGAAAACACAGACACCATGGTTCTGTCATAGCCTCTGTATTGGCAGCACACATGGCCATAAGTCAGGAGCTCACAATTGGGCACCAATAATAGCAAAGTGTCAAAGCCAAGCAAATGATTAACCCGAGATGATGCGTTTGTTGTAACAGAATAATGATTTCTGCTTTCATCACTGTGTTATTAGCTGCATTTTTGCTGCGGACGAACTGTTTTTTCTCTTCCCAGAGAATTATTCTCCTCTCCAGAGAATAAATGTTCAGTGTGACCCGCATAACCTTATCCATAATTCCCCTAGTCCCCTAGAAGGCTAATGCTAGCACTGGAACTTCTGTTAATGCAATGCCATTAGTGGGCTAATATACAGAAAGAAACATCAGAACTGTGTATACAGTACTGTTTATGCTAAAACTGTTTCCAGTGAAGTAAATTATGAGGAAATGTTAGAATATATGGCCCTATTAGAGATAATTGTCAAGTGTTCCACAACTGCAAAAATTATTACAAGATTATTGCAGCAAGCCAGATTTTAATCCCTGTAACGCCAAGTGTATCATATTTGACACACGGGTTTTTTGTGAGTTTTTGAAATCTCTCCATCATCAGTGCGATTTTGTTGTCCCCTGAAAAACCTAAACTAATTCTACAATACCATAAATTGGATAAAACTGCCAGATGTAGACATTTTTCATGTCGTGTTACAGATGGAAAACCCCATTCGGAACTAATAACACTAATGAACCATGCTTCCCGACATTGCTGTGTAACTGTCAGAGTTAATATGATTTGAATGTTAGTTTCAGGATGTGATGTGTGAAGCAGGCAGATTTAGGACATGGAAGCATGACTAAACTTAAAGGCAGCTTTATTTTTGGGCAGAGACAGAACACAAGGAACTTAACTAGGACGCTATAAATGAAATACTGGACACAAAACTAGAGGAGAGATGAGAGAGATCAGAACATACGATAAGGGGAAACAGAAAGCTTAAATGTACATGATGTAATCAGAGAGATGGAACACACCTGGGAACACAGGTGAACTAAATCAGAGTAACAACAGGGGAAGCAAAACTGAACACAACACACACTGGACAAGAAACAAAATCAAAATAAATCAACAACAGGGACAGACCCAGAGTTCAGACATACCAACTTGGCACAGGGAGGAAAGTACCCCAAACACAGAGACGAGATTCAATTCAATTTTATGTATACAGTGCCAAATCACAACAACAGTTGCCTCAAGGTGATTTATATTGTAAGGTAGACCCTACAATGATATATACAGAGAAAAACCCAACAGTGAAATGACCACCTATCCGGTTGTTCAGTGATGACGCGACGAATCCTACTTCCGGGCCTAAAGTAGTCTGCGTTTAATATGGCTTTTGTGTTGTTAGCATGTTTAATGTTATGTATTTTCTTCTATTTGATCTCAAAAAGCTCCTAAAACAGTCAGTGATCACTGTTGACCTCCCTCGGCTTTTATTACCGCTAATCATTTATTTAAGCTCAGTTTTTAAAACCTTAGGATGTAACTACAGCCCAGCCCATGCAGCAGTATATGAATGACTAACCTCGTATTGTGGATGGATTATCTCAGTTGTTCTCCTGGCTGAAGTTTGGTCCTTTTACAGCATCCTGCCATGCGATTACATTTGTTCCTAACCACCGAGAACACTCACGTTAACTTTTATCGAGTGGAAAAAAAGTTAGCTTGTTTATATTATGCTAACATAGCTGTGTCGCTAGCGGTCACGTAGCACATCATTATATACCAGCTAGCCAAACTTCAGTAACCCTACAAACGTCACTGCTGTTTAGTTTTCTGTCTTCATTTATGTTGGAAGTGATAGCAGAGCTGTACGTTTTAATTTGTTTCCAACACCCCGCAGTCAGGACATGCTATATTGTATTTAGATAGAAGCTAGCGAGCTAACTTCCTGCTAACTTCTAACTCCGTTAAATGTCATAAATTCCGTTTTCATGGATGCCTGGATGTTAAACTCAATTGTCACACCTGGTAGAGCAGAACGCTGATCATTTTATTAAAGATGAAAGACTTTAGACAATTTTTCAACTCTCAGTAATGCCATAGTGATCGTTTGATATATGGACCTGCAGCGGCGTTTAGGCCCAGACACGGCTAGTGACGTCAGACTGAACAACCGGATTAGCAAGCACTTTGGCGACAACGGGAAGGAAAAACTCCCGTCCAACAGGAAGAAACCTACGTCACAACCAGGCTCAGGGAGGGGCGGGGCCATCTGCTGCGACCGGTTGGGGTGAGAGAAGGAAGACAGGATAAAAGACATGCTGTGGAAGAGAGACAGAGATTAATAACAGGTATGATTCAATGCAGAGAGGTCTATTAGCACATAGTGAGTGAGAAAGGTGACTGAAGAAGAAATACTCAATGCATCATGGGATAAGGCTGGATAAGGAGATAAGACTCATTTAACAGTAAAAAGACAAGACAGAGAAAACAAGATAGGTAAGGGGACACGACAGGAGAGCCAGGCAGGGACCACTAAAAATAACTAAACAGATGAGACAAGGACAGACACAGGAACAAAGGCTGATAAGTAAAACAGCCAAATTTCCTTATGGATTACTAAAGTATTCGGATTCTGATGGTGTGACAGAAGAGGATGCTGATCATAGGATGAGATGAAGGCAGATGATTCACTGTGGCGACTGCTTAAAAGGAGCAGCTGAAAAGCGAAGAAGAAAAAGACTTTTTATTTCTGAGTAATGAAAACAGATGAAGTCATGCTTTACCGGAAAACTGCAATCAAGTGAGAACACACACCCATCCACACAGTCAAAGGCCAAGAGACCAATAAGTAGAGAGGCTGAAGTCACAATAGTTTTTCACTGCAGCTTCATATTAAATAAGCATTACACTTTGAAAATGCTGTTGACAGTCACAGAGTTATTATGCTTTCTGACTCTGGGGACACCTTGGATCCACTTTTTAATATAAGTTTACCTCTTAGTAGCCACTGTGTCTGGATTTCATTTTAATTTCTCTTTTGTCCATTAAAAATATGTATGGAGGGATGACAGTGAGCTACTTTAAGAAATGAAATGGACATGCAATGGAAATTTCAGCCAGCTTCACCCTGGGTTCTCTTATGTTTAACTTGAATGGACTGGAGAAACACCAGAGAGGTTCAGCAACAAGGAATCGATGGAGCTTATAAAAGAGTGTTTAACCCTTTAAGACCTACCATAGAACCAAGTCCGCCAGAGCTTATATTATATTTTTACATGTTGTAGAGCCATTTTTGGGAGCATTTCAAGTTGCTATACATCAATACAACCATTACAGCCTAAATTTTAATAATATGCATGCATTAAGTGCATAGTAATTACATAAATTGCAAAAAAGTGCAATAAACGACAAAAAAATTTAAAATCGTTATATATATTTCTAGTTAGAGAAATTTAAGAGGCTTATCCCTCAAAACTGTAAATACAAAAAAGTTGCACAAACTAGTTTCCCACCACAGGAAATTTATTTTGAGTGTCTTCATAGTTTTGTTTTTGAAATACACCAATTTCTATACACTGCAGGAAAAACGAAAATAAATATTATAGTGCAAATTTGCAAAAAAGCAGCATATGCATCAAAATAAATTATTTCCAGCAGTGCAATATGAGTCCTAAGCATCCCAGAAACGACACAGAAAGTCATAAAGTCAAACATAACTTTTAAAAACACCAGTATAAGCTCATGAGGCCTTGATGGTAAAAACCTACATTTCCGCGAAAATGACGTCACTTCCGGTTTCTGATAAGCTCATGAGGCCTTGATGGTAAAAAACTACATTTCCGCGAAAATGACGTCACTTCCGGTTTTGGGCAGGGACATGCATAGTTCAGCTGATGGACGTAGGAAGTGTTATGAACAGCTGATCGGATCCAAAGCAAGTTTCTGGAATATTATATTTTTGTTGCTGCAAGCGCTTTTTATGCAGTTTTTGCAAAGCTATATGTGGATGGAAACCGTGACCTAGGACAAGCTGATGGCATAAGATGTAAGTACAACTCCTCCAGTTTCATACGCAAAAAAAATTTTTGCGCTAGCTCACATGGTTGCAGTGCTACCAGGATTTAAAAATAGTTACACAAAACGGAGCGTGCCTGCTCTGACCGGTTTTAAAGGGTTAAACAAATTAATTAAACTCACCAAACCAAGCAAACTAAATGTATATTATATATAGGTTCAATAAGGAAGATCTGTGGCCTCACATCTGTCCACACGCAGGTGGTGCTGGCTAAATCTAAGCTTGCTCTCTCCGACTTTCCCACGCTGTCAAACTGTTTGTTTTATCACTGGTCTAGTCCAATCACCCTCTCCCAGCCTTCTCCAGGCCAATCGGCATTCATGACGCCTACTTTAAATCTCACTGTCCTTCTCCTTTGCAGACGCCTTTGTGCAATCCACCTCCTCCATATCTCCACCTCTCTTCATGTCAGGCTCCATACAAGCCACCTTCATCTCCACCACCAGCATCTAGGCTCCAGGGGTCCTGCTCTAATCCCTTTCACAGCTGGGGTGCAGTTCTGCTGAGACGCACCATCAGAGTCTAACCACCAACCACCTCTACCTAATTTCTGTTCATCAATAAATCACGTTCATGTTCCTTTTCAGTCCCACCAACTCTCTAGCTTCCTTTATGACCTCAGTAAACCAGTGCTGTGGTGTTCTCCTTTTCCTTGTCCCTGGCAGCTCCACATTAAAAATCCTTTGTCCAATATATCCAACATTCCCTCTGCCACCACCGTACAGCCTCCTATCTGTTTCAGATTGCACCTTTTACATACAATTTAGTCCACCTGTGTGCACCTTCCTCCACTCTTCACCCCTGTTCCTCCCTCTTGTTAACATAAGTTTTCACTACAGCCATTTCAGTTATTGCAGCAGTGAATGCAACTATTACACAAGTGATTGTAAAGTTATTCGTTCTTCCCCAGCTCTGTTTTCATTCATGATTCCTTCTCAACAAAAAAGAAGAAAAAAAGTTGCTTTCCTGTTAATCGCTCCACAAGAAAGTGAGAGTTCCCACTGTGCAGCAAGTTTTTAAGACTCTCATCCTGCTGACGGTGAGCAGCTGATGACCTTTGGCTTCATGGACAGCAGCAGGACGCATCCCTGCAGAGACACTGTCATCTGGTCACCGGGAGAGTTGTGAAAACGAGAAACATGTACTGTACATCATCTTGAAAATGGTTTGAAAGATCTTTCAGACTTTTCTTTACAGATATACCTATGAAGCTTCTATAAACAACCAGTCATTCAAAGAAATATAAAGCAAACGCAGAGTGGACTTGATATCCTGCCTACAGTGTCTATAGTCTATAGTGTCTGATCTTCATTCTAAGTATGCAATAATAGAACAGTTTAAATCAATATGTAGGGTGGCTATAATTTTTAAATTATTAAACTTGCCAAGAACTGAATCTCAAAGACCAGAGCTGAAGACTATTGTGTTAAAAACGGTATCTGTTCAGGCTCAGGGGAGTTAAATTCCACTGTGAAGTATTGAGTCCAGTGCGAAGTAAAGTCCCAGTAAATCTATTTAGTCTGTTGAATAATTAACTTCTCTGCTTCTTAGTCTGGAGAATCTTTTAACAAGCTTAGAGCAATAAAAGATTGAACATCCACATTTGATTTACCAATAAAAAAAAAATAGGCAACTCCATCCATTTAGGCAGACTCTAAAATGAGATCTAAATGTATTTTGTTTAAATTAAGGTTTTGTTCAGCTTTCTGTTTTCTGGGTTATTATAAAGAAAGCTATAACTTTAGTTTCAGTTGTCATACATGTATGTAAACCCCAGAAAAATCTGATTTAAAAAAAAAATATGTTGAAAATGCTTAAAAAACTTTATGATTTCCCCCTAAATAAAGTTTAAAAACCATTTTCCTTACATTTTTTTTCCTATTTAAAATAAAGAGCTTTCAACACTAAATAAAGTATATATATATTTATCTGGTGTTTTCCCAGCATCTTAAGTGAATGAATGAACCATTATTGCGTTCCAAGTTGCATTTTTTATATTGTTATACCTGAAACGAACGACCAGAACATCTCAGGCAGTCCCTCGATGAGTACAAAAACAAAAACAAAGAATAAGCTTTGCTAGAATAGCATTTTCTATTCAGGGAATTTGTTGATGAAAGTTTGTTATAAATATCCTTTGTTATAAATTTAATTCCGTTTCTATGGAGACCAAATCGTTGCTATGTGACGGAGTTGAGGCATGAGCTGAAGAGTGTAGATGTAGTATGCATGAACATGCGATGCACATGCAGTTTGATGAATTTGTATTTTTATAAACGCTGTATTTCCATCCGCCAACAGCAGGGGAGATCCATCTAATGAAACTGGTGTTTTTGGATACTTTTTATGCAACAGACTGAAAACAAATGTGTGTGTTTTTTACTAAAAAATACACATGAGATCTGTTTTCTAATTAGATTAAAGTCAATTGTGGGGATTAACCACTCCTGTTGGGCTGAATACTGAATATGACCTGTTTGGCAAAGGGCTTAGAGTAACTGAATACCCAATTAGTTGTGGTTCATTAATTCAGCAAGGCCAGATCCAAGGTCTTCTCTTGGTTTTTTTGCATTGTTTGAAGCCTCTTTGTTTGCCTGGTTAGGCTTCACAGAAACGCGTAGTGATTAAAAAAAATTCAAATTACCAGGGGAAAGCACAGAGATGCCAAAAAGTCGTTCTCCTCTCTCCTCCACTCACTCTCTCCTTCTACTCTGCTTTTCTCTAAATCTACTTTAAGCGCCAAGAGCCAACGTCTGCTGTTAGTGTTAAGGAGATGTCAGCTTATAACTCAGCAGGTCTGTTGATCACTATGGCTTTGATTATAGCTGTGCAAAATAACAGCCTCTCCTCTCAGCGCAATCTGTGCAGGCAATACTCTATCAGCTCTGTTGTGTGCCATTTAATGGGGTCCCAGGTCTCTGTGATGATGGCTATTATTAGCAAATTACAACAATGTCATTCTATTAAATGTAATGAAAAATGCATTTACTTATCTATTTTTTATCTTGCTCAAACTTTGTTAGAGAAATATCATTATTCCACGCTGGTCTTGTCACTGTCTCTGTAATTACTGAACGCATTAAAAAGCATTTAAAATGCAGCTGATCAGATTTTATATTTAATCAATGAATGTAAAATTGAAGATTTAGTGGTGGTGCTTTGGTTTTGTTTGTTTGCCAGCTCTCTCTTGGGGAGGTTGCGCAACTACTTAGATTTTTATTTTATTTTTGTCAGATTTTTCACTCATATTCATGTTTCCACTGGATGTAAATTAGCTCTTGGATTTGATGTATAAGTGAAGTAACAGGACATCTGTGGTGTCAGTTTTCAACTTGACATGTTTTCCCGCTCTTTGCCAGTTTTTCACCATTTTCACCATTGAAGACGATATGGGTCTTCCTTTTTCATAATTAGGAATGATGGTTCAAAAATTAAAACTATAATACACAAATGTAACAAACTGAAAAAGGAACTAATTTTAAAAGCTGTGAATTCTGTTCAAATATTTTTTTTTCTTGTAAAGGAATCAAATACGGTATAATGAAGTATAGTCAACACCAAAATTGAACAAGGTCATCCCAAAAACTGTTAGAGATATTAATAATTTAATGTAGTTTGGGGCCAGATGAACAAAATTTTAAAAAGGCTCCATTCACAATTGTATACCCAGCTCTTTACGGACAGGCAGAAAGGAGGTTTGGCTAAATCAGACCTTCCCAAAGTGTGGGGCCCACCCCCTGGGGGGGGGCGCAGTATGAAAAAGGACACTGCTATCACCAGGCGGCCACAGAAACGCAAAACAGGAGATGAAGCATAGCTGAATATGTTTCCAAACCAACGTCATTCTAAGCCAAAGAAGAGAAAATGTGGTGAAGCATATCTGCCCTTTGGTTTCACCTGCACAAGTGCCAAGGTAGGTCTCCCCTGCAGAATTGGTTTTCCCTTCGGCTGCTCAAATCACTAACTACTCCTGACATTTTGGAGATGTTTGCTCTTTATACAGTAAAGTTACAGCGGGATACAAATAACATCAGGCTGGTCCTGCCACGATTTGTTCCCCGGTTCAAATCACGGACAAACAGTATCCCACAGTTGTTTATGTTTTTAAACCCATTTTGTACAGAGAGGCATTTTTTTGAAAAATGCATTGATAGCAATGTTGAGTATTATTACACAGGGGGAAAAAAAACAAACAATACATGTAAAATAATCACACCGTGATGCCTCTGCCTTTCTAAATGGAGGGACAGTAACTGCGTGTGTATGTAAGCATGTAAAACCTGCAGATAGTCATATTAACAGTATTTTGTCTCTATCTGCCATTCTGCAATTCATCTCATGTAAACAATAACGTGGCACACAGCGTGACGTGAAAAAAGGCACATACCTTTGACGTTGCTTGACGAACTCTGTATTCCTCGTCCACACGTAAACACGTAAAAAGGAGTTTTAAATAATCTCCATTTTCGGTGATTCGAAACGCCGTTTACGTGTGGACGAAACAGCTGCGTTTTCAAAAATACCCGTGTAGGTGTGGACGTAGCGTAAAAGAGTTAGTAGTTTACTTTCTTGCTACCTGTAATTTATTGCAGATTACTTGTATTTGCTTAATTGTTTACTAAATGTTTGAGGTGTGAAATAAACCGCAATGGAGCAAAATATGGGTGTGTGTGGTTGGAGGATGTGTTTGTGCGTGGGTGGGGGGGACGAACATTTTTCTTGTAAAACAAAGGGGGCCCAGCAAAAAAAGTTTGGGAACCACTGGGCTAAATGATAACGTCTCACACTGGCAGTTATGACAGGGCTAACATGCTAATATCAGCGAACAGTCATGTGAAAAAGAAAGTATATTCTCTAAGGTTTCCCCTCTGGTCTTTACCAGGTTCTAAATTTTTAAATACAACCTTAGATGAATAACAACACATTACATATTGCACTGTTTCATTATTTATTAAATGAAAACTAAGCACATACTCAACAGCTTACAGAAAAACCTTTAGCAGCAGTAATTTCAAGTAATTGTTTTTGTATGACCGCAAGTCGTAATCAGAATTCTGACCCACTCTTCTTTACAACATTGCTTCAGTTCATTGAGGCTGCAAGTATTTCTTAATGCACAGCCCTCTTAAGGTCCCACCACAGCATTTTAATCATTTTGAGGTCTGAACTTTGACTGGAATAACTGGAACACCTTCATTCTTTTCTTTTTAGGCAATTCTTTTGTAGATTTTCAGCTAGCCTTGGGGTAATTGTCCTGTTTAATGACTCAATTTAGCCAAGCTTCACATGCCCTGAAATTTGACTGTAGCATACTTTGGTATAGAGAGGAGTTGTCAACTCAGTGACTGGGGGGTGGAAGATGCCCCGGCTCTGTGGCTGCAGGAAAAAACCCAAATCATTCCTCTTTGCACTGACCATTGACAGATGGTAGGAAGTCCTGCTTGGTTTTCACCAAATGTGGCACTGTCCATTAATTTAATTCAAGTTCCTTCAATTTTATTTATATAGCACAAAATCACAACATTTGCCTCAAAGCTTTTTATCGTGTAAGTCAGAGGAGGCCAACTCCAGGCCTCGAGAGCCAGTGTCCTGCAGGTTTTAGATCTCACCCTGGGTCAACACCCCTGAAGCAAATGATTAGTTCATTCCCAGGACTCTGGAGAACTTCAAGACATGTTGAGGAGGTAATTTAACCATTTAAATCTGCTGTGTTAGATCAAGGACACATGTAAAACCTGCAGGACACCGGCCCTTGAGGGCTGGAGTTCTCCCACCCCTGCTGTAAGGTAAAGACCCTACAGAGAGAACAGAGAAAACCACAACTACCAGTTGACTTCTATGAGCAGTGGAAAGGAAAAACTCCCCTTTAACAGTAAGAAAAAACCCTCCACTAGACCCAGGTTCAGGGAGGGGCCTTCAATTACAGCCTTTCCACAGTGGTCTAGTCTGTCCTCATAAAGCTGAGGCTTTCTCTTGCCAACATTTCCAATAAAAAAAAAAAACCACATACTTATTTTATCTTGCCTTTAATTGTACTGTCATTAACTGTAACATCTAACATGCTACCTGATGGATGTCTGGGATGTAGCTTGTAGGTTTTTACAATATCTCTGAACATTACATGGTCTGACCTTGAGGCAAATTTGCCAGGACATACTGGGAAGATCATCTTCAGTATTTTTCACTCGTGAATAATCTTTCTCAGTGCATAATAATGGACCTCAAATTGTTTGAAAATGTTTATAACCCTTCCCAGATGGATGGGCAGCAATAGTCGCTTCTCTAAGATGGTTGCTGATGTCTTTCCTCTTTGGAATTGTGTTGACATACAACTGAATGCTAAAGGTCTGTGTTTATCCAAGTTGCTGGGAAAATTATCATTCAGCTTATTACCATAACTTACTGTAAACACAATAAGTACATTTGGAATGAATCAGTGGTCTAAGTTACTGACTGTAAGTCTTAATCATATAATCATACAAAACAAAATAAATGATGTTCTGGCAATTTTAGTTGTATTCTTGAGTGCAGGACTGGAATACAGGCTATTTATTTTTATTTTTTTCTGTGTCAATTTATTGTGGATATGTTTTTATTTTTATAAGCTTTAATAGCACAAATATATGTCTTCTGCTGCTTTCATGTTTTTACTGAGAGGGACAAATACACGTTTTCCAGATTTTGCAGGGCACATCTCCCCTGCTTCACTCTAGAAAACTGCACATTTAAATAATGATTCCCGAGATAAAACTCCTGATGCCATTTTTATTCTCCTGAGGCGTCCACGCAGTGAGTGCATGTGAAATGTGAGAGTCCATCATAACAGAGGTCTTGACTTACTGGTAGCACTTCACTGAAACACTCTCTATGACAACAACTAGACAGGAACAAGTGCAAAAAAGAAAAAAAGAAGGAAAAAGCACCATTGTGGGTGAACATCTTCACACCATCAAGTTCTTACTGCTTCTGTGATAACCAGAAATAATTTGAAAAGTGGAGGAAACAGTCATAGATAAGATCTACTAGTCTTACAGCATTATCAGCCATAGCACCACAAAGGCTTACTGTAGTTTGTAGCTTCAGAGTAGCATGGGCTGATGACTTTAAGCATAACTGTTGGTTAGAAAAATCAAGAAGGGGAAATTAAATTAGCTATTGTGTGCTCCAGAAGTCACCCACTCCTCTGCCACAAGAATAAATGCAGAAATACTTATGTAAATGTCACGTAACCCTCAAATGACACCTGTAACACTGCAGGAAAAGTCACATTTATTCTATATTTGCAGCAAGAATGTAGTAAAGATACAGAATTATTGCAGAAATTCCATCATGTCAATATCATGTCAAGGGTAAAATGTTCAGTATGAAAATTCTTACTGTTGTGTCCGTTTTCAATTGTCAAAGCATAAAATGAAAGCCAGCGAGAACAGTCTACAACAATGCTAGGTCTTAGATAACAACACTGAAAAAGTAATAATTACATTTAGAAGTTCAGCTCAGATCAGCAAGATTGTTCAAGAGACATAATTAGCATTAAACACAACTAAATATATCTGTGAATGGAAATATCCATTTCATTCACTGTGGAAGCATCTTAAATGTGTAGTGTTCTTAATAGCCAGCAGGGGGCGACTCCTCAGATTGCAAAAACAACTGCAGAGATTGCAGGGAAGTCTGTGGGAAACCTCTTTGGCTGCCTTCATCTATGAGCTTAGTGAACCTTTTCCTGGTCTCAATTGGTCGTTACTTCTTATTGAATCAATCCACCATGTTTTTTTTTTTAAATGATGGTCCAAGTTAGAGTAAAAAAGAAAAATAAAGCATGGTAAGGTTAAGTTTCGACCGAGTTTGTGATGTGATGCTACCATATGAGTCTGCAGTGTCCCATGGTTGCTCATTCAGATCCACCTGTCATGTGAGGTTTCAAAACATCAAATATAGTGATGGTATAAATACACAGCTCAAAGTTGCACAGTACTGAATAATTCAATTTAAATCACAAATATGAAGCTTTTACCAGAATTACTTTCATGATTTTATTATTTTTAATATCCAAAATATTACAGCAATCTCTCCAGTCGCATTGTTTTGAAAGTATTACAATCAGCCTTATGATTAAAGAAAGGGATTCGATTCCTCATAGACTTCATTAACAATACAATGTTGTGTATTTCAAACAAAGGCTAAGTCTATCATAAGCTCGCAAAACTAGCTGACCACCAACCCTGCACCCACATGTATGCCCACCTGTAACTGAAAAAAACAAACACACCTACTGACAGATGCTGGAAGTCGGTGTGAAAAACAGGAAATGGCAACGCAAAGAAGGCGGCACACGAAGGAAAAGAACAAAGCAAACACCGATCATAACAATGGAACGATTGATTGCAGCTGAGTGTGTTTTGAGTGTATTATTATTATTTCTTCAGGAAAATATTTGCCTTCGACATACAACAGATGAGATGTCACTAAGCACGGTTTCAAAATAGTGCCTTTTACATAAATCCACATATGTATATATTCAGTGGTTATCCTCCCGATTAGTCCCCTAAGGACTACAGTATGAAGAAAGCATTATGTAAACACAGGACCTTTAACACTGCTTCCTGTGGAAGGAACTATAGAAATGAACTATATATCAGTGCGATGCTTGTGCTGGTGGTGGGCGGCAGCTGTATTTACCAGAGGAGTCTGTTTCCTCTGATTTAATGAGCCTCTGGACCACTTCAGAGCTGATGTCACTGTTAACCTAGGAGCAAGAGTGGGATTTCGCCACCTGGTGATAATAGATAATGAACCATTAGAACAGTTTGTTTTGCTCTCCACATTCACTGCCTTTGTTTTGTCGCTGTAGGTGTAAATTAAAATGTGCTCTGCATCCAGACATTTATCATTTGGCACTAAAAATTTATGTGGGGATGTAGCTCATTGTATAGCATATATACATAAGATCAGCTATCCAGCTGCTATATATATATATATATATATATATATATATATATATATATATATATATATATATATATATATATAGATCTAGTGGGGCAAAAAACTAACAAACACCCAAAATCTAAAAAGGAGACAGACCCTTGCCGAAGCTCATCCTTTCTTGTAAGCCCCACTAATGACATGACCACAGGCAAACGCACCTGCTTCTTATGGAATCAGAAAGCCAACCCTGAATTCACGGCTTCACAGGGTTGAAACTCTGCTCTCCCTGGTGAAATTCCTCTGCACTAAACCCATTGCACCACCATAGCCTTTTCTGTGCATGAACTGCTTTGCTCTTTTTACTATTTTAATCTGCTTTCCTGATCTGATTTCTCTGATCAAGTGTATAAGATCTGTGTCCCTCACAGGCTACAAGCATGAAAACAAAGCCTCAAGGAGGTGCGCCAGTCTACTTCCCTCTCAGAGCACTTAAATTACACTGTGCTGAAAGGTTATTATTGATTTCTTTTGTCCAGTGATGACAAAACATAAAGTCTAATAGACTATTAAAGTCCGCCTGTGGATGTTTTTGGCCTTGATCTGCACAACTGAGAAAGCATTTATTTTGTTTCATTTGCCTTGAATGCAAGGATACGCAGCCTGAGGCATTATACAGTTCTTTCAGGATTTTCACATTAATGTATTGAAGGTGTTTTGCAAAATATAATTTGAGGATGTTAGGTAATACATCGAGGTATCAAATAAGGTATCAAATTGCTTGATGAGTAATGCAGAATATAAACCTTCTGTTTGTCAAGTCAGCTCCAGAGAACAAACACTAAAAGTCTAAAAGAGACTACAGAGGAGAGGACAGACAGTTGTACCACAGCCAGGAAGCCAGCCGCCCACTGGTGGAACACTGATGGTATTTTACCTTTGAAAAGAACAATGCTAGCCAAAAACCAACCCTGTAACTGAGTGGACTCCCAGTAACCAAACCAGTCGCACCTAAAACAAAGCAAAGCATTTAACTGTATCACTGTTTGGCATTTAAAAATAACATCCCCTTTCACTGTTCATCTTATAACAAATTTGTATTCTTAATTTATTGGTTGGCGTCAAATAACAATTTGAAGCACATCGAACAAGAGCAAGTAACCTCTAGGGGTTAAGTTTAATATTATTATATTATTAAATTACATCAACAGTTTGCTCTGTGCATTTTTATAAATTACTAACAGTTATTTGTATGTAGAGTTTCATTGTGAGCGCTTCTCACCGTAGTCAACTCCACAGTTTCCAACAATTCTTCAAGACTTCCAAAACTGAGGTGCTCAGCACTCACCCCATCTTACTGTCACTACATAACTTTAAAAACACTTAGACATTTAACAAGTTCCACAGGCGTTCAACTTTTAATGACTCTTGAAAACAAGTGTACACACTCAGGTCGTGGCCCTCACCTGACTGGTTTCTGCCCCTGCAAATATTCCCTTTGACATTTATGCACTATAGCCATGGACGCTCAGTTGAGTTGTCACATAGGTGGAGAATAATCTAATAGAATATAGCATATACAAGTTACATACAGACACATACAATATATGTCATGCTGTTTTTTTTACAGTTAGGTCCATACATTTTTGGAGAATGGCCAGTTTTTAGAGGTTTTGCCTTGGTACATCACTACAGTGGATTTTAAATAAAACAATGGAGATGTGATTGAAGTGAAAAACTTTCAGGTTCAATTCATAGACAGTTAATGCATTGCATTAACTGTTGGCTTGTTATTGAGCTAAATAGTGCGTTCCTTCTTTTAATAAATGCACCAGATTATTGATTTGGCCACTCATAAGGTTTTTGCTGTCTCTCTGATCCCCCACACCCACACCCACTAACACTGACATGTCTAAATGCAGTTTCAACACTTGAAACTGCATTTAGATCTTTTCTCTAGATCTTTTGCTGCATAAAAGAAAAACAACAAGGAAGCAGGCCTCACCTGCCCATAAAACTGCTTGTTGGTCAGTTGTCTAATTATTTTTGAGCCTCTGAAAATGGGCAGATATGTATAAAAATGGCCATAATTCCTAAGATAGACTTTGTTAAGACTTTTGATGTAAAGCTGAAAGACTACACTTCAATAATATCTTAATTGCTATATTTAAAACACGTTGATGGTACACAGGAGCAAGAATACAACAAATGTGCAAAAATATATAGACAGAACTGTACTTAGGAGTTAGATACATGTAAATTAGTTGGAAGACTTAATTTTTTGTCTTGTTCATGATTTGTATCCTGATGTAACAGCCACTGACTCTTAATTTTTTTAAGCTAACACAACTATTCTGAATCAGTTTGATACGGTTTATGCAGGAAGATAAATAATCACGTTAATTGTATTTCTTCTCATTCTCCATTCTCTGGAGTTTACTGTCCAGGCAGAGATTTGTTAACGTTTTTAACGTATTAAATTAGTTATTGCAGTGTGCTCAACGATCAGCTCATTTTCTAATGTAGATCTCAATACATCTTACATTTCTGCATGTTTTACAGTCTGCACAGCACACACATCTCTTACTAACCTATCACTGAGAGTCCTTGAAACACTGATGATTTAGGCTTATGTTATGATTACAAAGTGACATCCGCTGTGTATATTTCCCATGCCAAACACATCTGTAACTGTGCACTTCTAGCTAACCATAAAGAGGCTCTTTCCTGTTTGTCAAATCTATTTTTGCCCATCAGCTCTTTTATGTAATTTTCAGTCTTTTTTGTTCATCCAAGGGAAACTGAACCCCTTTTAGAGCAATGTGATTCAGACTTGCATTTGTATTTCATAAGCTGCATTTGCGGCATCTACTGTTTAGGTGCCAAAAATGGTTTCAGAACGGTATAACATCATAAAATGTATTTAAAAGGCTAAATTAAGCATGCAGCTGCTTTGTCAAAGAAGCTTTTGTGAGCTGCTCATGTGTGCCCTGTTAAATTCAATTCTGAAGTGAGTGAATTTGCCAGTTCAGTGGTTGAAAAAATAGAAAGCACGCTGTTGAAGTATTCCCATTATTCCAAAAACAGTGTACTTGTGTTCTGTACCTCAGTAACTGTCTCTTGATTCCAGTGGAGAGCTGTCAAACAGCCCCTCCTGTTTCAGAGCTCCATTCACAAGTTCTTGTCTCCCTCTGCAGGACATCAGCAGAGCTCACCATTTACTTTTAGTTTTCTCTGGTCTCACTAGCTGTCACTGTAATACAAGCTATAAATTGTGCATGTTATGTTTCATCATTTTTAGCTGGGATACGCGATATTTATACCAGATTTAATCTTTTTTAAGGTCATTTCCCAATCTGTGTTTCACCTGAGTCAAAGTGAGATTATGATTAAAAGTTGGTCATTTTAAGTTCTGCTAAATGGACATAATCAAAAGCATATTTAATTTAAATAAAACCATAATATTGCCAAAATGCATCATGTCTAATTATGGTCTTTATTTTTTATAGCATTTAAAGTTTTTCACCCACTAAACCCAATACTACGAGGAGCAGTTACTCACCTGAAGCCCAGGACACTGACTCATGTCTGAAAAAATGAGTCTTCAAAGTGTCTGCAAGAGGATAAAGCCACCTTTATTCCACACAACTGTTGCTCAGCAGCTTCCACTGCCATATTTACTCATATTTTAACGCCATATCAATGCACCTAAACGGCCGGCTAATGAAGTAATTAACCAGTTGTGACTTGGGCATGTTTTAAATCTGGATTTAAGTGTGGCGTTTCATTTGCAGTTAACAAAATATAAATTTTGTGCTCAGTTGAGCTTGATGGCCTTTTTGTGAGGATGATCTCAGAGCGCTTTTTTTTTTTTTGGAAATAACACAAAAATGAGCTGAATGAAATGCCATGCTCATCATGTATTTCATTCTTAACCGATTTCACACAGTTAATCTGTATGCACTCCAAACTCATTACACCATAGAGTGCTAAAGGGCACATTAGTCATCCAGGCATATCTGTGCGCGAGTGGGCCGCAGACGCCTCATGCAGAGAAGCCCACGTGCTTCTTTTTCACCCATGATGATGTCATATCCAGAGACTTCCTGAACACAAGGTTCATTCACACAGCCCTCCTCCCGAAAATGGGCCGAACACCAAACAAGCTATCTCCATAGCAACTGCAGCCTCGGGGTAGCATGTGAGTCCCCTTCTTGTTGTTATTTGTTATTTGAAGGAGGATTCAAAACTGTGTGTGTACTGTCCTCCCTCACGTGTGCCCGTGTAAATACCGCATGACATTCAAAGGGTCGAGTTCTGGATATTTTCATTCCGTATAAGCTATTAGCAAACATACAGAGTCTCCAATGAATAGGACTACATCTGTCCCTGGCGCAGTACAGGAAGGGAGTAGTTGATGAGTCACTGTCTTCTTTGGGTCTATTAATTTACAATTTTCCTCTCGAAAATGAAGAGACCGTTTTAGCTTATATGCCCAGAATATTTAAGGTTGATCAGAATCTAAATGCATGTTAAATTATTCATTCACTCCATTAATAGGAAAAGTGACACATTTAAACAAACACCATCATAATGTGTGGCGGGATTATTTATTGCTTCATTCAGGAATACAAAAATGGCATCAATAGGTTTTTTTTATTATTTAATTTAAATTTTTTAGAGGCACAAAGGCTCAAACAGATTGATGACAATTCTCATCATAGAAAATTGAATAAGACAGTATTAATAACATTTCCATTACCATAGGATGTAAAATAATAAGACAGACAAAAATATACTATAAAACTACTATAGGTAAGGTTAATGTAAATCCCTTCAGATTACAGATACATGGCAATAAAACAAAGACAACATATGTGTATTCTAAAGAAAAAGAGAGAAAATGATATATGACAACAAATTACTTCTCTTAACGCTTTATTTACTATTTACACAAGAGGGGAAAAAGGTGTTTCATACAAATTACATTCAAGAAATGTCAGATGCACTTGTACTGCACTGGCTCAATGAGAAATATCCTTAAATGATCAATATTAGCTTTACGAATATAACAAAATATAGTTATTTTCTATCAAATAGGTCCACATCAAGTGCTAACTCTTGCGACTCAGGCCTACATTTTACTTTAATGTAATTTTACTGCTTTAGAGTTACATAACTGGCACTTTGTATTTAATGTACTACTGTTCACTCAGAATTACACTTAAACTTGTGCTTTTCTATTTAAGGCGAGATATATGAGCACATTGGTAATCCTGACTGTATAGCTATTTTGTGCTTATGTTTTATGGCAATTACAGAAAATAATTTCTATGCTCTTTGCATCTGCAAGCACAATAGTTCTGAATAGACAGGCAATTAGCTCCAAGCATAATGATGGCCATTGTGGATAAATTCAAAATGCAGCTATTCACAAAACAATACACAGTTTAAACTTTGGACATTTTGTTGCTGAGTTGTTATTACAATTTTTAAAAAAAGAACAAAATATCAAATTAAATCAAATGATCTCACTTTAGTTTGCATGAGTGAGACTTAAGTTAGATTGTTAGCTGCAATATTGGGAAATAAAACCTCAACTATTGTGCATGGAAATCATTTCAAAATGAAGCACACGTCCCCATAAAGCTATCTTGGCACCTGGATATAATTGAATATATACTATATGAATAGGAAACGGTGCATTATTCACAAATAATATATAAAAATAATAATAATAAACATTGAAATCCCATTCTGAAAAACAGTGCATATTAGGAGATGTCACAACAGTTCATTTGTATATGCTTAAGGCAGCAGTGTGCGCTTCACAAGAAAACTGCACTTAAAATGAGATGATCAACACGTAAGCTTTGGTCAATCTTTACATGTAAAAAAATACATACAAAAAGACAAAACACGCACTTTGTGCACAAAGGATGGAAAAAATGACCAAAAAACAAAGAACGTTGTACGTGTGATGACTTTACATCGCGACATTAACCTGTTGATGTCGTCTTTTATGATAAGGCAAACCGGTGCGGCTTTCTTGTCTGGACATTATGGCTATGCTGTTTGTGGACTTCAACATTTTATGTTTTTTCTCTTTGGTTATAAACAGTGTTTCCACCTGAAAAACATCATGAACAACGTAAGGCACAATTTTCTGCCTTTCCTCAGTGGTGTTATCTGTTGGAAACCTGTCGGGTGTTGATGGCAGACATTACGGGTCAAATGAAATCTTCTGTTTGCCAAATGTTTATGGCAGGAAAACATCCAAAACAAACACAGCAGCCATATTTCTATCACCATGGGTAGCGAAAATAAGGAAGAGAAGGTCTGATTGGTAGTGGAAATGCGTCACCTCGATGGACTGCCCGTTAATGTCTGTCTGTCTGTTTGTTTGTCGGCGGGGTGGGGGGGTAAGGGTATGTTGTCATTTCCTGCTGGAGTCCCTCCTCTATGTCTGACCTCTGGCCTGAACGCCCGTCAGATCCTTTCTTATGATTTCATTCACTGCAAGAGAAATAAAGACGCCAATATCAGACACTGACGCGATCAGTTTCACAAAGAAATTTCCAAATGATAAGAAAACAATGCCTTCCTGACAACGTAAAACAGTGACATTGATAACATTCCTATTGGAAATATTCCTCAGTGAGAACATTTACAGTCTGACTGATATCCTGTGAAGGGCGTCGATGGAGGGTAGACAAATGCTGCATTTATATAGAGTAACCTCTAGAGGTAGCAAGCAATTGCTGGTTGTTGCTCAGCCGATTACAAGTGTGTGTAAACACACACCGACAGCAGAGGAAGGGGGTTGAAATGGAAACTTTCATGGTGTCACAGCTCTAAAAATAGGAGCACTGTGTGTGTGGGGGGGCATACAACTTGCATTCGAAATAATAATAAATACACACATAATAGGTGCAGTTGTTTATCTCTCTCAGCAGCACAGGTTTGAGTTCATGGAGTTTTGTTTTTATCTGCTGAGTAAAACAGCCGAATAGTAGAGACAAGGAAGTGTAACTACTTGCTGTATAGTCTTACTTAAACTTCCTGCCTGCTTAGGTAGTTCAGCGTTAAGAAGCTAGGAATGATGACTATGTGTAATATGTCACTGCTTCACAAATGCCATGCCGTCTGTGTTGAGCTGTGGTGTTTATCTGGCAGCCTACTGTGTACACTCTGGCTCTCAGACATTATAGGCTGGTGCCACTGCTTCCACTATGCCCCGGGGAAGTCATTAGGACGGATGAGTAATAAAAGTATTTCAAAGAGGACCAAAAAAAGCTTCTTGCCTGTGACAAAGCCATTACAGAGCATATTATGCCTGTGATTCTGTAACCATGGTAATAGCCTTCATTTTAGTATTGGCTTATTGAACCGTTAAAATGTGATTATCCAGCTAGCGTAGTTCGTATAGCAGTCTGTCAGGTTTGCAGAGTTTTCTGCTAGAGTTTGTTTTTTTCATTCTTTTTTAAAAGGATGCTTCTGATTCTGTTTGACTTGGTATTCCTCATTAAATACACCTTAGTCAGATGTTTTATTTAGGAAATATGCCTCCTTATTAACAGGGTAAACAAGAAACCCACTACAGTCGTGAGCCAATTAGCTTAGTTTAGGGAATAAAAGCATGCTAACCAGTCACCTAAGCTGTCAGTCATTTTTTTTTATAAGAACCCAAACAAGGAGTAATATGTTTACTTGTGTCATTTATAAGGATACCCAACTTTCACACACATTTTTACCTTTAATTTCATGCCACTCGAATAAAAAACATGCTGGGTTTTTCTGCTCTGAGCGAGTTTTTGGCTTACAGCTGTTTGTAGGAGTCTTTCCTCTGATTTTATTAACTACCTGCAGCTTCGTGCGGTGCTACAGCAGCAGGATCCAGATAGTGAGACATCTGCATTTTTGTGTATGGCACAACAGTCATAATTTTCATGACTTGTTATTCCTAATACACAAAATAGTACGTTGCAATATGTACTTTTTTATGCCATTTACTGTTACTGTTGAAGTTGGTATTTCAGTGTCTGTGAAATCAGCAAATCATACATGAACCCAATAAAATGTCATCTATGAATGAAACATTTGAGTTATTATTGTGTTGTGGGAACCCAAGGTTAACATAAGTTGCCTTCTTTCTAACCTTACAGAAAATGACTTGCTCATGCTCATTGGGCTACATATGTAATAATTATCCATTGACAAGAATACAAAAAAGTTGATATATATTAAGATATTAAGCTGCCTCTGTAACTTCACACCTACGAATATGAAATATTCAAATCTGATTTTCTAACCACTGTTAGAAAAAAAACTGCCATCTTGCTTTAGATAAAGATAGATTAACTCAGTTCAGCCCAACTGTGTATGTTCTATTTCCATCTTTAATTTACATAGTGTCAAAGCTAAGGGTGCGACTACATTTAAGCTCATGTAAAACAATGTCTGACATTATCTCACCCACACAGCTGCACTTCTGAGCAGGCACAGAGCAAACCGAAGACCACAAAATATATTAGAAGCTAGGAAGAGTCGTGTTATGTTTTTTGGTTTGTTTTTCTGACTCGTTTTTGGTGGAGTGTTGTGTGGTTTTTAGGGGATACAAACTATAATTCTAATTCAAACTTAAAGTACCTTTAACCTTAACCCAGTCTTTGTTTCTTTCTCTCAGCCTCTCCCTTGTCTTCCTTTGTGAAAGAGCAGCTCAGCGCTGAGTGCATTTTTTCAGCCAAAGCAGCTTCTGAGACTTCCAGCACTGCAGGAGTAGCCAAACTGGATGCTCTGCTGTCGTCACAACATCGGCCTCCCTGTTTATTTTAGTCTGTAGTGGAATTCCCTCTGACACCCAATGCCTTAAAGAAACTTTCATCTATCCAGCAGTGCCACAGGATTTTTCCTGAGTATAAAACCAGCTTAGAGAAGGAGCAAGAGTGCCACAGAGGAGCAACATACAGTGGGGCTTTACTGATTCGAATGAAGGGTTGGCACACACTGGCAATTTGAGGCAGGCCTAGGGAACACTCAGACTAGTCTGTTCAATAGGTGAGTGTCTGGCTCCTGAGTTCTATACCAATGAGCTGGACTGTTTACCAACCAAAGGTGGGAAGAGAGGGGAGAGAAAGGGAGGGAGAGAAAGGGGAAACTCTGTACAGTAGCTGACTCAGTTGCCTGTTGTGAGCTGGAATGTGTGCGTTTGTGCATCGGCAAGTATCTGCATGTTCATACAGTGTACATGTTTGGACATACAGTATTTTTAATATTTTCATATGACCGAATCTATTTAAATGAAGCTCTTATTTCACTGCAATGACACTGAAGCTAAAAACACATCCACTGAAAAGAGAAAGTGGAGGGATCGGACTGACATCTAACTGCTATTCTAGCTACAGTTCTGGTGTGTCAGCACTTAGAGTGACAAGCTTGCATTTTCAACCAAAGCTCACACACACACACACACAGTGAAAAAACCTGCTCGCGAGTGTTATTGTTATTTTTCTTGACGCTGGCATGAAGGGACCGATTTGAATCTGATTTGCATGAAGACATTTTCTCCATAATTCATTTTCTGTTCCTATGAGAGTCCAACTGTCAGATTGAGCCTTAAGTTAAAAAAAAAAGAAGATTTTTTATAGGTGTTAAATCCTTTTTGGTTTAATACATTTTGTTGCACATTAGCATTCAGGAGCAGTTTGAATTAAAATAAATTACTCCCTTGCTGTATTCGTACTGCACACAGTGCAGACTGCAGATTTTCAGCACCTGAAAGACAAAACAAACAGAGGTTGTTTTGTCTTTCAGGTGCTGATGCAGCAGTTGGAGACCCAGCATGTCTGTTAGATTCATCCTAGACAGCATGTCTTTTGTCCCGTCTTCCTTCTCTCACCCCAACCAGTCACGGCAGCCGCCCCTCCCTGAGCCTGGTTCTGCTGGAGCTTTCTACCTGTTAAAAGGGAGTTTTTCCTTCCCACTGTCACCAAAGTGCTTGATCATAGGGGGTCATATGATTGCTGGGTTTTTCTCTGTATGTATTATTGTAGGGTCTACCTTACAATATAAAGGGCCATGATTTGGCACTGTATAAATAAAATTGAATTGAATAGACTTTTGTCGCCCCCACCCCTTTTTCCTCTTTTTCTATTCCTCCGCCACCTTCTCCTTACTTTAGCCAACCTGGCCTTCCCCCCATGTCTGCTCCAGCATAATACCCACTCTGATATTAATGCAAATAATAAAATAAAATAAATAAACAGAGAGTCTATAGTGCTCCTTTTGGCAAAGAAAATGTGTTTGGCACAACGAAGCATTCAGACCATGATTCTGCTTGCTAAAAATGTCGGACTGGACAGGTTTAAAAAAAACAAAAAACAATTCGCATTACCGTATTCGTATTACACACAGTGCAGACTGCAGATTTTAAAGCTGTATTGTAGCATAATCGCATCTGGAAGGGCGCGATTGAGTCTTTAAGTCTTTCAAATGAGATGTAAGTGAGCTGAGACTAATGCACGTCCACCAGGCTGTTGCTATGTGCTTTATCTTTCCTGCGCTGATCTCTACCTGCTGGAACAATTTCACCTGCTCCACTGCCTCCAGGCTTTATTCCACACCCACCAAATCTGTCACTTTCAGCCTTTGTACGCTGTGCCAGTTGTTCTATTTTTGCTCTGACAAACTATATGATATGTAGTAACTGATGGGGGTGATTCTTGACCTTTGCGGTTCATAACAAGGCAGGCTCTGACAGGCATCTTTCACCAAGTTGACTAGATAATGTAAATAAATACCAGTCAACAGAAGAACGGTCACGTCTGAATACCAGCAGAGGGCACGGGAACTTTTCGAAGGGCATAAAAATTCAAGCCCTCTGCATGGGAGAAATTAGAAGCCACACTTTGTAAGAGAACAAATAGCGGGTTTTCATTCAACACTCGTCTCTGGAGTTGACACACTTTAAAGTCCCTCTGAGATGTGACAGTTACGGACCACAACAGTGTGACGATACCAGGATGTGGCATCACCTCTTTTTCAAAAATGACTATAGACTTTAACACATGGCTTGATGAGTAATGTTGACAATCTCACTTAGGGCTATAAAACACTTTTTTACCTAACATAAATGAGTGTTATGCGGTCAGGATCAAACTTCAACAACCTTCCACTCAAACTGGAAGGGATTTTTTCTGCCTCACCTATCTTCTCACCCCCTAAAAATGTTTTGACTCTTGGGTAATCCCCCCTCTTTTTCTCACTAAATAGCAATGATGGCATGCGTAGGTGGCATGTCATCTGTTGGGAGTGATAAGACAATGGCAGAGCAATTGAGCTACAAATGCTACATAAGGTTAATAAGGTTTTTACATTCAGGAATGGTGTGAACTTATAGAACTGGCATTGTCATATTGAAAATTGTAAAATCACTTGACGCTCAGATTAATAAAAGACAGTTTTTAATCCCAGGAACTGCAAGTAGTTTTCATGAGATAAAGGGTTAAAGTTAAACTCAAGCAGGGGCACCTGGGGAAAATGACTGACCGTCATCAGCTTTTGATGATGGGAGGATGAAAGAGGGCCCCAGTTTGACCATTTCTCTAACTCCTTGTTAATTCACCAGCTCACAGCCCTGTTGCTGTTTACTGTGGAGGAAAATCCTGCAAGTTCCATCCAAAAAACACAAATTCCATTGCTAGCCTTTTTTCTTCGTTTCATTTTTTCCATTGAAGCACGCACATGTGCAAACACACACAGCTCCTTCCCTTTTCCTGCGAACTACCCTCCACCCTCCTGCTATCTTACAGGGATCAGGCGGGATCTCTGGAGGACAGCAGCTGCAAATAGGAATTTCTTGTGCCAGATTGGCAGAATCCCGTGGTCGGAAAAAACCTAAACCTCTGGTGGGCTCCCCGACAGAATTGAGGGGCATAGGGCCAAGGAGAAATCCTGGCCAACTATAACAAACAAAAAGGCTTTCCCCAGTTCTCCCAGGCAGCACGTTCCACTGTTTGACAATGGTTGCCATGGAAGTTGTTTTTCACTTCATAACAGTGTCAACATGTCCGGGCGGTCAGCACAGTGACACTTTTTTCTCCCTCTCGCCCTGTCTTTAATGCATGAAAAAGCTCATTTCCTGATGTTTGCCAGTGCCAGATGAACCCCTACGACCAGCAGAATGAGCATTTTTGAATGGAGCAGAGCATTGACGAGCAAAGTCTAACTTTAAAAACCACCCGGCTGACAAAAACCAAAGGTAAGAAAAATACTGCACCGCGTTCAGAGCTGCTCGTTTTATTTTAAAAGATTGGAGGTTTGGAGAAATTCTAAGGAAGAGGTATAACCTCATGCCTGCTGCTGGATGTGGCCTGACATTAATTTTGTCAGAGGGTAGTGGGGTTGACAAGCACAAGTATAAACATATGACTCACAATCCCTGTTATTTCCACCTTGAATGGAACATAACTGCACCTCCCGGCAAGGATTGTTTTAACAGTGCGAGTTTGTTCTGCTGGCTTTGTTCAGAGGAATACTATAGCACACAGACTGGATCAGGATATGTGAAAAGGAGATACTGTAAATATCCTTGAATTGTTCTTGGGAAAAGTCATATCTTTGTTAGTGGATCTTATCAAATCGGAACTGCACCTATCGATCACGTTGTCTGGCCCTGAATCTGGAGACTCAGACACAAGCTGCAATTGACCACTCACACTGAGTATAAAAGCATTAACTTACACTCACCATCATCTAGGTAGGCCTGGTCCAAATTCTCTTCCTTGACAGTCACTCGTCTCTGTCCATCTGCCGAAGCGTCCATCTGCCCCGTCCCAGCTGGAGTTCTGCCTTTCTGCTGCTGAATCACGGTGGGGTAGTGCTGCGGGTGGGTTACTGCTACCTGGGGGGGTGTGGGTGAATGGGTGGCAGCTGCCTGTGGGGAATAGCTATCGCAGTATATGATCTGCTGGTTGTCAGGTTGAGGCCCAGTAAGGGGTTGAGGTTCACCTGCTCGGATCAGGTGGTGGTTGGTGGGAGAGAACTGGATGATAGAGGGGTGTTGACCTGCATTGATTGGCCCCACAGACTGAGCCGGGGAGCCCGTGTGGACCAGGACCGATCTGTGGGGGTCAGGCATCATCCCTCCGGTCTGCCACATAGCAGGGCTGCCACTCAGACTCTTGCCTCCACGTGAGTACACGATGGCCGGGCTCTGCTGCTGGAAACGTGCATCCTGGTTTGGAAGGCTGGAGCTGAGGCGCTGGCAGGGAGCCATGCCAGAGACCAGGCCATTGTCTGGGTGGAGAATGCCACGTGGGCTATGGTAGTAGGAATGAGGAGATAAGCCCAAGATTTGAGGCATGGCAAAGCCCATGCGCTCTGCTTCATACTCATCTATAGGCTCCGTCTTAATGGATGGAGCTGAGGAGGGGAAAAAATGAGTAAGATGGCTGTGAACAATACCACGAAAATCATTTAAATATAATTCTTTAAAAGCAGTATGTGAAAAAAGCATACCAAAAAGAGGCTGAGCAGCATTCTTACATGCCAGTGGTGTGTAGGTGAAATGCTGAGGCTGGCTGCGCTTTCTTTTGCCATTGATGACGTAGAAGTTTACTTTGACAGGATGGCAGACAGATGCATCCCGGTAGGGCGGCACCTCCACAAACAGCATACTCTACAAGACAATGCTCTATTATGTACTGAAAGTGATTCATTTATTTGAACTAAAGGGTAGATATCCAGAATTTAAGTGTCATGTTTAATACATACAGGTTGGCTTTTGTCTTTATCCACCGTTGCTTCCATTTCCCAGATTTGCTGCCCATCTAGAAAGAAGGAAAGAGAAAGCGAAAACCTAATTACACTTAAGAACATGTGGTAATTAATTCTACAGGGTAAGTGAGGTCGATTGCTTCCAGATGTACTTGACAACGTGCAAATTTGGAAACCGGTGAAACTAAAACGATTGAGAAATTAATTTTCTTTCTTTTTCAAGTGTATTTTTGCTTATTTTATTTCACCAATTCAAACGTAGGGACGTGCATTACTAGACAAATCTACTGTATGTCCCCACGAGTCCCATTTGAGTTACAGTTCATGTCGACAGAAAAGGCATCTTTGTGCTTGGAGATGATATCACTTTTGAAACCACTTCCTCTTACCCCACAACGCACGCCCAACAATAGAGGATCGGTAGGTTTACCCCAAACACACATACAGCCTTCCATTGTTCGGAAAGACATGTGACTTTTGAACGTCCTGAGCCGACTAAATAGTAACGTAACAAGGTGAAACACCTTGGATTATATCTATGGCGGTAAAGGTTTACGTTATCTCACACTTCATTAGATTTAAATGCAGCTGTCATTTATGTGCAAAAGTTGAAAACAACATGTGCCTGCGAACGTAAACTCCACATGCCCCAACACATGACAGGACATGTGCTGTTTGGAGTGCAGTTGGGAAACCCTCTGTCAGATTGTGAATTAATAACACATGGCTAAAATGAGTCAGCAGGAGAAAAGGGGGGATTCCACACATGTTGACAACTTTTTTTCTTAGCTTTCTTTTTATGATCAACTTTCTCCACTGCTACAAAACGTGACCATTTCTGCTTTCTTGGCATTTCTATTTGTTTGCATTTTGTTGCAATTCTACTCCAAGGGATACCCCTGACTGCGTGTACTTTTGGAGATAATTGCATGTGGAGGGGGGGGAAAGGGGGCAAGGAATGAAGCTGGAAACAGAGAAAGAAAATTTACTTGGACAGAGAAGCTTTCCTTCTCTCCGTACAGCTTTCCCTGTCCAAGCACAGGAGTCAGGGGAGCTCCAGCCAATAGCAGCTGAGGGATTCAGAGGGATTTCACAGCCTCACTGATCCAGAACTTTGTGTCATACACAAACTCTTCAAAACATCGGCAACCCCTCTTTGTAAGATTTCTTTTTCCATCTCTGTATTACTATCCATTGCTGTTGTTTCATAACACAGCAGCAGGGAACCCCAAAGAAGAAGAAGAAGGAGGAGAGGAGGGGAAGCACCTGCGATGTGCATGTCCAAGTTTTATTTTAGGTAGCCTGTAGATTTAAAAATACAGCATTGATGCCATTTAATCAAAATAAGGGAAACCCAGAACAACAGAACTTCTGACCTTTGACCTAAGACAAGAACCATAAAAGCTCCCAATCATAGTACAAATGCTTCAGTCTGGCGTAAAAATGTCAGAAGGCAAGAAAAATTACTGCACTTCCTCGCTGCTAAAAATAAATCCTTTTGTTCCGTCCATTTGTTTCAACAAATAAAACAAACTTTTATGTGACACCATTGATCAAATAACGAGAGGCCCGTGTGACTGATAAGACATGAAGGTGAGGGAGAAAAGGTCAAAAGGAAGTCAGGCAGCAGCGTTATCCTTCAGATCATGCAAATAATTCACGCAGATTCATCTATTAAATGAAAGCGAAGACACGTAACAGCTATGACCTCGTGCACAGACACGGCCAATTATGACTCATTAGTTGTCGTTCGTGTCGTGTTGTTACTGTCACACAATGTTGTGCAACAGTGGAATTGACAAATCGACAGACACCACAAAGATTTTATGAATTCAGTCACTGATTTGGTTTGAAAGCAAAGCATGTTTTTGGAATGCCGCTTACCCTGTGTTTTCTCCATAAAAATGACCTTGGAATCGGAGCTGAAGTTCTGCCCAGTCAGGATCATCTGCTGGCCACCCAGAACAGAGCAGCTGTCCATGTCCTGCTTCTCGACCATGGGAAGCTCGTGAGCTGAACGCTGAGCTGCAGGGACACACAAAAGGGTGGCATGCAACATTTACTGCCTTTCTACTGGTGTCACTTTCTCCAGTGTGTGGATTTTCTGTTTTTCTTTGTTTTTGTGAACTTCTTTGCTTTCTATGCTGTTACTTGGACGCTATGCAGCAGGTATTGGCAGTTTTCCCCAGCTCTGACATATCACAGACTACATAACCAATTTTTTGTCATAGCCCAATACTGCAGAAAAGAAAAAAAAAAAGCATGTAACAGATGATCTGAAAGTTCACTATTGATTTCTCACAAATGCAAAACAACTCATTACCAAGAAGTGACAGTGTTTGGCACTAAACATTTGATGCTGAGTCATTCAACAATCTAACCCAGTGCTTTTGGTTTTAATCAGCCGAAGCTTAAAATCAGTCAAATCACAACCTGCAAGAGCAAAGGGGAGTTGTTGCTGTCTCAGCCCATTTACAATCAAGTACCGTACAGAGACAAAGAACAAAATAAAACTAACACCGAAAAGAATGATGCAACCTCTAAAAACTGTAAATGTGCTGTGCAGTCAAATCATTCAATCGGACAAATATTTCCAGTTGATTGAAATATGAGAACCGAATTGAACGTTTAGATGAGGCCGATACAAAAATGCATACAATACTCAAACGTGCGGAAAGAAATACACCTGCTTAACTGGAAATGGACATGTTATGTAATATGTATATGTTAAAGGGAAACAGATAATATTCCCGTAGCCATCAGCTTTGTATTCATTTATTCATCTTTTAAAAAAAAAACAAGACAGTTCCTCACTGGTGCCCTATTGTCATCAGTTCAGCCGTATCTCCTGTTCAGCTGAATCTCCACATTTACTGATGGGAACTGAGCTACTGACAAACACGCCGCTGACCTTTAAATCGGCCGGTTCAACCTACTACACTGAAAAAGGGTAGAACAAAGAGGATGACACAAGCAGGTGCCTCATCTCCTCAAACACCCCATCACTGACCCTCTGCTTAACAATACGCCTGACAGATGCAGCACAGGTGTTACTGTGCGCTGCTTTACGCTCGATTGGTTTTCACATACAATGATTTTTCAGAAATTCACCTTTAAAAAAAAAAAAAAAAAAAAAAAAAAAGAGGTAGTAACTGTTGTTTCTCCCTATCTGTGATCCGCGAGCAGATGGAAAAAAATACTTACAACATAATATTGTATTCTGCATCATGACTTTTTACAATGGCAGGAGCATATTGCAAGCAGATGGTGCAACACTTGACCAGGGTGTTGATTAAAGCCAGATAAAGGCCCTTCTTGTTTGAGTTTTGATTACACCAGGTGCTTTAATAACACTGTGTACACATTCGCTGATGTACCCAAACACAGACTTTACTACTGTGCACATACAAACAGGTACACAGACACTGTCACATGCTGTGCCCACCAACTGGATGGAAGCCCTGGTAGCATAAAGAGGTCTTTCATACTATCAGGCAAGCTCCAAACTCATTTGAATGTGGGTTCTTTTTTTTATGTTTGTTTTGTATGAAGTTTTGTTAACTCTTGAAAAGCAGTTTGACCTCAATGGGAAGCGCACATGCTGAAATTCAAAAAGCTCATGGTCTATCAGGACGATATTAGTAGTTACAATAACGCAAAAATAAAACATATTGTTAAATGTAATTGTGTGCAGCTACTTACAGCACTCAATGGGATGTGAGGCCACCTGGAGAGAGACGTGCTGTCCTCCGGGCTGAGGTATGTGCACGCGAAACACAAGTCGGACTCTGGTGTTTTTCCGACCGACGTCCGTCTCGCCCTTCCTCAGCTCGATGTCGGCGTTCCTGAGCTTCAGGATCCCAGCACAGTCGATGCTGCGACGAGAACGAAATGTTCAGAACTTTAATATTTAAAACATTAGACTGCGAAAAGACAGATCTGGGGTTTAAAAGTGGACACTATGCTTATCTCACATTGCTTTCATGTTGTTCTTTGGCTCCAGCGGGATCTCGAGGACTTTGGTGCCGTTGATAATCTTTTCGAAGCTGGTGGTCGTAACTGTTTTGCCAGTGATGCGGTGGACTTGGTAAAAGGCATGAGGCTTGAGGATGCGCTCGTCAGCTGTACCGATAAAAATCTGCAGGCCAAGAGGCTCCTTGCCTCTATAGCCATGTAACTGTAAACGAAGAAATAGCACTCAGTCATTTTCTTTTCTTTTTTTAACTTAAAGCATCCTCTGGAAAGCAAGGAAGCAGAGATACAGTACGAAGGAAATATTTCAGTCACGTTTAACTGGTTGTGCTTCTCCATAACCGCTTTCTCTAACTCTGCATTTCCAGATGTTGCCCCCCTCCAGTGATGGCAAATCTGTGTCAGACCCACGTGCAAACACATAAGTCTTTTTTCTGCAGCCTTGAACGGAAGCCAGCAGAGAGCTCAAATCCTACGGCCTTGTGCTTGTTCTTTCCGATGGGATGAAGGATTAAGCGGGGATTCTATCTTTTAAAGTTTAGCTGAAATGACAAGTACCATATTGATTAAACCGCGAACATGAAAAGACCAAGATGCTACTTTTAACCTGTGACTGCCTCCTAAGGAAACCTGCAAAAACCACAAAGCATCAACTTGCATCTAAATGCTGTTTTTATGCAAACTGTGTAGTGCATAACCTTTATCATAGAGCACAAACATGAATTGGATTGTGGGTAATGGAAAAAAAAAAGGCTTCGGGTCCCTCTGCCATTAGCCTGCAACACGCAAAGTTAATTTAAAGTTGTTTCGAAACATAATTTCCATTCAAAAGAGCTCCGTTTAACTGCGGTCAGGGGAAAAAAAATCAACTTGTTTGAAGAAATTATCATCTCAGTGGATGCAACTGTCAGGCTTGACAGCAGCTGCTCAGTGTGAACAGAAGCTATGGCAACATGAATGAGCATGCTCCCCTCCAAACAGAAGGAAGCTGACTGCAAACACTCAAAAGGCCATGTGAGCAGCCGGCCAGTCGTCATGGCATTGGCAGGACCCGTGAGTCATGACAGAGCGCAGTGTAGGAAAAGTAAAGTGGAGGGCAAGAAGCTTAGAGAGAGGCAAAGAGAAGAAGAGAAGGAGGGAGGGGGGGGACACAGAGAGTGAAAGAAGGGCAGAGGAAGGGAAAGAGGAGGTGAAGGAGTGCAACCGTGGCTAGCCAGGCCTGACCATCTGATTGGCCGGCAAAGCAGGCAGAACTGACCTCAGGGTGAGGCCTTTGGGGATGGGCATAAAATGGAAAAGAAGCATTAGAAGCTTAATTTCCACAAAGTCCCCACAGTCACAGACAAACACAGCAGTGAAATGTTGCCACAGTAACACAAAGAAAAGGAAGTTGTATCTATTTATGGACCCCAGCTGTAACTGTGTCAAGGCTAATTTTAAAGTGGATATTTGAATCTTATTTTGTGACTAGAGAAAAACTAAAATATTAGTATTTTTCATTTTCGTCTGCAATCATTATAACCACAGGCCGTATTCAGTTTCTACACATAGGGGCTGAACGCTTCGATACTTCAACGCAGCTAACGCAAGAACCACACAGTCAAAACCTCTTACACAGAGTGCAAGAGGAAGTCAGAACAGCATGAGAACAAATATGTACATGTGGTTAAAACCATACGGCGAAGGTGCACTATTGCAGACTATTTTAAGCTTTAACACCAAAAAGAAAAAAAAAATCTGAGTGTTAGAGTTGATGAGTGACCCGAGGGT
This sequence comes from Copadichromis virginalis, assembly GCF_057382275.1. Lineage (NCBI taxonomy): Eukaryota > Metazoa > Chordata > Actinopteri > Cichliformes > Cichlidae > Copadichromis > Copadichromis virginalis. The sequence continues at coordinate 28,164,381 of NC_140637.1, forward strand.
TGTCCTGAGTGTGCACCCTGGTTTCAATGCGTCATTTTTCTGGGGTTACAGCAGCTATTTCAATTTGTTTTAGAAAGTGAAAAAAAATGGAGAGGTGCCATGACAGTAGCCACAATAACTAACACAGACTCATTTTCATACAGATGACCCCGGGCAACAATACCACCACTACCGCCGAGTGTATAATGAGTAGGAAATACTATTACACGCAAGCCCTCCCACCAGGGTTGCCTGAGGCTCTCGAGCTGGACGGCTAATTTAAAGCGGAACTGTTACTAGTTTCCTTATTCCTTACTTTGCTGCTGTGTATACTGTCAAAGCGGTGGACGATAACAGAATTCAGACTGCTCTAGAAACCGTTCTAGGCACTTTTTTCTGTGCTTGGTTCTGTATGATGTCAGTTAAACGGACACCTGTAATACAACGATTTGAGGCACACAGCTCTGTATGTGAACACAGAATCTCCACCCGTGTTCAAACCTCCTGTTTACAAGGGCCAGCCAATCGGAAGAAAGTTGGCAGACCAGTATAAGAAAAATAAGGATTAGGTTTAGCTGTGAATCATTAGACTACTGAAGTAGAGCCCAAAATATGGGAATGGAAATAACTATGAATGTGCACTTTTATGAATAACCCTGACAACATGACTTCATATGGTTATTCACCAAAGTAAAAAACAGATTTATTCATATTTACTGATTTAGTACTTAAAAATAAATCATAGGCTTAAGAATTTTACTTAATTTTTTTATAGTGATGCTTTTGGCCATACCTGCACAACAGGATGTCCTCCCGTGGGGGCTTTGACTGCACCCCTGCTTCCTTCTGTTTCATAGTGAGCTCTGTGATGTGGTTTAGGCTGCACATCAATGTGCAGTTCATACTGGTCGGTGCGACGAGGAATCGGCCATTCCAGCGGTGGGAGAGAAGCCACAGGGATGCTGCAAAATATTAATTATTCATAAAATTATAGAATTATTGCATAAATAAACACACATGGAGAGTGGGAGCTTATCGGAGTGAAGCCTCACTTCATGGCCAATTTACCTGCAGAGGCTGGAAACCAAAGGCTTGGGCCAGACTGAAGGAATAACAAAGAAAGGCTCTGCAGCAGGTTTGGTCTTTATGTCCTGATCACAGGACACCATGTAGTTCCCATCGCCATGATTCTCTGGATACAGAGTGTAAACCTGGTTGGATGTCTTCACTATTTTAGTGGGAACCAGGTTTGGATGATTGGTGCCAAAACCATTCATGGCATCAGTAAGGCTGGTGTGTGTATAGTGGGCGCCTATGTTGTGATCTTCATGGCCGTTATTGGGGGAAGGACTGCGGGACCGGTGCCCAGGGATTAATCCTGGGTTTCTGTACATGTCGTAGGTGCGTTTTCCCTGTGGGGAGGTGGAGCGAGAGCCTGGTCTTGGTGAGGGAGAACGGGGTCCGAGGCCGTCGTCACCTAGGCTGGTGTGAGGAGAGGTGCCTGGGGAGGTGCGAGGGGAGCCAGTGTGGATGTTCTGCAATCGAGGGCAGAGATCTCCAGGGTTCTGCGCACTGCTTGGGGAGACGCAAGGTGACGCCCAGGGAGAATAGTTCTCAGAGTGCCAGCTGGTGGAGGAATTGCTGCTGGCAGGACTCAGGCACTGGGGCTCACGGTAGGCAAGGTTTTCATGGCCCGGGACAGTAAGGGTAGGTCTGGGGCTAATGTTTAGATGGTGGTTCTGCAGAGAGTCCCGACCATGACTGTAGTGCTCACGTGAGGGGGTGATTTCAATGCGAGGGCTCAAGGCTGCAGGTCGGGTACTGTCCAGGTAGTTTCTGGCTTCCTGGTTCTCGTATCCTGTGAGAACTTCGATGTGCTCACTGTAGGCGGGGCTGCACGACTTGATACCATAGGGTGAGGTCTCCTCCAAGGGGTAAGCCTGCTCAGATTCAGGACTGAGGACTTTTGGGGGTCCAAGGTTGGAGTCATCTGCAGGGAACAAAATGTTTACATTTATTACAATGCACACATTTGAAAGAGAAACGGGCATATGTTTGTTTTTAAAGAAAAGCGCATGTTTTTCTTTACCAATATCACTCAATGAATGAATGAATCTTAATCAAAGACGTGTTTCTTTTCAAAAACAACACAGGTTATTTTTAGCTCAAGTATACAGTTATCAGCTGAAATATTGACTCTTTTTTTTTCACATGGCGAGGCGTCAGAATCCTCATTGCGAAGTCAACTTTACTTCCTCATTTTTCATTTCATTCACATTAAGCAACTTTAAAGGCCTCGCTAGTGGTCAACACAGCAGAGAAAGAGAAAGGCAAGCCAACTCAGAGTGCCAAAAAGAAAAGTCTCGGACAAACCTTGGTGCCCCCCTGCAAAGTCACTGCACGGCGGCTCATATTCAAACAGGTACTCAAACTGCAAATCCTCATCGGGGCAGCTGACTCGACTGAGCTCTTCCACCAAATCTTTTTCGTCGTAAAAGGAGGTCATCTGTCTATTTTTTTCCTAACTACTCCTCTGAGTTCACACGAAGCGGCAGGGACGTGGACGGCGAATTGCGGTGTAGATGTGGATTTGGGGAACCTGTTGTCAATTCATGCATCGGTGAGCAGCAGAAGGTGAAGCGCACACGTTTCCTGTTCAGTTCGCCGCGGTTATTTTCGTACGGAGGCGGGTCTATTTACACACTGAATACAAACTCTTTATGTTCATCCCCGAGAGTCCGATCACGCCTTCTCTCTATGCTGATGCGTCAAACAACAAAAAGCGCAAGTGCAGTTTGGACGTGAATTAACTGCTCAGATCAAACAGAATACTGATTTGACGGGCTACACAGCCTGTTGCTGCCCCCGGGTGTTTGACATGGTGACATAGCAGGGTGCCGACTATGTTCGACACCTGTCAAGCTGAGTTACCATTAAAACGCGGTTGTGCATCGCTTTTGCGTGGACTTAGATTAAAGAGGATAGATGGCTGAAAATATAAACGTTTATTTTATCTGATGCATTATCTCGTCAAACAATAAATCCTGTCCCGGACTGGATTTCGTAGTGACGTACTGTTTTATTGTCACTGAAAACCCACGGGTTCTCCTGAGGGTATCCCCGGATTTACGCACGACGCAGCACACATACCAGGGCGTTCCTTACACCGGTAGCATGTGCTCTGTCAGCAAAAAGCTAAACAACGGCAGTAAACTTTAATTTTTCTGATCTCGTTGGTGGTGTTATATAGAAATCACAACTTTATTAAATCGTTGATTATAGGCTTATTTGTTTAAATCCTTAATGAAGACGGAAAGCGTGTATCCCTATCAGAGAAGACGATAGCATCTTCAAGTTTTCATTAACTGATGAGAAAATCAATCTCTGCATGAGCCTATCGGTCTTTGCTACGTTGCATTTGGTAGACATGTGCAGAGTGCCCTTCTTTCTCCCGATCAGCATCGTGCAATCCAACAAGTAATTCTCAATGGCAATCAAAACTTTGTAGGCGACCGTGATTTCAAAAGCACGCGCTGTATGCTGATTTAAAGCGCCAAACATCAACATCCCAGCTGTCTCCGAAATGTTAGACAGACAGCCGACAAATGACTGCAGCATTTCAGGCATGAACACACTAGTTAACACTAGTCTATAAATTAAAAATCAAATGGGTTGATTACCAGATAATCACAACACTTCAGCAGTACCTTGATCCATCGACCTCATGGTGTGGTACTGTGCCAGCCTCCAAGTCTCTCTGAACATCTGGATACAAAAAACTGGAAACAGGAATGTAAAAAAAGAAAAAAGAAAGAAATATCTGGAAAAACTAGTGTCCTCTAATAACCATAGCAGAAGAAACTCTCTTCGGTTAAAATGCTGAAAGCGGAGTAAAACAGGAAAGAAAAACTCTGTAGACGTTCAAGTTAAGGCTGCGACACGGCAGCTGCGCGCAAACTCCTTTTCTGTTCAAAAACATGCGGCCGCATCAGCAGTGGCTCTGGTATGAAGCCCCTCTTCCTAGAGCTCTATAAGGATTACTTGAGTATCGAGAGCGGCTTCCTTCCCCGCTCTGGGTGTTTATAATGGTCCAATGCTGTAAAATAACGGGATTCCCTCAGTGTTTCCTCCTGTTTGTGCGGCTTTGCCATGGAAACCTGGAGCTGGTCCATGTCGGAGACGCAGGGCTTTCCTGCAAAGCCCCACACTCAGGAATCCATGACGTCTCCAGCTCCTGCGCCAAGGCATTTCTGCGGTTCTCTCAGACAGTAGCACACAAGAACCTCATTGTGGGTATGAAGAAATTACTGTAGGACATTGTAGGAAAGAGAGAGAAAAATGAAAAATAGCTCTGAAGTCTAATCACAGGCTACGCTACGTGAAATTTACTTAACATAGTTCACCCTACTCATTCTTCTACAGTTCAGTTTGAACTATGAGAGACCAGGCAGTAGTAAGATGTAGCTTTTTGGAGCAAAAACTAAATCCTTTTTTAGGCTATGGCTAATTTTGAACATGGAATATGGAGAATTCCATTGCTTCCATTGTGGGAAGACGTTACTACCCATTTCCATTTTAAAATGGAAATCTGCTGCATCTTCTAATACTTGGCTGGAAAAAAATCTGAACAAGACCAGGACATAGCGTGTCCCCAACAGACCTGTAGACACATTTATAATTCATATAGAAGTTATATAACCCAGCATTTGAGGAGAGGAAGAATAATGCTATTTTGGATTTAACTGAGCTAAAGATTTGTTATGTATGAAGGTTTCTGCCAGACATCTAAATCACAGGCTCACTTCTTCATTCCAAGAAACTTCATTTACTGCATTGTGGAGGGAGATCACCTGAGGTCACAAAGACATGGGACTTTACATTGTAGACTTCATCTTTTTACTCCCAGACGTGATCTTTTTGGAATAAATCACTAAATAATGAATAGGAATGATATTTCACACAGCACAGTTTTTCTCGTCTCATAAAACTTAAAATCGCACTCTTGGGAATTCAGGAGGGGGGGGGTGGCTCATCTATCTACCTGCTGAGGTTTCCAGCTTCTGAACAAATACTGACAGAAAACTTCAGGAAGAATGGTTCTGAAGTTTTATCGTCATAAATCACCCCTAGCAGCAAAAGGTCTTTATTTTTCATTTGGACAGGAGAGAAAAAGTTTACGTTGTAGATCAGTGCTCCTGCTAAACCGCTACTGTTTCACGACCATATGTGATGAATTGCGATGTTTTTAAGAAGCTGAAGTTTATCCAGAATATATTTGCATAATTAAGAAACTGGGAATAGAACATTAAGACTTTCACATATTGCCCAGGAGAGGAAGACATGCTGAATAAGCCATCGAGAAGAGCCAAGTTAAACTATACATTACCATGTCAGTGCCAAGAACTCAAGCCTACTCTGCTGCATTAAGTGTAGTGTGTTACTTATGACATCTGTGGAGTTTGTATGTATGTTCAAAATACCCCCAAAATAAAAATTTGCCAGAAAAACTGAAGTTTTTATACTATTTCATTGTACAATGTACTACTTTCTTCAAAGAACAGCACTGCTGGGATGTAGGGGTTGAGGACCTGCGAGGATACTTCTTACTTATCTTTGTATTCTAGTCCTTACTTACCACCATATGCGCTCTTCTGTAAAGGGAATTATGCACACTGTTATATGAATTCTTAATTTCTTTCAGGCACTGAACAGTCTTCATTTATAATAAGAACAATCTGAAGTGTTTCAAAAGATTTTGTGTGTGTTTGGCTATTTTGAGACTATATTTGTAACCAAACCCACAAAGGTGCTCCAGCTCAAACAGTCAAATGTCTCACTTCTTTAGTTAGCAAAATGGTTTTCAGCAAGTTCAGATATAGCCTTTAAAATTGCATTAGCTAACACATTGTGCTGCTGGAACACAGGAGTGATGACATGTCCAGTTCATGTTAACGTTACCGGTTAAAGCAAATTTAAAAAGCACATTTGCTTTGTCTCAGACTGCATCTACATTTGGAATGCCGAGCCTCAGTATAACCTCAGGGAGTGATCCCATGCTTACGTTAGTCATATTAGTCCCAAGGCCAGTCAGAGGAAAATGTGTGTACTTGAGAGAGAGAGGGGGGTGTAATCAGAGGATTTATTTTGGATTGAGATATTGATCAGTCTGTGTTAGGGAGTTTGTGCTAGACAGCTGGGCGAACAAGGTGACTGCAATGAGTCTGTAAACCACAGTGGCCAGAGCCTACGTTTTGGGGGTAACCATCCAGCAGGCTCGTCTACCAGCTCTAAATTCCTCCACTGTTACGGAACACTTATGCAACTTAAATCATGAATGAGTAAATGAATATGGCACAGGCTTAAGAAAGGAAAACTGCCTGTGTCCAGACAGTCGAGTTTGCACTTCCGTTGTTTTTTTTTTCATGAGCCCACTTTTTCCAAGGTCATGCAGTATTTTCCATCACTGTTAAAGAGCTAATTGAGGTAAAGTTGTCTGGGTTAGAGCACTGCCCTGTTAGAGTTTTCCAAGGGTAACATGTGCCGCTGAGCTCCTAAAACCAAGCATATGGAAATATTAAATTGTCCAATGGAAAGCTCTCCCAGGAAATTCAGGGGTCAATGAAAAGCATGGACTTTTGACTTTGTTTGGGTCTTTTGATCACCTCTCTTACTTGCCAGGTAAAGTATAGCTGCTTTCTATTTTGCAATAGCTCTGAACTTTTCACCTCTTGACAATAAGTGGAGTAACTGTAAATTTTCTCAGGTGAGCAGCAGGATACAGACCATAACAAAGAAAGAAAATTAAAAACATAACAGTATATCAACAGGTTTATTAGTTTTAGTGGGCTTAAGTCCATGTCATACACCGTTTAAAGCATGCAAACAATGGCTAAATACCAAAAAACAATCATATGAGAAGACTGACACCACTGACATGTTGGTACCCTGCAAAAAAAAAAAAAGGCCAGAGAAAACTGGCAGTTAGCTTAATCCAAAGACTGGAGATAGCAAGTCTCTGCAAGAATGGAAGGTACCCAGTTGAATCCCCCGCCCCACGTTCTTCTGTCAAGTCAAACATCTAAGTGAAGTGACACGAAGCAAAATAAATATGACTTTAATATTAGCACAAAGGAATCATTTTCAAAACTTATTGCAGAAGCTGTCAGCGCACACCTCAAACATTTATGGATCGCCTTTTAATGATGTGGAAGCCTTAAAAAATTAGAATGTGTTTCACAAGTATCACCAGATATTAGACAAGTGCTGCGGTGGCTGGCGAGACCACTACTGACAAGATTTCAGTTTGGGCAGTGCTGCCTTGTCATTGTGCAATAAAGAATCTTTATTTCCTTCCTGCCACAACTTGAGATCTGTGGAAAACATTGTCCTTCTTTTTCCAAATCGTGCAAATGAACTAATATGTTCCACTAACATGGAAACTACATACATCCACGCTGGACGAAACCAGCTCATTATGTAATAGGATTCTGATCAATACTGGAATGTCTGTAGAAAGAATTCAAGTGTCTTAAATCCAGTGGAAAAGTGGCAGACTGCAGCTCACGGATTTTCCCCTTTTCAGCACCACATAAAATCTCACGAAACAACATCGCCCCCCTTGTCGACACTTCTTTCTGTCTGTTGTCTTGAAGTTTCCAGTTCAACTCAGCAGTGTTTCATTAGATCTCTCTCTCTATCTATTATCAGTGCAAAAATGAAAGCATAAAAGTCAATATTTGGTAGTCATAACAAAGTTAAATAAATCCTATCCAAAACTGCAGCTAAAAAAAACCTTACTCCTCCTATTACAACTCCATTTATAACAACAATTGAAGGTATTTTGGGCTCAACAATCACAACTAATCACTCCTTTTTTTTTTTTTTTACTTATACTGCAACGAAAGTCTTAAAGTGTTTTGGGCGGTTTTGTTTGATTAGTTTGGGAGGTATTACCCAATGTCATTAGTGATCGCTGGGAGAGGCAGCGAAACACATATGCAGCCCTTCTTTAACAGTGGTGGGTGCCGAGACAAATCAAAGCATTCCAGGCCCACAGGGTTATAAATAGTGTCAGAGAAGGGTGTGTGTTCATGCCTTGCAAAGTTTCTGTGAGGAGCCTGTCATTGCCAAAATCCAGTGTTTACACAGAGCAATAACAGCGAGTAGTAAACAATTCATCTGCAGTGGCGTGTTCATTATTTTGTGTCGTTTCAAATAATCCGTCAATGGTTTCTGTTATTTCAAAGCAGCTCAGCAGATAAGCTTAATGTGGGCTATAATCCTAGGAGTGTTATTCAAATTTGGTCTATTGCGCGAATTCATTATGCCTTTAACCAATCCAGAAGCAAGGCTGACCTCAGGCTGAAACCATGCAGCAGAAGTTAGTGTTGTCTGTAGGAAATTGGCAATGGCTTTGGGACCTCGTTGATGTGGCTGCCTTGGCCTTAAAGTTGGGTATAGATCCCACATGTTTCCATGATATCATTTGTATTAACCACTCTAGTCAGGGGCCTGTTACAGCTGGTGGTATATTCTGTAGCAGATTCATGATAGTCTGCTTCTCTCTTGCGCTGTTCCACTGGGAGCTGTGTGGAGGATGTTTCCAAGCTGGAAACAAATTCATGTGTTGAAGTGCCAAAGATAAAATGCAGCGATGTTGTGGTAATTAGCTTAGATCTGTTACATAAAAGCTATATGCTACCTTTTTTTTCAAAGCCTTAAAGTCAAAATCTTATGAAATACTAAATGTTAATTTGAAGATTTACTGAGATTGTTAACTGGATAGTGAACTTGGCAGCGAGCCAGCAGGAGCTCTGTAGCTGGCATCGGGACAGGAGGAAAGACCAAAATGTTGAGGTTAGCAGGCAGCTCTGTTGATTCTGGAGTGGAATTTCAGTTTTCATGGGACAGATTAAGTTAAATGGTTTCTTTTAATGGTATAACTTACGCATTTGGGCATGGAACAAGAAAAAAAAGTTGGATAAACACTGTAGTTTTAATTTGAACATGCCGTTCTGAGGCGCTTGACTGCATTTTGAAAAAAGGAAAAGGTTTTATGACTGAGAATCTAGTCCTGTTTAATCCTTGAGCTGAAATGCCAAGCAAACACAAACACTTTTAACTTACATGAACAATTAATAAGGTTGCTTCTAAAAATTCTCACAGAGCATGGACATTGATTTAAAACAGATGCGTTTTCCACCAAGTTATGGATTTTATGAGCTGTGATAATATTTCTAATAAAGTCAGATGATATTTTGTGTTATATTATTTCTCATTAAGACTGAAATAAGATTAAAACATGCAGGTCGTGACCATGAATGGAAAACAGAAGTGTCTCTAGGTACCAGGGACTCCCTCCTCTGGTGAGAGAGAGCCAAACATCCAGGCTCTGTGTGTCCTGTGTAACTTGCACCTCATCAGAAACTGAAGTGGAACACAACCAGAGAAGCCAGGATTGCTTCAGCAGACAAACATAATTTGGTTTCAATCCAAACTCCATTAACAAGGATCGCTCAGAGGAAATGAAAGCATTAAAGTTTCATTCACAAATGTTTTCTTTATATACTCTTCTTGTCATAGCCTGTTGCTGACCACTGACGTTTGGTTAGGCAACGCTGAGCAAAAGGGATTACAGTTATCACCTTTATTTAACAAGGAAGTCCCATTGAGAGCAAATCTCTTTTGCAGGAGAGGCCTGGCTTAGGTAGCAGCCATATCTACTCAAAACATCTCAAAAGCTCTAAAAGAAACCAACATAAAATAGAGTATACAAGTAGCCTTATCAGTGGCCTCTCAAGAAAAATAATCAAGAAATCTCCTTCATCCCCTTTTTTATTTTTTATTTTATTGGATAGTAGACCAGTGAAGGGGGAAGACACACAGCAAAGGGCCAAGGGTCACACTCAAACCTGGGCTGCTGCACTCTGGCAATGCTCACCTATTGAGCTAAAGTGGTGCTCATTTGTGATGCTTTTAAATTCACCACCAAATATATATCCATGTTTAAGTTTAGGTTTTTTGTAAATTATGCCATGTCCGGTGTGCATAGTAACAAAAACAAACACCCTCGTTAATTGTAACTGTTGGTACTGAGACAGAGAAGGGTACAAAGGTCAAATATAGAAGAGAAATATACCAGTGCTGTTTTCTGCAAGTTGTATTTGATGGCCAAACTACCAAATCATAAAGACATGGTAAGTGACAAGCTTTGTAATAAAATAATCCACAGTACAATAAAAAAAATTTTTCTTATAATAAAAAATAAATTAACTTTAGTTTCTAAAAAGAACAAACAAACTTTACTTTGAGCTTAGAACTCAAAGAAGATTTGTGACATCTACATTAAAGAGAAACTTGTCATCTAATCATATACTGGTAAGTATGTACCCCTTCATTTACCATCAGATGTCACAAATTCCTGCATCAAATCATCAAATTCCTGCAGGCAGGAACATAAATTTTGTTAAATATTTAAAAATCACTTTTAAATACAGTTTGTAATGAATGTACACACATGCTGCCCCTGTGGGGCAGCATGTGTGTACATGACAGTATCGTCAGCATAAAAATGTATTTTCGCAGGAATGTTCTTTACTAAAGCATTCATAAAACAAGGCAATAAAATAGGCCCCACAATAGAGCCCTGCGGCACACCCTTAGTTAACTTTAGGGTTAACAAATTTAGGGTCCTCTACATAAACACAGAGTTCAATTTACAAAATAATTTCAAAATCCTTTAGCCTAACAGCCTCAGGACCAAGAGTAGCATTAAAGTGCTTTTTTCAGGGGCAATCCTTGAGCCACTGAATCAAATGACTTAGATCCAGAAACAAGACAGCACAGTGTACTTTCCTGCCCACGGCACCTATGAGATCATTTATCACAGTTGTAGCAGCAGTAATTATACTGTCTCTAGTCGTAAAACCAGACTGAAAATAACCTTAAAATGTAAGCAGATTAAAAACTTTTATAATAGCAAACTTACCTAAGATTCAAAGATTTCAGGATGATCTCCACCTTTAAAGAAAGGGAGAATAGAGGCAGCTTTCCAAATATTAGGTAGGGAGCTGGACTCGTATTAAAAATGTGAGCGATTGGCTCGGCAATGATATCAGCTGAGATCTTTAAGATATAAGGATCAGGATCGTCTGGAAATCATGGTGTGAAGAAGAATAGTAAAAGTAAAAAAATATCCCCAAGGATGGCACAATTAAAGAAAACATGTTTATTAATTATCATCACAACATTAACATCAGCACAGTTCTCCCTTTTTTGTTCTGCTCATTTGAGTGCAAACAACATTGTTAAATAAAACATGGCAATAAATTAAAAATTATGTTATTTACAAGCAAGCAAACCATTTTAGCATCATTTACGCTCTGCACTTCAATTACAACATAAAAATATACTAATTAGTTGTACAAAAAAAAAAAGATTCAGTGCAAACAGCTTGCTGTAGTCAGTGAAGACTGAAATTCCCATTTAGCATACAAAATTAATTATGGCACCCTGGATACTGACATATTAATTACATAAGAGAAAAGTAACGCCTTTTTAAAACTGAAACAATGTGGTCATGTTAGCTGCTGATTTTTCACAGTCCACCATCACACCACTAGTGAAATGAAATATGAGGAGTGTAGCATCGTGAAGCTTTTCTTTGAAGGTGCAGTACTAATACTTATTGACAATATTCACATTTGGATGAGTAGTGTGTTGATTTGATCCCTTTTTTTGTTGTTGCAGTGAGAAGTGAGGGGGCCCTGGATTAGCTGACATGAAAGGTGGCGGCTGGACGCCGGTCACCGGGGTATTTTCAGTTATGGCTTTAGGTCACTGTAACAGTGAGTCATCATGCAATGCTGAAGCGTGGCCGTTGCTGGCCTGCCCAAGTGGCCACATTAGAGACTGTGCATTCTCCTGTGAACAAACAGCCTGTCGGGAGCCCCGGCGGAAGGCTCGGCTGCAAATAACCGGCACTCCTTTGTGGTCGTTTTGACCACGCTCCACAAACAATAACAACTCAGGGTCCGCACAATGAGACAAGGACAGATTTAACATCAGACACCACGGGTCATGCTAAAATAAACTACCACACCACCTCCGCCGTGCTGGGATGTAGCTTCGAGGTGACGCATAAACAAATGCACAAACTTGCAGACGTCTGTTTTATGCAGTCTAGCCAGCAAACTTAACCGTAACCGTACAATTCTCAAACTCTGTTTAGAAATAACTGTTTAAGGAGAGTGTGACCCAAGTCCTGAGTGAAAATGCTACGTCAAATTCCAGTTCTTAGATTAAAAACTAATTTACTATTTAAGATGGAACTGGAAATTAGACCAAATTCCTTTGCAAAACCAGTGATACAGCTACAGATGTCTAAATGAGTTAACTTTCCAGTGTAATTTCCTAAATATAGAACAAATTGGACCTGTAAAATTCACTGAAAGCTGTTTGTATTTTGCATTTATTACATTCAGACTAAATGGTTTCAGGTATATTAATGTTAGGGATGTTTTTAATGCTGACAGGACAACTGAAACCAGTCTAAGCTGGTCAGTCTAATCCATCCCACAATTTGTTGCAGGTGCTCTTCACAATAACGATCAATCAATCTGTCCTTTCATGAAAATACATGCAATTAACACAGTTTTGTTGTTGTTGTTTTTTTTAAACTGACACAAACTCTCCCAACCAGTAAACAATCTGTCCCTGTCGACTCAGTCTACATTTGACATTTCTAACAAGAGTTTTTCAGAGAAAATTAAAGGGCGTTTATCTGTATTTGATTCTCTGGTCAAGGTGCAGGTTTGCAGTTCAAAGAGAGGAAAATCTTTGTGTTTTCCCGCAAAAAACAAATCCTGAGACCTCTCGGAGGAGACCTTGGTTTAAGAGGTCAGCTTGGAGTAATTGGGTGGAGAGAAGCGTCTGCGCAGGTACTTGAGGATGTACAGGGGCAGACAGCTCACCAGCGTGATGACAGTCACTTTCCACAGGAACGATACGGTGGTGATGAAATAAATATCTGACACAAAAAAGAGGTAAAGGTAAGATCGTTGTCATAGGATACAAACAGACATGTCCCACCATCATACAAGAGTTCAGGAGGGAAAACATTTTTCTCTTTTTTCTTGTTCGCACCTGCAACTCAGCAGGTGTTAAGAGTTCAGTTCTGACTTCTTTATGTCTGGGCTACAAGCTGATTGTTGTTGTTTTAGGGTGTCTGCAGGTACAGAATTTTAAATACCTTTTCAATGCCACTTTGAATGAAATTTAAGACCAGACTTTTAATCAAAATGCAAACTTGCAATAGAAATGCACATAAATAAAGTCTAAAACACATTCACACACAGTGCAGTTTGCTTTTTAAGTATTTCCAGACACTGACTTCAACCATCAACAGCAGCTGTTTTTCTTTTTGTCCTTAAACATCTTCCCAGTTTCACACACTGAATGCTGGCTACCAAGGTCTTTTTCATCACCTTCAGAATTTCAGTATTGCAAGACTTGGTGCTCCCTCAGGGTCAATGGGCATAAAATGACTTTTCCCCTTGTCTAACCTTGAGCCTAACCACCAGGGTTTGTTTGTTTTGTTTGACAATTTTTTAAGTGGTGTTTTAATTTTTAGCTAATGCTAAAAGCTAAAAGCTAACATGTACTAATGTGTCAGTAAAGTGGTGACACCGCTAAAAAGACTGAGGAAACTCCAACCTATGTTTAAGGGAATTTAATAGTTTTGAAGGTGTTTTAATTAAAATGATGCATATTATTATTCTGTTGTAATTTCACTCAGTTGTATACTAGAGATGGCACGATACCACTTTTTTATGTCCGATACCGATACCGATATCATAAATTTGGATATCTGCCGATACCGATATGAATCCGATATAGTGTTTTTTAATCAACAAAACTGTTTTTTAAATATCTTGCTGCATTTTGTATAAGTTCATACTCAAGTTTAAAACAACAAGTACACTAAAGCTATTCTGTTATACCTGTATGCAAAAAAATATATTTCATAGTTCAGCAATACTGATCAATCTAATAAACTTAAACCTACACCATCCTCCCTATTCTGGTATTTTAAAGCGTACTTAGCATAAATATTAAGCAACCTAACTAATAGGGTTCCAACTCCCAGCAACAACAAAAATAAATAAATAAAAAATAGGGAACCACCCCTCACGCTCCACCTCATGATGCTTAATCGACGTAATCAACCTTAATTTGATGCAGTGTGAAAAAAAATGCACAGAAATCAATTATTTTTCAAGAAATATTAAATAGATTCAACATCTTTCTTCAACAAAATTGCAGACTGCACAGATGGTACCTTCCCAAAGGAAAAAGTACTATAGCTTACTAGGGTATATATATTAGACTTAATAGTTACTATATACAGTAATTGACTTCTATTCATTTTACATCAAATTAAAACTTTGGGTGTCAGATAATTATTTATTAAAAGCTCGACATTTTAAATGAGAATAAGAAAGAAAAGTATGTCTTTGTGCTCCCTTTTCCCCGTTAATGCCCTATCGGCCCCCCTGGCTAAACTTTGCTAGATCCGCCCCTGCACAGTTACCAGCCGTCAGCTACGTAGAAAAAGATCCTCGAGTAGAAAGTAATATTAAATAAATTCTAACAACAGCTGATCAAGCTTAAACGTGCTGCTGTTGTTCAGCCGCTGGTTTCCTCTTTCTGGTGCAAAGTGGGCCAAAAACAAACTAGAGACACGGACTCGCAACAGAAAAGCCGATCAGCTGATCGTTAAGCAGTTTCATGATTGAAGTAGCAGCAGGAGAGGCAGTCGCTTGTTAAGCTTAACGCAGGAATGCTTTACAAACATTCAGAGATGGACTTACACACTTGCTTTACTTCTCTCGGGATAACTTTGTCGGAGATGAAATGCCGGGTTGCTAGCGAAGCTCCACATGCTATCCAGACCACCAACAGGTCCCGCATGCCACAGCCGCTCTATCAGGTGATGCATACTGCTCCGACGTTCTGAGGTGAGTTACGGCGTGTTGCAAGTTTTGTGAGGTGCTTTCGTGATATTTAATGGATCGGATTACATTTTTTATTTTTCTCCGATATCCGATCCAGTAATTTAGGTCAGTATCGGACCGATACCGATACGTAATATCGGATCGGTCCATCTCTATTGTATACAGCATTTGTATTCTATTTTTATCCTATTGTATATTTTATTCTACTGTATATAGTATTTTATTTGATTCTATTCTGTACAGTTGTGTACAGTATATTATTCTTATTGTATTCTAATTTTTGCTATATAACTTTACACTGTCCACTTTCTGCTGTGACAAAACAAATTTCCCACATGTGGGACTAATAAAGGTTATCTTATCTTATACTCATGGGTGTAGAGACAACGGTTACAGCGTTAGAAGGTGATGGAAACAATAAGAGGATTTTCAGACAGGATGTGGGGTTATAAAGCTACATCATTTTTGTACTTCAAAACTATTCTTTGTGCAATGAAAAAAGGAAATGAGACCATGATGATCTCAGAAAGCACGACCACACTGAAACACACTTAATGCGTATAATGCTTCTGCTTTCATTTTTGCATCAATAAGGCTTTGAAGTAGCCTCTATGCTGCTCATTGTTCTTCAGCAGGCCAAACTACTTCCTATTGTTTTTCTAACACTGGCATGCACTTATACCTCACACACACACACACACACACACACACACACACACACACACACACACACACACACACACCATCTGTACCCCCGAACCCTATCAGTGTCTTACTGGAAATGCACACCTCGCAGTTTACAATTTTATGGTATACATTTTCCATATTTAAAAAAGAACACAATTTCCTTCAGGAGTTCTTGACCAAGTCTTTTTGAGTTAAAGCCATATGGGTACAGAATGCTTAGAATGCAGGAGACAGAAAAATAAACCCTGGAAAATGTCCAATTAAAAGTGTAAACTGCACATTCAGCAGAAGAATAGGCTTTAAAATCTATTCTAGTCTGACTTGAAGAGGGAGAAAACGTGTACCAAAAGGGTATTCTTGACCACATGCCAGTCATGATCCTCAGTGGTCGAGGTTGCAGGCTGAAAATGGAACTCCACACCCCACATAAAGCTCAAAATAAGACCTTGAAGAGCCCTTGGTCACAGTATTGTGTATGTCACGAATCTTAATATGGCACAACTAAAAATGCCTTATTGTTTGTCAACTAAAGTAAATGTGTGGGTGCAACAGGGCAATAAACTGTTGTTCTATGAATGTTTTTCTTTTAGATTTTTAATGGCTATGAATTTATTTATTTGGTTGGAACATTTTTTTGGGTAATATTCTCTAACACACCTTTGCTGTGATAAACACATAAACCTTGGAAGCTCACAGGAAACTAACTGGACTGTAGGCATTTCCTCTTTGATACTACAGCATGCCTGACTGTCGTCCACACCAGGAGAATTTGTCAATACAGTCAGCTTTGGACTTCCTAATATTCAGCATACCGCTGTTTATTATACACTAGAGACACAATATGAATGAGCGGGGTCTCTGTACTGCTGACGTACTATTTCAAGGTCAGCAAAAAAACAAAATAACACTGTAGTGAAATCAATTCAGAAATGAATGCATTTTCCTTTGCTTCCCCATGAATTAGACAGCGCTTCAGCCTGAAAGTCACTCTTTGTCTGATAAAGGCATCTGTGTGTGATCGTGTTAACTTACCGATGAACTCGTGCAGGAAGACGAGCGAGGCGATATAAGAAGCCAGGCTCAGGAGCTCGGCAACTATCATGAGCCAGTGCCATGTCTGAATGGTCAGAGCCACCATCAGTAGCTCAGTCAGGATAAGAGAGGTGAACGAAATGGCAACGATATGGACAAATTCGGACTCGAAGAGCAGCATTGCTCCATACATGATGATGCTCCCTGTGGAGGAAAAAGAGGCCTTAATGTAATTAAAGCTTTAAAATGTGATAATTTAACTTGATCCACCTCCTCAGCTCATCCACAGTTTGAAATAAGCTGTTTACCATTACACTGATACAATTTGTTTTTATTAAAATAATGACAATGAAGATATAAAATATTTATGGTAATCTCATCGTATAACAATGACAATAATGAAACTTCTGCTTTGAATAAAAGGAAAACTGAGGTGCTTAGTTCAAACTGAGAATCCAAATGGGGGCGTCTGCATGTTTGTGTGACTACAGTGACTTTGAATGTGCACCATTGTTCGTGACAGGAGGGCTGGTCTGAGTATTTCAGAAACTGCTGATCTACTGGGATTTTCCCAAACAACCACCTCTAGGGTTTACAGAGAATCACCCGAAAAAGAGAAAATATCCAGCGAATGGTAGCTTTCTAGGATAAAATGTAATGTTGATGTCAGAGAAGAATGGCCAGACTGCTTCGAGTGACAATAAGGGAAGAGTAACACAAACAAGCACTCGTTACAACTAAGATATGCAGAAGAGTATCTCTGAATGTACGACACGCTGACATGCTAAGAACAGACACGCTTTGATACCAACTAAACTTCATTTACATGTCACTGCCTAGCTGGGTACTGACGATAACACCAGTGTACCATCCTCTACATTGCGGAGGACTATAAATACCTTGGAGTATACATAGACAATAAACTGGACTGGGTTAAAAACACCACTGCACTTTACAAGAAGGGCCAGAGTCGTCTCTATTTTCTGAGGCGGCCGAAGTCCTTCAACATCTGTCGGGCAATGCTCAGGATTTCCCATCAGCCTGTTGTGGCCAGTGCTATCCTCTATGCTGTTGCATGCTGGGGCAGCAGGTTGAGGGTTGCAGACGCCAACAGACTCAAACTGATCCGTAAGGCCAGCAATGTTGTGGGGATGGAGCTGGCTTCCCTTAAGGTGGTGTCGGAGAGGCGAATGTTGTCCAAGATAAAGACGATGTTGGATAATACCTCCCACCCACTCCACGACATGCGGGCTAGCCACAGGAGCACATTCAGTGAGAGACTGAGATTACCAAAAAGCACCACTGAACAACACGGAAAATCATTCCTGCCTGTGGCCATCTCTCTGTACAGCTCCTCCATCTAACACACTGTAAACACTGCAATAGTTACAGCCTTTTTGCACATGCTCTTTTCTACTATGTAAAATTCCTGTCAATTCTTGATTTATAATCAGGGGTGCACATAAGTGGTCCGCAGGTGCGCATTCGCTGTCAAAATAAAAGACGCGCACCAAATGACAAGTTGCAACGCGCGTTCACGCACTTATAAAAGGCAGTGTTTTTGTCCGCTAGAGTGGGATTTTCACGGCATATTCTGCACCACATCTCTGCGCGTTCATCATTTATTTGAAGCCAGCTCACCTCCCGCAACCACTTTTCCGAGAATACGCGCTTCTTTTGCAGTTCCGACTCCTTCTGACATTTCTTTGAAGGTGATTGCTTAAAGGCGCTTCTTCAACATCTTTAAGAGTTCTAAACAAATGTCTGTCCTCCTCCAGAAAATCTTATGTACGCAAACGCGCGTTGTGACTTCTTATCTGGTGTGCGTCTTTTATTTTGACAGCGAATGCGCACCTGCGGACCACTTATGTGCACCCCTGTTTATAATTGCAATCACCTCTGTCAATCCTTGATATTAATTATTGAGTGATTTGTATATATTGTGCTATTTCTTAAATTTCCTAAATCTGTAACATATTGTTAAATAGTCTAGTCTGTTTCTGTTATTTATACTGGAGCAACTGTAACCACATAATTTCCTTGGGGATTAATAAAGTATGCTGATTCTGATGCTCGATAACAAACCATCATGTCACAAAGCTCAAATGCTGTGAACATCGCAACGTGTTCACTGTACTCAATGTTCTCCAAAGTCAGCAGAGATCAACCTAATAGAGAACCTTTGCAATGTGGATGTGGAGAAATGGGAGATTCAGCAACTGTTTATTTACTTTATGTTGTCTTGTCAATATGTACCAAAAATCTCAGAGTAAAGTTTTCAGTGCCTCGTTGAACCATCGCAGTAAAGAATTAAGGTAGGCTGACAAGGTGTACCTAATAAAGTGGCCAATGTGTTTGGCTTATTACAGAGACTAAAAAAAAATTAATTAATCAAAATATTAATTTAAAAGAGAAAAATTTGCTCTTATATAAGAAGAACAAAGCCTACTTCATTACCTCCTTAAAACACCATTACATTTAGGCATTTCCTGCATATTATGGTTGTTATGAGAGATTTTCCAAAGTAATCTTTGGCCAGTAACAGTAGCACTCTTCTATCTAATAGAATCGTGCCTCCTTTAACATACAAGCATGAATAGGACCGAGAAGAATGATACAAACACACAGAAGTGGTTTGCAAAAAACGCCCTTACCACTGCTTGGATATACAGTGTTTCGACAGAAATAGACAAAAAAGGTTTCGGGGTGTAGTTTAGAATGCCCGCGTAAACAGCTTTCATTGCAACGGTCCATGTCGGAAAGTTACCTCAAGTTTTTCTTTAACAAAGTCCCTAAAGAAAAGAAGAAAGTGTGTGGGCTTTTCAAGAGTGATAAGTCATGAACCTAAGCAATATATCTTGTTTGTTTGACGGGGAGTGACTCATCAGTCTGCCAGTGTAGACGTCTTGTACAGATACAAACATTTAAACAAACATATGACCTGAAATACAGCTTAGATGTTGTAAAGTACTTAAAAATTAAGTATATTTAGAATTACTGACTCATTGCCAGCAGTTTGCACAAACTCTCTCTTACCTTGATATATACTTATTAAAACCCATAATAGGAACGTCTTGAAAGATAGTGGTCGACCCTGTGAAAAGAAGACAGTGCGTTCATATTCACCGATTCAAAGCTACGTGCCTGCACAGCAATAGTTAATTTGCGAACATTTACTAGATACCTTCAAAAGATCCTTATACAACTCTGGGTATAGCATGGCAACCTCTGACTTAACATCTTTGTCCAACACCAGGGAGAAGACAGGGAACATGGTGTAGATAGTGGAATAGCTGAAACAGACAAAAATCGAGTGTGATGAATACTTCCCAGATAAAATGTCACGTGTACAAATTGGTTGAAATCTTTCATTGTAAGATTTTGCATATTTTCCCTTTTAAACGTTTCAATAGTCTTAACACAGAGGAAATGCCAGGGACACAAGGCAGCTAAATGCTCTCTTGATAAGTCATCTCCATTCAGAGCGTGTATCTTACCCAATAATCAGGAATCCTTGGTAGAGTGGGACTGAAGCAAAGTAGAAAACAGAGGAGAAAACTGCCTAAAGAAACAGAAGAAGAACAAATGAGAAACTCTTATCTGAGATTTTTCTCATTTCAACACCCAAATGATATTATAAGCAGTATTGGAACATTGACACACTGATATTTGAACTCCATGACAGAAAAAACACCATACTTTCATTAAAGGAGGCCTTTTATACTCATTTTTAATCGAGTACTTTGCATGATTCACATTTTAAGGGTAACTGCTTTGGCCATCCTTAATATAACCATCCACCAATTCTAATAACATTTCTATGGAAAAAAAAATGGGAAAGTGTAATACGCCCCATTAAAAGAAACCCAGCTTAAACATTAACCTTCTGTGGGAACACAAAAATCAAAAGGTGACCACAAGGACATCATTCTAAATCAAACTACTGCAAATACTTGGACTACAATGGTAAATTCTACAGTTTAAAATGATGAGATGTCAATTAGTCAGACAGCTGCAAACTGGAGAGGTCACAGCTCCAGCTGTGGTTGGTGTTATTGTGAGACATGCGGAGGAAGGCCTCCCCAAAACCCCAAAGTCCACGATACAATGAGTCATGGGTTGCCCCTCCACCGCGGGGGCTGATGTTGGACTGGGACATGGGAACTAGACAGACTTGTTAGGCCTGGTGGGGGCAGTTTAGAAGGGCACCACAGACTGCCTTCTCTGAGTCATCATGCATCCCGCCCTTTCAAGACCACCCCTGAAACCTCTCCCTGCCTCTCCCCAAACTGATGCTCTCTACATTTAGATTTTAGGTGCTGTGAGTAAGAACAAAAAACACCTCCCTGCATTAACTTTAAGGCTGCATACACTTTTTTTGCAGTGTGGTTTTGGCTACAAACAAGCAGAAAAGGGCCAAACCGATTAGCTAAATTCAAACACTAAACACAGTCCTTTTGCTTGTAATCATCTCAACCTTTTTTTGACATTATGCAGTTGAGCATGGGAGTAAAGAAAATAAAGAAAAGAGAAATATCTCTAGATCACTGAAGTTTACTGTTTTTAGAAGGTTAAATTTAATTCACAACATACTGAAATATCTTGACATCCTGATTACCAGCACAATATTTAACACAGAAAAAAGCACCCTCTCAAGTGTGTGGTGCATTACCTAAATTGTTACAACTGGAGACTGATAAAGGAGTAAAATATAAAGTAGTGACAGTTTTGCAAACTAAAACAAGAAACTATCCCACAGCAAGTGGAAAATACTTGTAGTTCTAAGTTATTCAGCTTGATGTTTACATGACTCATGCACACAAACCAATACGACACTGTGTATTTGTTAGTCTACCTGCATGGTGCTGATGCACAGGCTCCTGTGGATGACAAACTGGCTGAGGGCCGCAGACCTTTTGTAGCTGTTCCGCCCATGGACCATGAGGAGACGGCCTAAATGTTTAAACTGAGTCACCGAGAAGTCGGCAGCCAAAGAGGCCTGCTTTCCTTCCTGCCAAACACACAGCAGAGGACACTGAGGACATACTGCGCAAAGACTGACCTGAAAAGCATGCTTTGAGTATTGTGAATTGATTTTGTACAAATAAAACATTTTTTTTTGGGGGGGGGAAACAGACTGAAGGTACAATAAGCATAAAGTTCATAATTAGCAATACAAATTTACAAAAAGCAGCATTGCACATAATAAGTCACCTGTTTAAAAATCGAGCAAATATTCATGTTTGAGATGTTAGAACCAGAGGATTTTCATAGAAGAACTGCAGATTTTCTGTTATTAAACCTTTAGCTTCCTCTCTGACAAGCAGCCCAGGAATAACTGTGTGGTTTTCCACCTTTTATTTACCATCATAAGATTATGTTTGGAACATACAGAAAAAATGTATTTAAGATGCCAAGTCCATCCTGTGAGTGCACCATCTTCCTTCCAAAATCCAAATGGGTTTTCAGCTTTTTATGCACATTAGTCTGAACGAGTTTGTCTATGCAGTATGCATGAAATGAGAGAGTTAAGATCTGGCAATGATGCCCCCTATCCCAACAATCTTTGGGATAGGGGGCATCATTGCCAGAATGGTGGTACTGTAGTAAGCAACCATTTCCTCACAGTAAAAGGTTTCTGAGTTCCAGCCTGCTGTTATTTGTTTTCATGTTCTCTTTGTGCCTGCATAGAATCTCCCCTACAATCCAAAGTTGAACATGTTATCTTAGATCAGTGGTTCTCACTGCAGAAAGGACAACGATGCCACGCTAAAAATATGGAGAAAAAGTTGTAGGAAAAACTTGATTGACTGTGGTGTGAACTTTCTCAATTTGGACATAGCAGAAGAAAAACCTGAGAATCACAGAATCTGCATTGGTGTGGATGTGAGTATGCATGGTTGCCTCTGATAGCCCTGTCTCGGACTTGTCATCCTTTACCCAGCCTCTCGCCCCAATATCACCTGGGACAGGCTTCAGCTGTGTGAAACCTTATACGGATAAGCAGTTAAGAAAAGCGATGGACGATAAATACACAGAAGATAGCGGAAAAGATAAATTGTGTACATCAGTGGAGTCGTTTGGTACAGGGCCACGAGAGTTGAGGCCCGGGTGTGAAATTATGGTTTTTATCGTTTACCCGGTTTCCCTGGGTCTTTTCCCGTGTTGTAGTTGTGTGTCTTATTTTGAAAGAAATGTTTACACGTTACCACAGCAACCAAAGAGCATTAAGGGACAGAGAGGAGGATGTTACTCTCATTGCTGTTGGCGCATTTCAGGAGGACGCCGTTAATAAAGTTACACAATTACACAGTGAATTCGCGTTTATTATTATATTTACAAAATACCACAGTTTTTGTCTTGGTCGTATCATTTTATTTTGTTGTATTTATGTGCGACACCTTAATGGTCTGACATTAAACCGGTCTGTAGTGCAAAAAAGGTTGGGGACCGCTGATGTATGTCACCTACAGCATCTTTTAGTTTGCAACCAGATTTGTAAGTTTGTTTCTCTTCATAATAAAGATAAAATTTACAGTCAACTATTGAGCAGTTTTTAACTTTTACGGTCAGCTGTACTAAACTCCATATTTTAATATGCTTATTTACTTTATGTTAAAAAGTAAAGAGTAAAGACTAAACCAGGAGCACAGCTGCACCGTCTGCTGTCGGTAATTCCACTGTTGTCACAAATACAAGGATCCATGTCTGAGCATACTAACCAACTTGACAGGCAACTTTCAGAGAGAACAATGAGAAGTAGAAGAGACGGGCTGATGGGAGATTCTTACTTTTATGTTAAATATACAATACAAAGCACAAAGCATCCTGTCATTTTGTTTCCTCTATTCACACAATAGTTCCTCAAAAAAAGGAATCATCTGTGTGCATGTCCTTTTACAACTCTCTGAATGTGAGAGAGATCTTGACAGGAAACAGAAAGCAAAAATCTGTGCGAGTGGCACGTCAATGTGAAGCGATGAGATGGAGAGTCTTACTTTCCCCTCCACTCCCACGCCACAGTCCGCTTCCTGGATCATGCTGACATCGTTTCCTCCATCCCCTAAGAGAAAACAAAAGCCATAGAGGTGTCAGGATTCACATCAGTGACTCACCAATACAAACTTTTAGTGAAAGTATCAAGTGCATGTTCACAAGACACTCCCTTAATTTGGCCTGATTAAGAGATCCAAGCTCCTACAAGTTCACTGGGTTGCAATTTAGAGTAACGCATATATATATATTAGGGGTGCAACGATACACAAAATTCACGGTTCGGTTCGATACTTTGGTGTCACGGTTCGATATTTTTTTGATACAAAAAAATGTTCATGCCTTTTTAATTTGTCATTTATTAAAATTATAAATATATATTTTATCTCAAAAGTACAGTTTTTAAATTTAATGTTGCTGAAACAACAAAGTAATAAATAAATAAATCTATCTGATCGAGAAATCACTCATCTTTGGAAAAGAGAGTTTATTACAGAGAAATGGCTCTTTCCAAAATAAAAGCTATACTATACTCTTCTTCTGGGCTATATTCTCAGCAGCATATTATACATATCAGGTCCCCTTAAGGAGAATCATGTGCTAACGGTTGTCTAAATGACTCGGGTAAAGTTTGTAGCATGCGTGCTTGTTGTTTTTGTCTGCTTCCACTTGCAGTAAATGTGCAGTCATATTCATTGTGTTCCCACTAGTGCTGTCAGCGTTAATCTCGTTAAAATGACATTAACGCCATAAGGCGGCAAATCTCCGTTAACGATCGTCCTGTGCGTGGGGCTAGACGGCCAACACGTTAATGAGCTAACTGCGCTAACGCACTAGTTCCCACCAATTGAGCATTGTGGCACGTCCTACATACTGTTTTACTTTTGTCCATGATGCGCTTACCATCAGGGTCATACGTCACATGAAAACCAAGATGGTTCCAAACGCCAGATCTGAATGAGAGTGGGGGAGGTTCAATTTTGGGTAGCGTTGAGGCAGTTGCCATGTTGCAACGAGCTTAGCTTCTGTCTTGCTAGCTTGCACTGCGCTCATTGGATCTGCACTCAACAGTGCAGCCTAGGCGGAGTAGTCGAACGCAGATCCACTGAGCTCTCAACACAGACAGCATCGTCAGAAGAAAAGTTGATAAAATAAATAAAAGAAACTGTATTGTTCGATACATATGCGTACCGAAAGCACTATATCGAACGGTTCAATATCGATACGAGTATTGTTGCACCCCTAATGTGTGTATGTAATTAATATGTATGTATAGACAGACAGACAGACAGACAGACAGACAGACAGACAGACAGACAGATAGATAGATAGATAGATAGATAGATAGATAGATAGATAGATAGATAGATAGATAGATAGATAGAGAGAGAGAGAGAGAGAGAGAGATGTAGATTTATATATAGAGAGAGATATAGCTTTTTTCATTATTATTCATTATTATAATAGCATAACAACATTATAAAGTTGGAAACACATATTAAAACTAAAACAAACAAACAAACAAACAAACAACAACAGCAAAAAAACAGTGCAAGGAAGAACTTTAAACAAATGAAAAACATGCTGGCCCAGTTTAAATTTTCCACTCACCTACTGCACAGGTGAGTTTGCCTGTGCGCTCTTGCAACAGTCGGACTATCTGAGCCTTCTGAGTGGGGGTGCATCGGCAGCAAACCACAGCGGGACACTGGCACGCAAGCTCCATGAACTCATATTCATAATACTTCAGACAAACCTGCAAGAAAACCAGCATAATGGACAGATAAAACACTCAGGCACCCACATTTAACTGCTTTCAGCTGTGGCGCTCGAATACCTCCACTCAACTTACAGTTTAGCTCCTATTGTGGTTGAGATAGTGACTCTAACCACAGACACCACTTCCAGAGTGATATATTGTGCACGCTTCATGCAGAATATATGTCAAAGTTTCATAAGGAGATATAAGTTAATGGGATGTGGGTTAGACAGTCTGAGTGGCACACTTACCTCAAGCGAGTCCCCCGATATCACCAGAGCGCAGTCATGCTTTCTCCTGAAAGCGTTGAGCTCCAGGTGGGCTTCCCCTCGTGTTGTCACCTATACCAATAGCAACCACATTGTTAAATGCACTTGTATGCCCCAACAAAACACTCTAATGTAGAATTATCACAGGGGAAAATCTGCCAGGCTTTGCATGTTTGTCTCTCTGTTATCAGACAGAAGAAGGGAAGCTTGTCTCTCTCCAACTGCAGCAATGACAAATGTTAGAGCAACCAAACACCTAGCTGACATTCAACTAGCTAAATACACTAGAATTCAGTCACACAACTCACGAGTGTGAGTTGTGTGACTGAGGGGGCGACCGTGGCTCAGGGGGTTGGGAAGCGCATCTGTAACCGGTTCGATCCCTGGGCTCTCTGTCCTGGTCGTTGTGTCCCTGGGCAAGACACTTCACCTACCGCCTACTGGTGATGGCCAGAGGGGCCGATGGCGCGATATGGCAGCCTCGCTTCTGTCAGTCTGCCCCAGGGCAGCTGTGGCTACAACTGTAGCTTGAGTGTATGAATGTGAGAGTGAATGAATAGTGGAATTGTAGTGGAATTGTAAAGCGCCTTGAAAAGCGCTATATAAATGCAAATGTTTAATTTATTAAACAGCACCATGTAGCTACTGAATAGCAAGTATAATTCGGCATATAGGTTCCTATCTCTACTTGTGTTTGAAATAAAATTGGAGTGGCAATTAAATGTTTCTGTGGAGCCTACAGGCGGATATCAGGTTGATGTAGGGAATAGAAGTAAAGAGCAGGATGAGCCTGAAACTTCACTCAGTTTAAAACCTTACTGTTTCCAACCGTCAAGTTCCACTTTATATCCACGCCTGTCCATCCTTACAAAATATCTTTAGTTACGATTATTAATTGAGAGGTCAGAATCAAATACTGGTGACACAAATTGAGCATCTGACCACATGTGAAATATTGCTATACTGGTGAATAACTGCACGATTTCTTTTTCTTGCAGAACAAGATGATGTCACAGTGAAAGTGAGCATTTGGATACAAAATGTGCAGCACAAAGCAGATGAGAAGAGCACAAAGACATAGGAGGTTCAGCCAAGTAATCAACTAAAAGACACCGCACAGACTGAAAATGCAACTGTTAGACAAGTGCATAAAATTTTACCATAAATAGATTGTGAATTCTTGAGTTTAGGCCAATTTTGATCTTGTACCTCAAGTACAGTTACATGTTTTTGCCACATGTAATTACTCAGAACATTACGTCAAAGCGACTTTGACATTTTCCCATGAAAATATAAGTAGTTTTTCTCTGAGTCCAAGTGAGTATATTTCATTAAATTCCACCAAAGGTATCAAAAGCTATTGCATTTATGAGAATGGGAGTGACACACGACCTGAAAAGGAAGTAACTGAGTCCACAGATGCAGGCAAGGCTGGTACAAAAAACCTTAAAATTGTAATATTAGAAAATATTAGAAATATTAGAAGATTTTAATATCACAAAAGCTGGACTGTAAATGACTGAACTGAAAGAACATAAGATCATTCAGATTAAATTAAAAAGTAAAATTATTGACCTTTTAGCTGAGCACTGTGTCTTAAAGAGGCATGTGTTGACACGAAAAAGGCATAAGGTAATTTCACCCTATTGTAAAAATGTTTTTATACTTACCACAGAGGAGGTTAAAATGAAAATTATGCATATGCAAATTATTCAGGGTTTGTCCTTACATTTGCACACAACTAGCCTGTAGTGTATTGTTGATGTATTACAATGCAAATATTAAAAGGGTGTGTTAAAAGAAAAATGGAAAGGGGAAACGGGATAATATCCTGCATAAAAAAAATTGAAAAAATAAACAGAATTTCTTTACAGTTGTGTCAGGTTCAAATATAGACTCAAATTCTCCAAAAATTCAGCACTGACAAGGCATGGTGTTAATCTGTCAACAAAAGCTATGCTCTGGAATGAATATCCTTCAACCACTGACAATTCATACGTCAGTCCAGTTCAGGCCATTGGTGGCCACCAGGAAACTAATCCAGATGTGTGTGTAGCAGGCCCAGTCAGCACACCCCCGTCCCCCGGTGACAGAGGTTTTTAAGCACTGCCAACCATTGTTATTCTCTTCCAGTAACCACAGTTGTACGCAAGTTCTAACCTTCCTATATGGCAGACGCTCCTTCTGCTCTGGCATGGATCCAGAGGTTAAGGCAGAAGGGGACTATCAAAGCAGCTACAGTGCCTGAAACCTGCAAAACAAATTAGGAAGTGAGCCCTCTGCATGTTCCCTCTGGGAGTGGTTCAGCTGGTTTCTCCTCTGTTTGAGCGAAGGGCTGTTTGTTCTCTTTGACAGTGGCTTGGATGCTTTCACTGGTGGGAGGTGATTTATTCAGCTGTGGATGCTGGCTCGGCCTGCATGCGTAGTTGTGTTGGGCTGTATGACCACTAGCTAATGGGCCTTGGTCACAGAGCCTGGATGCCCGTGGGTTGACAGATTCAAGAAACTGTCAGGGCAGCTTTGAACTGACATCAGCCCTGGAGTAAAATCAACTATTACCCACTAGATATGTGCACAAGAGAAAGACGGGTCTGTTTCTTGGACTTACTGGTCTGAAGATATGAATGTCCTGGTTGCGGGTGATCAGATGGGCGTTCTTAGCAGTGCACGTGGCCGTTTCAAGCTTGTCTCCGGTCAGCATCCAAACCTACACAGGAAACAGAGACAGAAATCCCACTCCAGTGTCTTTAAACCCAGATATAAGACTTTGAGAATCATCTTGATAATAAAAGCCTGTAAAGATTGCTCCACGGGCTTTTAAGAAAAAGCCTGTGGAGCAATTTTACCAATAAAAACAGTGTTAGTTTAGATCTTGTGCTTCAAACAAAAATAACACAAGTCATCACACAGACTGGTATCACAGCATCCAAATTCTTTCTCATTAGTATTTT
The DNA here is from genome assembly GCF_057382275.1 of Copadichromis virginalis. Classification (NCBI taxonomy): domain Eukaryota; kingdom Metazoa; phylum Chordata; class Actinopteri; order Cichliformes; family Cichlidae; genus Copadichromis; species Copadichromis virginalis. The sequence goes on from NC_140637.1 coordinate 28,193,065, forward strand.
GGATCTTGCATATAAGAGAATTGACATGACTGATTCATCAATATCACAAAAAAGGTTTGGGGGAATTTTATCCTCAGATCTTGACATTTCTGACTCCACCCAAACACAGCTGAATTTCATTTTAACAAATTACATGAGTGGTAACTTTTAAAAAGCAATGTTCTGTTCGTGTGGTTTATTTATAAAACACACACATTTATTTTTTTATTGGATGACTTTTTAAAGAAGAAACTGACTCCATGTTCAGTAGTTTGTCAAGAGTTTTGGAAAACTACATAGCTGCTGATTTTTAAAAATTTTTAAATGCCATGACCCAAAGAAATTTGACTCTATTTCTGTCTGCTGTACTAAAGCAGAGGATGAAAACGGGCTTAGAGTAAAGACTTAAGACTGTAAGTTGAATCGTTATCATATTTGTTGCCATGGTCACAATAAACCGGAGAAACTGAGATTTGTTACTTTTTCTGAAGTTTAGTTTAAGTGCCTCTTGTTTACCTTTTGGTGTGAAACATATGAGCTACGCTTGTGCTTTAGCACCTATGAAGAGCATACTGGGAAAGAGCATCCTTTTCAAAGACTGACGCTGTGTCCACACTAATACGTTTTCGTTTGAAAACGAATCTTTCCTCTCCGTTTTAGCCTTCCGTCCACACTGAGACAGCGTTTTGAAAACGCTCTCCAAAGCGGATACATTTGAAAACGCTGTTTTTGTGTTACTCGCAGCAACAACTCCACCTCATTGTTAGTCCATTTAAAAAACTCGGTGCTTTTCCTCAATATTTTGCGTTTCAAAAGACGTTTCAAAGAGCCAGAAAGTAAATAAACGGCTGACAGAAATGAGGTAGGTCGAATCGTCGTGCGTTTCACGCAAGCACAGTACTGGAACGTAAGCGTTTTTGGCCGTTTCAATGTGGACGCACAACTCTGTGAAAACGACTGAAAATGATAGTGTGGACACGGAACGTTTTCACGAAAACGCCATTTTCAAATCTATCCGGGCTAGTGTGGACGTCGCCTGAATTGAACATCTAAAATAACTAAAGTGTCAGTTTTAAAGTTTAAGGGATGGAAAAAATGAAGGCTGTATTGAGATACATACAGCCAATATGAAAAACATATGTGCTTGTCTTCTTAGTTTGTTGCTACTGTGCACTGTAAGGCCATTTACCCACTCCACCCCACCCCACCCCACAGACCTTGATGCCTGCATTGCGGAGGATCTCCAGAGTGGGCCTGACATCAGTCTGGAGCTGATCCTCCACCCCAGTCAGACACAACAACTCCATCTCCATCTCAAGACTCTCAATCACTGTGGCCACCTTCAGAGAGCGGTCATGGACGCTGAGCTTGGCCTGCACGTACCGTGCCTGGAGAGTCGTAGTGGGAGGATAAGAAAGTTTAAATACTGTGAAATTACTGCAAGAAGTGAAACAGCCAGGAATAAAAGAAGAAAACAGGAATGTGGCTGTCAGCCAGGAGAGTCAAGAAAAACAAATAAGGAATAAAATGAGCTAGGAATATGTCATGCATTGTGCATACATAAGGCCAAATTTGCAGTCTACCTACTATATACCATCCTAAATGCACTGATACTTTAAATACAAAAATAGCAAAATACAAAAATCTGTGTATAAATGTAAACTGTCAAGCAGCCCTGAAAGCTATAAATATAGCTTTGTTAAACAAAATAGCTATACATACAGCACACTGTACTTACAGCATACAGGACAGACATAATCAATCAGTTAACGCCCATCTTTAGCATTTCAGCTCGAGGGCAATTTGTGAGTGAGATAAAGCAAAAACAATCTGTGTGACTCATACAGAAACATAAACTCTGTGTGTGACTCAGTTGGTGACTCACTGCTGCCCACCAGCTCTGCTCACTCAATTATACACTTCAGTAATAGGCCTGGGGCTAACAACTGCAGGGAAGACAGCCATGCCCTGCTCAAACAATGAGGGGGCCTGGTGTATGTGAGGAACAGTGGGGTAGAAATACTGAAGGGGGGGTCAGAGGTTAGTCTAATTACCCAAGGACACACTTTGACATTTAGAAATGCTGAACATGTCTCCTCCAAATATCAATATCATGTGTAATGCTTGTCAGTCGACAGATGCTTAATGTAACTTGAGCATGTTTTACTATCACACTGTTGAAACTGTAATGGCTTTACTAGACAGGGACCAAACAATGCATGTATAACAACGCTCGTAAACCTAAGCACACTTCAACAGCCCCATCTTCTCATACTTGAATCTGAAACCCAACTCTGAGCTCTGTCTTAGATTGCTGTAGGTCAATTTCATGGAGGGCTGTTACCTCAAAATCCTGATACTGCTCCTCTGTCAGCGACTTTTTGGAAACCACGAGGACTCTCAGACCTTCCCTCGCCATGTTCCCACACTAGAAAACACAGACAACATCTGCATGTGATCTAAAAGTTTGTGATTTACTATTAACAGGAATAAAATCAGTGTCATCAGGTATGCGGCATGACTCGTGGGAAACATAGAAACATACCTCCTCCTCCAGCCAGTCGTTATACTGGACGATGCCTGACATCACCACATCGGCACCTTTCATGTAGAAAGTGATCTCTCCTGTTGATTCATCCTAGAAAAACATTGATTTGTGCTTTATCATGTGCAAACGGTACATAAAATTGTATTTAATATTTGGTACAATGATTACCCAGCCGTGCTTCTCGCAGGGGGATTTCTACTCAGCGTGCACAAGCCAAAGTGCACGTGCGCCATTCTATTATTTAGTGTTGCCTAGAAATTCATAACTTATTTTGGTATCCACAAGAGAGTTTAAAAGTGTTTGAAAATATTATCAGGAGGAAGTCAACTTTAAAAATCCCTGGCTTCCTGAGCAATATCCCAGCCAGCAATAATAAAGTTAGTCATCCGACTTAGTCAGAGGTCACAAGGTGAGGTTTTTCTCAGATTATACACTTTAGCACAAATCTGTTTTTCGTTTGTTTTCCTTGTTAAAGTCAGCACCAAGCAAGAATCAACATCATAGCAACAACCACTGACCTACATTGACTGTAATTGAAAGTAATTTCTAAGCAATAGAGATGTGAGGAAATCAGTACATTTCCTTTGTATCAAAATATATTGAGCAAGATGGACAGCAGCCACTACTAACACTAACAACTAGTAATAATATTAATTTTGGCACTCACTCTGACTATAATTCCCATCCTTTTGCTCTCATAAGTGAAGGGAAATATCTGAAGGATTGTGAAGTTCAGTATTTGGCCAGTAGGGGTCCGCAGCTGCATGGATGACTGGTCTCTTCCTACAAGTGTAAGGCCGACGCTCTCAGTCCACTGCACCAGCGACACCTATCAAAAGCACAGTGTAAAGGCTTTAGTGAGCGGTCATTAAAATGCACAACTGACACTAAATATATATAGAGCACAATAAGAAGGCAAAATATGTAGCTTTTAGCTAATAACACATATTTCTACCAAATAAAATATTATCATCATTCAAGAACCCATTAAGAGAAAGTGACCTCTGCCTGGGTCATTTTATTATTTTCATGGCAAAAGCATTGTCAATATGATGTTCCATTACTTGAATTACACAGAAAACAGCGAAGGCCACTTTGAAGTAGACTGTCAGAGAACATCAATAGCTCAAGCATTTTCAGCACTTAAGACTATTGATTGAAAAACTGGGAAGATGTCCATTTCTTAACTGAAAATATAGTTTCTGCTTGTTCCTTTCTGAAGGACACAACAGACGACATCCATTAATACAATAGAAGCATGTGTGCGGGGGTGGTGTGTGTGTGTGTGTGTGTGTGTGTGTGGGGAGAGAGAATGAGGGGAGATGGCATTGCCCAATAACTTCCAGACTAGAAACCAGATCACATTCCCAATTCATCATCCATCTTCTGCCAGGACGAACAGCAGAGAAGCCAAACAGATGCAGATAAGAGACAATAAGGGAGACTGCTCTGCTCCTACAACAACTTTAAAATCACAGATTCTGGGATACCAAAATTACTTATTTTGGAAATATGCACCACATAGCCTAAAAATGTCTGACCAGAAACGCTTTAGCGTCATCAAAGCTCTGACTACTGAAGTGTTTGTCATACAGGTTGGGAAGTATGAAGATTATGCTTAGTCAGAGTCTAGAAATATTCACTGTGGAGGAATTTTGGGATCGGGTGTCTGCCACAACAGCACTACCTTATAACAGAAGCATCTGAGTTAGCGGCCCATTTGTAACTGGACTGAATAATGCTTGACCCAGATGGCTTGACTCACAAACACCACATGGCTGACATGTTCTTTATGAGCCAGAAAGCAAAGTGATTCAGATTTCACTCCTCGTTGAACCAAACCATACAAACGAACATTTATTAAAATTTTAATAAATGTTGAACAAAAAAAAAAAAAAGAAAAAAAAAAACTACTTTCATCTGCATGCGGATGGTGGCAAACTGTCAGTTTACATTACAGTAGTAGAAACCATACATTTAACAGTCACTGACATTGCATCTAATGTGCTCACACACAAAACCAGATCTATAAATAAGACTTCCTGAAAGCTGTTGCAAAGCAAACTGAATCTGCCTCGATTGTATCAAACTGACTGAATGCAACTTTCAGGTCTCAGCAACTCAAAGCCAACTGTTTTATCCATTGTGACCTAAAACAATAAAACGGCTCCATTTCCTACCAACAACGCAAACCACCGATGCCAGACTTTTTTCTTTTTTCTTTTCTGGTGACCACCACATAGTGTATTGGGTGCTATTAAAATGCAAAAAAAAAAAAAAAAAAAGGAAACTCAGAGGGGGCTAAGTGCAATGGGCTGAGGAGCACATTAAGGAAATCCGTATTTACATGGCAGGAAATGGATCGAGTCGAAGTCCGCAGCCTTTTTCCTGACGTTCAAAAGAATTCATACTGATCAAGGACATCAGTGTGGACTGCATTTCTGTGAGACTCTCCCTATTCAAGAAATACAGACACTCTTGTAATGGCCTTGACCAAAAACACAAACCTACGCATCTTATATGCTTAGAAATCTGCTTCCCTGTTTTGCTCTTGGTCTTAGTTTGGGTAGAGTAACTACATTTTAAACATTTCAAACTGAAACATCAAAAAATAAGAGTTCAGCTTTATATATTAACATATATCATCTGATGAATGAATAATAAAGGTCTAATCACACTTTCAACTTCAGCACGTTGATATGAAAACAGTCTTTTAGAGTCATCATTTGTGTACGGATCAAAGTGAGGTGTCCTGCAGGTTTTACATGTGTCCTTGATCCAACACAGCTGATTCAAATGGCTAAATTACCTCCTCAACATGTCTTGAAGTTCTCCAGAGGCTTAGTAATGAACTAATCGTTTGATTCAGGTGTGTTGACCCAGGGTGAGATCTAAAACCTGCAGTACACCGGCCCTCGAGGCCTGGAGTTGGACACCCGTGTTTTACACAATAATAATGTGCATATCATTATATGCCTTATAGGTTTTTATAAAACAGCATTTTCTTGGACTGGATACCTCATCTGGGCTGGATGCCTGGTAGACTCTGCAAGTGTCTTCGTAGTGCTGCTCGGCCTCGGCCTGGTCCGTCACGCCGTTGGACTCGTACACGGGTGTTACGTTGTGCACCAGGGCGATGGCCTTCACAGCCTCGTGAACTCTACTGCTGATGGTTTTTCGAACCTTAGTGGCTGCTGGAGCCCTGGAGGCTGGAAGGTCATGGGTGGGCTGAAGAGAATTAGAGAAGGTACTGTTAGTGCAAGAAGAACAAAGAATATAAACGTTTTAACAGACTTCTTTTATGTGAGTCTTTCACTGTTGCCAGCTGTCAAGAGAGGGGAAGTATTCTAGCCAACAGAGCTAATTATCAGTACTGTCAACTTAAAAAAAAAAGATCAAAAAACCATGGGCCACTAGTGACTGAGAGTTTGTGAGGAAGCTGCATTAACACTTGAAATGTTTCACAGACTGAGGAACTAGCTTCTTCATTTCAACAGTTTCCATTATTGCTATGTTAGCAGCCTGTAAACATAACCAGATGTGTAGAGTAAATATGAACTATTTGCTTCTGCATTGTGAATTTGCTATTTTTAGAAGGCTGCATGTTCTCAGGGTTAATGATGGTGTCATTAAAGGAGTCCGGTCAGTGCTTCGCTTGTGGGCTAATCCTGTTTCCTGCTCTACTAACCTCTGGTGTCAAGAGGGATAAAGAATGTCATTTGAGGTCAGGAAGCATTCAGCTGAACAATAATCACAAACTAATACATTTTGTAAAAAAAAAATTGCTTTTTTAATCCTTTCAAGAGCTTTTTAAATTTGAATCTCTTCTTCTGAATACTGGGACACAGTTTGCTCAATTTAGTCACTTTTTCTTCTTAAGATACACATAACACCTTTCACCTGCGTGTAGGCACTGAACACATGGCTCTGTACTTCATCCATTGAGTCCATCCCATATGCCACAGTTCCAAGATGGAGCCGTCTGAACACCATTTCATTTTGGGTAAGAGTTCCTGTTGAAAGTTACATTACAGACATTTAAACAGTAAAAGTTATCACGCTTGACAGCACAAATTATGACCCTATTGTAGAGATTCAATTATCTAACTAACAAACAACAATCAGTCACCTGTAACAGCCACATATGGTGACCAGAAAAATGCCAGAAGCATTTGACACTACACACAACCTCCGTATCCTCACACTTACTTTAAAAGCATTTCTGCCAGTATATCAAAAAGACTTCAGGGGACTTACACATACATTAGTGTGACCTGAAGACCCCACTGGCCTTATCGCTCTCTGGATGTGGAAATGGCCGATCATTTTATTAGGCATGAGGGCTGTAAATCTGACGAGTAACACCTCCTGCCTGTGGAGGTTCACTGGTGGAGGTGTTATGCTCTAAAGGTGTGTATAGATGAGAGACTTTGATTTTTTATGATTTAAAGGTCCTGTAAGTCTCAGGGAGCAAGAAACCCACCGCATAGCAACGCTGCAGGGTAGGAAACAGCTAAACTCTGTCTTACAGAATACCTCCTAGGAAAATCCTCACCACTTTATCCTCTCGTGTTACTGCTCAACTAGGTCAACAAAAAACGGTATGCTAGGTTACCCGTTTTGTCAGTCAGCAGGTAGGAGATCCGTCCGAGCTGTTCAGGTATGGTGCTTGCCCTCACCACTGTCCCAGGGATCTTTGAGTCTTTCTTAATCATCCAACTGAAAACCATCTTTCCCATATCCAGATTTACACGCAAACTGCATCAGATAAAACAAGGAAGCACGCAATTTTTCATTCCTCACATGTAAATATAACATAGCACTGCAGATGCCATTAAAAAAAGAGCGTTAAGTCGGACCTAATGGGCACAATGTGGGAGAAGAGCAGCAGGAAGCGAAAGATTTGCAGGTACCAACGGCCGGCGAAGTGCTGGAGGGCCACCATGACCAGTGACACCACAACCAGGGCTCCAAACAGGATTTTAGTCAAACAGTTCACCTCTAGGTCAAACAAACCAACCTATAAGAGAAGCAAACATAAAGCATCTACTTACTGTAAATATAAAAGATCTGTGTACTGACAAAATGCAAATGTAAATAAGTGAAGCAACAAATTAATTTATCTGAATAATTAAGTTAACTCCAATCACACATATACTGTATAAAAAAACACATACTAGGAAAAACACCTTCATGCAATTAAATGATCAGACTTCTGTCTTCCAGCTCTGGCTTACACTACTGTACCTTGTGCCTAGGGTTGGAGGTGTTCATGACACTGCGCAGCTCCTTGCCTGTGTAAATCACGACCCCCACCACTGTGCCTGGAGTAAGTGAGGCAGAGACAAAAAAAAGACCAAAAAAAACGGCCTCAGGGCAATATAGTAAAGGTACAACATAAAACACAGCATGTCAGGAAGACGTTTTCCAGACTTATAATCTTGACATGAATAGATTTTTCCAAATGAAGAATGACATTTTGAATGGAGGACGCAGATTTCTAATTGCTTAATGAACAACACATGCTTGTGCCGGTTAAAGTGGATTCACTCTCCCACAGACGAAGCACACTTTCTTTACAATTATAGTTAGCGGTGCCTCTGCTTTTTTAGAAAGGGCTACCTCATTGGGCTTTTTTCCAGAGTGTAGATTTGATTAGATACACCATCAAATCAACAGCTATGAAGGATCAGTGCTTTAGTGAACACGCAGGTCCTGGTTACTTGGATATTAACAGCTTTATAGATGCACCACCAGTCAGATATTTACCAGAGGCAATAACAGTGCTCGCCCACAGGGTGTTTTCAATGCTGAGGCTTTCATTAACTGGTGGGTCTCCATCTTCCTGTAACAGTTGATACAACAGACATGCAGAATGATTACTAAGGACAGAAACCAGCTCGTCTCTGCTTCTCCTAATTGAGCCACAGATAACCTATTAATCGGTTTTATCATTCAATGTTTTAGTAGTCAGCTGAGACTGAAGAAGTCACTTGGATGAGTGACGAAACATTTCTCCCACAAAACGCTACGTCAGATGAACAGAATCAACTTTTGGAGATTTACTTACCTGGATGATTGAGCATGCATCAAGACATTCAATGTTTTAGAACATATAACACAGCAAGCGCTAGGGAGTTAAATTTGGACTCTTTTACTTGTTGGGGTGTGTTATATGTTAAGAGTTTTGCAGGATTTCAACTTTTTATCGATGTAGCTGAGTGATTGTTGCGGTGGGGTCCTCAAACGCTTTAAGGAAACTCATTTTTAAGTCTGATCTAATATCTATTCAACCATTTATCAAATTCAGGATTGCTGAAACTGGAGCCTAATCCAGCTATCACTGGGCGACAGGCGAGGTACAATCTGGAGAGGTCACTATTGTATCACAGCTCCTGATCTAAAATAAGACATTCAACAACTTAAAAGTGTCACTTTCACAGTTTTTATAGATGAAACCAATAAATTGTGTTCTATAAGACAACAATTGAGAGCACAAATACACTTCAATGAGCATCTTTCTTTCTGCATGCTTCTGTTGAGGGGTATTTAACAACACTGATATCACTGTACTCAGTTCAGCACGGTTTCTGTTACAGCTCGAGCATAAAAGTGACAAAGACTCAGATGTTGGAGATGAGATTAACATGTCTGAAGGGAGATTAGGGTTCAGCGTAACAATGCAACCACTTACCCTGGTAAAGGTTCCGATAAAGTTGTGGATATCAATGTTTGGCTCTTCTGCATACACGTATGATCTGATTTGGAGAAGGTCCTGTGAGAGATTAGACAACATGACTTAAAATTACCTGAAGAAGAAAAGAAAAGGCTTTACAAGTCCTACATGGTGCAGAACATTGTACATGCAACAATTATTAATGAATTTAATGTTTAGATTGCATACTTAACTTAGCATGTAGTGGCTAAATAAAAGACTTGTTTCTCTCAGTTCAAATTACTCTTGTATTTATTAGTTGTTATAAAAAAAAAGAAAAAGAGAAACAACAACAGGGCAAACATTCAGTTTCCAGTCGAATCGTTACTGCCAGCCTCCATCTACAGTTTACAACTCACGCCAGCAGTTGGTAGTCTCTGCGTGCAGGCCACTGGGAGGCGTAGTTTCCAGTCCGTCTCTCCATCAAGCTGGTCAGTCCGCAGGAAACAGGAGCCTGGAAAAGAGAGGACAAGAGCTGCTACTGACGCCATATGAAAACAGTCACCTCTAGGGGGCAACAACAGAAAGGTTTTTATTTCAAAGAAGGAAACTCATAAGCTCCATTATTGATCACTTCACTGCCTACAGCAGATTATCAACCATACTGAAGGCTAGACTGCGAGTTCATCATATTCTCATCTTTTCTAATAAACATCAATTTTTTAAGTTAATGTTATGTGTGAATTTATTTTAACATGGGGTCACAGATGAACACTGACTACTGGGAACAGGATTGAGCAGTTTATTGCTGTTGGGGTAGAAGTGGAAGCGTCTACCAGACCCCTTCCCCCCCACTGGCCAGCATGAGTCATCCTGCCCAAAACTCTAAATCCTATCCTAGGCCCTTCATAATTGACCTAATGGCCTCCACATGGAATGGGAGATAACCGAGCACTATTTCCAGTAAAACAAAGTTGATGTTTTTCTTCCCCCAACAGGAAGACGCAACAACAACAAGCATGTAGCGTTTCTTTCTTAGTCACATTTGGATTTCTAGGCTATAAATAAAACAGCAGCAGCCTGTGCATTTCAATTTAAACCGCCTTAGTCAATGTTTGGTGTCATCTCCCACAAATGATACACTAATCCATATTTGATTATTCAGATGAGGGATCTTCCCCTCTTGTCTTCTTTTTGTTCTTTGCATTTGATTTTTTTTTGTGTCCCTTGATTTTCCTTTTCATTATCTTCTCATTTGAAAGACAAAATTAGTCAGAGACAAAGATGAAAATCAAACAATGTTTTGTCTATGTGGCCGTGGCAACTCGCCACAATAACTTTGAGTGATAACTTAGTAGTGGTCACGGTTCCGATTTATACAATGTAGGACTTCCTGTCGCAGCTCAGGGCTAATCCCTGCACCTCAGCGCCTTTTTAAACAACTCATTTCCCCAGCCGGCCTGTTGTGGATATATGGATGAATGACCGGCAGATGTTTACCATTTCTTTCAGAGGTCCTTAGAAAGATCATGTCAGCAGGAACACGCTGGTTCTACAAAGAAAGGCAGAAAGAAAAAAAATGGCGTGAACCTTACATCCTGATTCTATACTTTCCTTCTACCTCCTTATGCTCTTGTGACTTTTTTTCACTTCATGTGCCACATTACCAACAGTCAGTCAGTCAAAAATATTAAGCCCCTCAGCAAATCATTCTGTCATGGCCCTAAAAGGACCCAAGCCAGCTTTTACACTCAGCCTGACCCGGCCATTTCACTCAAGATATTACACATTAAATTCACATGACCGCTTTGGCAAAATCTAACTGTTTAGATTTAGTTCACGTGATTAATAGCAGTTTAACAAAGCAAGTCGCATGGCTTTTCAAAGTGAGATTTATTTGAAAACTTTTGCCATCACCTCCACCGATGACTTAGTGAATTGTAACCCAGATGACTCGGAATCACTCGGTCATATTAGCAAAATGTGTAGGACAACATGTGTGACCTTTCCCTCAACTGCACTTAATGAGTGATTCAGAGAGAAGCCCTCCGCTGGAAACTGAAGACAGAACGCGCTTCTCACATTTCATGTACAAAGACCTCAGGGACTCCAGTCTGTCCGCGAGGGGAGCAACACAGCAGATCCAAAACTCACACAGATATCGAACTAGAAACTATAAATGAAATCTCGAGATAAAACTAAAGCGCTTAATTGAATTTGTATTTCAGATCTAATTAAAAGGCATTTCATGTTCACATATGCCACGCGCGCATCGAGTCTGACAGGCCGACACTCAGCATTGATCACAAGATTACAAAATCTTTACTAACTCTTTTCACCTCAGTCACCAGCGGAGCACAGAAGATTAACAACCCCCTCATTACTAGCTGTCATATAAACGGTAACTTGACAGGTCTAAAAAGCAAAACTATTCACAGATGTGGATGAAAAAAAAAACTTCAACAAACCTTTTCCACAATTATTAGATCACCAACTTGAATGCCGCTGCTTTTAACCTTCACAGTGCCTGAAATACAGAAGAAAACATAAAGTTAAGTGTTTGGCAAGTTTGAATGTTGATTAAAGTCTCACATACACAAAGCTATTTGAAACTTTTACGTGAGTCATGTAGTTAAGAATTTAAATGGAATCTAGACCACCCAACATTTAGATTTTTGTCTTAAAAGTTTCCCTAATTATAAGCTAGTGAGAGAATGTGGTATTTTTTCAGCAAATATGTCTTCACAAAACCCAGACCTCTGGGCGAATTGCATGGCTCACTAGTCACCTGAGTGAATCTGGGAAAGTAAGTCTCCATGAAGATTTGAAAGAATGCTGGGGGAGTTGAGCCTTTTCTTTCATTCCACTTGGAATGAACGGCAAAATTGTTTGGAAGAGATCACTGACCCTTGAACTCTGCCGTGACCTCTGAGCTTTGCATATGTAAGACATTAAAGCACATTAATATCGCTATGCATTCGGGTTCATGGAACTTTACTCTACAAATGCATTTTACATTTTACACGCTAACACAAAAAAGACCTATTCGGTAACACTTCACACCACAGCTTTTAGCAGAAAAGCATTAAGTGATGAAATGTTCTAGATGGTTTTGACTGATCATATGGCAATATCTCATGCACGTGTATTCATAAACATACAATTTAAAGGAACTTAGACAAAATAACTGCAACCAGTACACCGAGTTCTGACACCATAAAGTTTCTATAAACCACAAAATATGCAGAGGGGCTGCCACCATGGAGGCAACCAGTCATTGTGTTTATGGGTAAAACAAGCTGCCACATCAAAGAGGCAAAGTGATGGAAACCACAAGAGGTCCCATGCTTTTTATTGCTGGTAGCACTTTATACCAAGGCCTCTTATGTACACTTTTACATCTCTGCTTTGAATTACCCACCATTTCCCCCAGCCCCAATAAGTTTTAACAGGACCAACCTCCTACAGTTAATAGACATGTTTGCTAAGAAAACAAAAATGCAACACAGAAATCGACGCAGGTAAAACCTGCTTTCAGTTCTTACCTCTTGTTGAAAGCTTGCTGTAAATCTGAGAGTTCACTTCTTTGTCTCGAAGGTAGCACCTAATTTCTTCAATTGCCTCTCGCATGATGGTAATGATCAAAACAAGACCCTGGAGAGTGACAAGTCACAGTGAAAAAGTAACTAATAAAGTTTATGTGAGTGCTGCAACTGTGGAAGTGAAAAGAAATAGCTAAACCTTAATTTTCAGCAAAAGTACATTTTAAAAAAGCATTGAAGAGGAACACAAATAATGGAAAATGAAGCTGATTGACCTTAATGATTAACAGTAAGTGAAATGCCACATACCAGAGGGACCCAGTAGGTGTAGAGAGCACCTAAGCGTAACTCCTCGACAAATTGAGAGCAGGCCAAAAGCAAAAAGTACAAGTTGAAGAAGTACTTGAACTGATTGAACAGCACCTGAGAACAAAAAGGCAAAGGATCAAGAGTGAAATATTCACAGTTTCGCAAAGCAATGTGCATATGGAGGCTGTTGTTGAATATACACGATTTTCAGTTTCTGGCTTTCCCACAAAGAATAATAACCAGGACTGTGACAAACAGAATTCCAAGTATTATTTTAAGTAGGGTTTAGGAGCTTCATTGTGTAGTACACATTTGCCTAGCAAGCAAAAAATCCCTAGTTGGATCCCGAGAGGAGGCACAAATCCCCCGGGGGCTGCGTTAGGAAGGGCATCTAGTGTAAAAATCTGCTAAAATGCTGCTCAGATATGAGGACCTCTTGTGAATAAGGGAGTAGATAAAAGCAGCTTTCATATTAGATAGGGTTTAATTTACCCAAAAATAACATGTGCTGCCATTTCCCAGAAAACAAAACAAAACAGGAAAATGCTCACTCACTGCCTCAACCATACACCAATGTCACAACCTTCCCCCTCAAAAGTCTACTTTCCTGCTTGACAGTATGTGACTTAATAGAGAATTTATTTGTCATCTGATCATCAATGAAAATGCCTTTGAGTATGCCTGAAGGATTTTTTTTGTAGTTTCTTTCCGTTATCTTTAGTTTTGTGTAACAAGTATAATATGTTATTTAAAACAAATCTGTTTTCACTGCAGTTCCTCTAATGACCACTTGAGGCTGGCTACAAAAGCGAGTCATTTCCCATCTTAAAAATTACATTACAAAGTACGTTTACAAGCTTGAACAAAAACTGGTTATGGTCTCAACCAGTAGCTTTTCCTCCATAACAAATGTGTGCTGCATGAATCTTTTAATAACACATCCATATTGGATGCTGCTAAGTCTTAAAATCCCAGCTGTGGAGTCTTTGATTGTCAAGTGTGCCCACACAAGCAGCTATAGCTGATTGCTGTCTCCTTGGCCTCATCTCAGTTAATTCACTGAGCAGAACCTCACTTCTACTTTTAACAGGATTTTCTGGCAAACACTATGAGCTGCTTTGTCATACAGCTTATCCAGTAAGTTTGTGATTCAGCTTTGTTGAGCGATACCCTTGTATTTTATCGGTCTTCTACTTTTATAAATCATCAGGTATCTGCATCAGTACTTTTTACTCATCCAGTTTACAAATGCAGCACTTAGCACTCCACCCTCTCTTGCAAACATGATGATTTTTAGCCTTAGAAAATGACAATGGGCGCATCCAAAACACTAAAAATAAGGCCTCAAAATGTGGACTCGCCACCAATTAGGTGACGTCACGGACGCTGGATTCATCTTTCACTATTACTGACATGCAGCACCCAGCAAGACATTGTTCTCTCTAACGGAAATGCTCTCTTGGTTGAGATGACGATGCAATCTGAGTATACCAGCGCATAGGAAGACCACTAGCTGTGAGTTTGCTGGCCTATTATCTTCAGTAGTCTTCCTTTGCCATAAATTGGGACAGTCAGACATCACCTGGATCTTTTCCACATAGCTGGCAGGTTAAAAAGCATTGAATGTCTGACCGTTTGTGTAATTACACGAACAAATACCTGTGTCCGAGAATGTCTAGAACAGCCTGGAGATGCAGTAGAGACAGCTAAAGGCTTGCCTTTTAGAAAATGCAACGACACAGAGTTGAAAGTGGCAAAAATAGCAGTTTAACTGGCAATATGTTAACACGCTAAATTAATAAAGAATGAAAATGATCTGACACTGCAATCGTATCCTTTTGAGTGAATTAAAAATCAAAGTTAAAAGATGTTAATCTAGAACTAAAATCACTCCAATTAACTGCAACATTGTCCACATTTACACACAATATCCGAAAAAACCAACCACAGACGTAGCATTGCAGCAAATCTGGCAGCATCTATAGGTGTATAATTTCACAGCTCATATAAGCATCTCACGCACCCTTACTAAAGAAGTACACTTTTCAGTTAGGCGTACAAATCTTTTCATGAACCAACAGATATGGAGCAATGTGCAAACATATATGGCTACTTTTCATCTGCCAGCGTCAGTCTAAAATTCAACACACACACTACAGCTTTGCTCAGTTTCATTACCATCAGCGTGTGAGATTACTACCAGAAAAACTTTTCCTCTAAGAGGAAAGCACATGAGCAACAAATATGTTTTAAATATGATCTAGAGAAAAGAAGTTCTTCACATGAACCAAAGTAAATAAAAAGCATCTTGATTTGCAATGCAAAAAGGCTTTGCTCTTGTCTTTTGCTTTACAAACAAATCTGAGCTACTTTGAACGTCTGACTCCATAAGCAAAAATAAGATCTTAAGACAACTGAATGCCTGGAAAACAAATGCATATGTAAATAAGTTAGGGAAAATACAAAAATCAAAGGCACATAGCTCGGTAACTGCCTTCCATGCAATATCCAACCAAAGTCACAGCTGTCACGCAATATCAAGAAAGTGCTTGTATAAGACCTGGTGCTGCGCAGGCGCTGGTCAGCTGGTAGCTGAAACTATGATGCATCTCTCATTCATTCGAATATGCAACATTGTACTGTTTAAAAATGGCAAATTATCTCTTTATACTACTTAGATGCAATCGGAATAAAGTAATAAATATTGAATTCACAAACCAAGCCCGTCCTGCATATCAGGGCTAAGACCGCACAAACAGTGCATCTCTCATATCCTCACATGTATCATCCAATGTTTTGGGTTAGGTTTAGTGTAAGCATAAAGACAGACTACAGTACTCTTATAGGAAACTAAAGAACCAAAAAAGCACTTGTCATTCATAAGGACCTGATCTTATCTGGAGATGCATCACTCGGTCACTTTCTTTATAGTCAGCTGTTTTTATAAAACAAACACTTCACTATTTTCTGCTTTTTTTTATTGCTTACTCCTGTAAAAGTGACTTTTGGTTGATTAACAAAACATGACATTAAATACTCACAGTTGGTTATGGTGGATGAACCCAGATTACACCCTACTCTATTTAGTGTTTTTATTAATACTGTCATTTTTCAACCAATGCTAAAAATAACTACTAGCTGCAGGCCAAACTAAACCAAACCTGATACTCTGAAGCAGGATAATTTGAAATGAGCATCAATGCCTTGCATACTTACATTACAAGCAATCAACAGGGAGGATTTAAAAAATATCAATTAAGACAGACATATCCTATGATGCTCTGAAAATGTGCCGATCAAACAGACAGTGAATCATGACCAGGAGGAAAGAGCTGGATGACGGCTTCGGGGGGTTAAACAAAGGGCAGGTGAAGCGGTGACCTTTGACTGGCACTAACCCCAGGCAGGAAGGTGAAGAAGTTGTACTTCTGGTTGTTAATGACATTCCTGGGGTACCTCTGCTCCCTTTTTTCTGGGTGGCCGAGCCACACGGTGCGGGGACGGAAGTCACCCATGCCACAGCATCTCGACCACGGGCAGCACCTGAGAGGAGGAGGAGATGGAAGACACAAGTAACACTTCACATTTAATTCCAGTGTTTGATTCTGTAGTAAGGATGCAAAGACAAAGACTATTATGTGACGAAAAGACAATTGATATTTGGGAAGTATTTGAATTCACTCTCCACACCCTGAGAGAGCTGCATTGAGGTAACCCTAATGAATTTCCTCTCACATCTTCTTGTTAATGTGTTGCTTATTGTAGCCAAATCCCACAGCGCACACTGCACTGAGCTACAGACCCATGACCAAAGGTGTCTGGAAAGATCATGCCGTGAAAAATAAATATTAACTTTATCTTGGAAAAGCTGGTCACTCCCTTCAGACTAAGAAAACAAAGCATTTCGTAAAATCCAACGAACAGCTCAGTGGCTTTGCGATTAATAATTGAACCTAACTGTAAACAACATATTTGACTTTTATGGCAGATGACTCAAGTCTTAGATGCCAACAATATCCTGTCTGCCAGGCCTGACAAATTAAAAGAAAAACATCATAGCACCGTAGCAATAATTCAACAACCCTGCAGTGATAATATTTACGTCACTTGGAACCAAGTAGACCCCCTCATACTTGCAGACATAGAAAGAATAAACATGGAAAGCATAACACAGGCCATTAATCTGACTTTGGTGCAATGGCAATTCAAACCCACCCATCCAGACAATTTAAATTGTATTTGTTATGCAATACTGTGTTTCCTAATTAACTGTTTAGAGTAGTATCAGGCATATATAATGAGCAGTCATTATGCTAACCTGTGAAAAGTAGCTAAAACACCCAAGCTGACATATTCAAAATGTTCTCCCTTATGTTAATGAGTGTTACATGTACGTGTTATCAAAATACAGGTTAGTACTGTATATCAACTGATTATTTTTCTAATGCTTTTTAGTCTTTCTGTATAATTCTATATCTACATCAACCGTTAGAGTGGCTGTTTATTCACTAATAAATGGGACACCTAAATGTGGACTGTTATCAGCAATGAGATGACCTTTCCTGATGTCGGCTGCCATGTTTATCCGTTGTGCTGGATGAACTATGTGCCGGAACAAAGTTCAAAGATAGCGCGATGGAGAGATGAAAGACTTATATTAATTATTTTTTCTCATATTATTTTTTAACCTTTTTTCACAAATGGGGGAAACAAACAATCCGCCCAATCCCGAATTTTTAATACAAATTAAATGTGTAAGTGATTTATACAGAGCTCTCCCACTCCATCAGTGTTTTTATAAAGACCCACTCGACCTCCTGAGACACAGCACCGACTAGTTTGTTGATATCTTTAATTAAAAAATTACTAAGGAGCTTTACAAAGAAAGTCATGATCCACCTTTGCTTAAAGGCTCTAGATTATTTAGTTAATGGAAAACAACAAAATCTCTTTATGTAACATAATCTCAAAAACACAGAGCTCATAAACAACGAGAAGCTGATAGGTATAATGTTTTGGGCATCCACTGGAATGTGTGTGAATGTTAGACAGAAAGCAAATGAAACTAAAACCTCAATCATTTTACTTTATTACACCAAATCCAACGTATACGTGTTTCTTTGATATCATTAAAGACTTATGCAAGGCCCTCAAATGTCTTATTCAAGTGTGCTATACAAATAAACCCTCGCCTTGGCATGCCTCACTCTGTAGGAGGCAAAGAAAGTGCACTGGCTGCACTAATGGTCACTATATATCACACTGCCAGCTAGAAATCATACACCCATCATCCTTGTATATATGCAGGCCTTTATTTCTGCAACATCATAGCTCGTTCGAGGATCTTGAGTCTTTATAACAGGAGGTGACATCACCATGGCAGCCTGATCAGTCTGCTGGAAGCATTTCAGCACTGTGTCTCTCCACTTTCTCCATCATTATTTCTTAGGCCTGCCCCTTTTTGTGGTGGTCAAATAACACTACAGAGGATCACTTCGTCCGTATGTAAAAATTAGGGGCAGAATGTATTTAAATCAGGGCAGACAGCCTGAACTTAATGTCAGGCGAGCAAATATTGACAATGGGCGTTAATATGCACTTGCTACTGCAACCCCGGAACAAGGATGTGTCCGGCTAACATTAGCCGTTTCAAAGCTACAATGAATAGCTACATCATATTTATTAGTACATCTACGGGCTGCTCGTCCTTATGTTTCCCTCCGTACTGATATATTTTACCCAGAAAGCTGCTTAGCTGGTTTCTGAGACAATGTCGACGCGCTCCTGTAAACACTTTTAACCGCTACAGTGACAGCAGGAGATGCGACGAGCGAAGCACGTAAACAAATGGCTTCACAGTGATAATACCGAGCTGTATAACGCCCTTACCCATTTCTGTGTTTACTGTCGTGTCTTTTCGGTCGCCTCACGGGTTGTAGAGGGATATTGTCGGTCATTCCTGCAGCCCCTTGTCGCGGGTGGAAGCTGGAAGGAGTCCGCTTGGCTGTGGAGCTGCTGGGCGGAGGCTTCCCTGAGTGACAGCTGGGACAGTGCTACACCAAGCAAACCAATCTTCCACTGGAGTACTATACCACACTCGTGTCATTAATAATTACTTATTGTATTATTTTTTCAAATAAGGTGTTTTAGTTTTAATAGTATAGTACTAGTAATAGTATTTTTTTTTTCAATGGGGTGGCACAGGAAAGACCAAAAACGAACGAGACACAGTGAGGAGTACAGGAAATCCAGGACACATTACATTAGAAATAAATACAGTAAAAAATATATATATTTTAAAGAAAATCGAGAGAGACAAAAAATTTTAGCAAACAGTTATCAAGTGAAATTTGGCACTAAAAAGTTTAAATAGCTGAATTAAGTGTCATAGATTTTATTTGACATTAAAATAAACAAGCTGTTGAATTTCATACAGTATTTCTGGACTGTCTTGACTGAGGAGTCTTCTCTTTTTAATCAAAAATTATTGGCTTTATTATTAACTCTTCCAACCCCTTGTTTTTTCCTTTTTCATTATTTCTGTCATTTTTCTGACATGTTGATAGGACCATCTCAAGGACTGCTGCTCTGATACTCAGCTGTACAATATCTTTTACTTGATAAATGTTTATATGTTTATTAAAATGTTATCGTTTTAATTTCAATGCTACCTGATGACCGCAAAGCCTGCAGCAAAGCAGCCCCAAACCATGTTGTTCTCTCCACTGTGCTTTACAGTTGGGGTATGGTTTGGGTGACAGTAAGGCTTTTCTCCAAACACAGGTTTGTGCAGTTTTTATGACCCATATTTGCTAGCACTATTCTTATTCAGCATGGTTCTTAAGACTAGAAAGGAGTGGTAATGATTTGTTTTTCACTAATTTCAGCATCTTTCCAAAATACCCACAAACAATCTGAGTAGAAAGTGATGTGATCTGATAGACTGTAATGTGATTAACACATATCGCTCAATCCATCCATCTATGGCAGAAGGCCATTTCCCTGAGCCTGGTTCTAAGAGGTTTCTTCCTGTCAAAAGCGTTTCTCTGTATTATTGTAGGGTCTTTACCTTACAATAAAAACCACCTCGAGGCATCTGTTGTTGTGATTTGGCATTATGTAAATAAAACTGAATCGAACCCATCCATCCTTCCATCCAGGCGTCCAATATTAAAACACACCCCAGTGTAATGCAGTCAAATGGGCCAGTCATCAGCCTATTGGGGCATTTTTGAGCACATTAGAAGAGATCTCATAAGACTGTAAAGTGCTTATTTAAAAAGGCTTGAGCAAGGACAAAAGGGTAAACTTAAACGACTGTAGCAAATTGTAAAATTTGTATAATGAGTTTAACCTACAGCAATTAAATTTGCATCCCACAACTTTGACCTCAGCCTGTGACAGAGAAAGAGTCGATTGAAAAAATGATGCGAAAAGGCAGCCACTATGAAAGCATCTATCGTGCGTCATGTTTCAGATATACGCATAAAACATTGCACTATCTTTGTATCTTTTTGTTGTCTGTAATGCTGCTTCCTTAACCACAAGGCTTTTCCCAGCAGGTAGCTCTGCATGTTTTGATTTGGCAGATTTTTACACTAGATGTGCTTCCTGACACATCCCCAAAGGGATTTGTGTATCCTCAAACTGGGGAGCTTTTGCTTGGTAGGGTGAATGTGTAAACCACAACACTACAGAGCCATCTTTTTGTTAGCCCTTACAAAATCTAAAATGATATTGCATAAAAGGTACTATTAAAATGAGCTGACATGCAAACAACTCTCAACAAAGACATCTGACGGTTTTGATTGCCATTCTGTATTTTTGCATTACAGGTTTCTCTGTATATCTGCTCACTCTGTTTGCCTGGAACTACTTTGTATTCCATAGGGAGACTTATGCAAACTAATGGATCATTTCAAAATTCCTCAGGAAGAGGCCACTGTGCTGATTACCAAAAATGGACGATTGGATACCATGCTTCAGTTGGGGATGCAAATAGTTTTTCGTTGAGAATGCAAACTGGCAAAGGATTAATAGCTCCTGTTGGGAAATGAGAATTTAGAAAAAGAAAATAAAATTTCCAGTAGTTATTGAAGGGTGAATTTATGTAAATAAGGGATTTTATGTACATTCAAACAAGCCTGTGTAGCCATAAATATTAGCCTAGAGGTCTGGCTAGCACAATGCTGTCTAGTCTTAAGGCTTTTTAAAAATGTATTTATTTATTTTCATCGCTAAAGTTCGATGATCTTTGAAGTAATGACAGGAGGAATGTTGAAAAAGTCACCCTGATTTTATTTTTCAAAAATCAGAAAACATTTATGTGAAGGAAACCTTTGGGGAAAAAAAAAAAAAAAAAAAAAAAAAAGGAAGAAGAAATATTTACACTGTAAACGGATCAAACTGGCTCAACATTACTTGAACTGTAGAGACAACTTGAAAGCAGTTTCTGACATGGTTGCTAAAGAAAGGCACAACTTGGCAAATGCATATCAATAAGGAATGTACAGCAGGGACCTACAAAGCACTTGGACCATTCTGAGTTGTGTAAAGTGTCAGACATACATTCATTACTGTTCAACTCAGCAGGTTGAGAGTGAGAAATCTTATCGCATTATCGGAAAAACTAAACTAAACTAAACAATGTACCCAGAAACGTACAGAGCATTGCATTGAGTGTAAGGGGCATGTGGGACAACTAAAATCTAAGAGAGGTAGAACTTACCCCTAAACTCAAGCACTGTGTAATATAAATAAATTAATCATGCTACAAGTTGTATATTACCGTAAACAGCTGTTTGTTACAGGAAGGAAATACACATACAAATGTTGGCTTGACCTCTTCCCCTTTTAGCCAGTACAATTAAGCAGTGACGTAAATGTATCTATACAATGTAAATGAAACTAAAACCTTAAATAAAGTGCAGGCATGAGAACATTAAGCATGGGATAGCCTTCAGAGCTCAGCCAACAAAATTTTACTCCGTAGTTGTAGAAGTGGACTACGTGGGTGTAAAAAATGATTTTAGTAAGCTGACAAAGATGTGATATACATGCCATGTCACAACACAATATCTCAAGTCAAACAGCACCTTTGTTACAACCAGATGGTGCCATGAAATCAGACTAGGCACTTGGAAAAGGGTACAAGTTATTAACTACTGTATCCTGGCACCAGTGCAACCAAAATTCAGCTATGACTGAACTGTTGCACTTTGAGAGATTTTTGCATTGCCCATTACATTAATCTGATCAGAACGCCTCTTCAATTACAGACAAGCTAATAACATTTACCACTACAAATATGTACAATATCATGTAACCTATGGCACACAACAGGAGGGGGAAGTAGTATGGACACATGTGGTCAAATACGTCATTATTTCTGACTCATCAGGCTGGCACGTTCAGGTTATTTTCCTATTAAAGTCAAAATCCTTCAAAAGTATCAAGGAGACAGTCTTGAATTAAAGCAGTTTCAAGTAAGTTATACATTCAATTTCTGGAGAGACAACAAAACAACTCACTGGGGAAAAAAAAAAGAAAACAAATACCCGCATATATAATTACATGAAATAAAATACAACTACAGTAGTTTTTAGGGATGCACCAACTGGAATCATGAGCTTGGGATATTGTCATTCTCCTCCCTTTCTGTACCAGGGAACCAGAGAAATCTTTTTATAACTAAATTAATAAAGTTTTTCAGCGCTTCATCATGCCATCAAAGTTTATGCAACAATAGACAGACATTAATCGAAAGATCAGCAAGTCTTCTTTGTCAATGTCCTTGAAAAAAAATAAGCTGCTGTATTGATGCATCCCTAGCAGTTATACAGATTTGACTAGTAATAACACTTAAGAATCACTGAGATCAGGAGGAAAATAGCTGCAATAAAGTTAATTGGACATTTTTAACCAATTTAACAGCAAATCAACAAGGATTTCTCAGAATATTGATTGTACCTCAATAAAGAAGAGAGACATTCACAAAAGTGAATGTGTTTATTACCTGATGGATAAAGAAAGAAAGACAAAGGAAACTAATTAACTGCTATTTTGCCCTCTTCCATGAAATGTGGAAACTGTGATTTTGGCACACTGTCTGAGCCATTTTTCTCAATTTCAGCCATGGTGGCAGGCAAGCCTGAGTGGGATCCATCAATCTTCATGAGGCCTCCAGTGGAGCCAATCAGGGGCCCACCAGCAGGGCTCCCAGGGAGTGGGATGCCACCTCCCTGGATGACAGAAATTTCGTTGGTCTTCATGGTCAGGCCACCACTGAAGGTAGCAGTCGCATACTGGTTCCACAGAGATGGGTCAAAGTTCATCGGAGGAGCGACCAGCTCTTTGGGGGCCTGCATCATTTCTGGCATCATCTTTGCATCTGGGGTCATTGCAATCAACGCCATGGGATTATCTAGAGACAGACGCTGGCCACGCCTTGATGAGTTGTTCCACATGTGGGTGCCAATATGAACCTTAAAAAAAACCAAAAAAAAAAACCAAAACACTTATTTTTCAGTACATCATCTATATACATGAACTCTAATGCCTAATTTAACCATTTCTCAGACAAGTGATGACTCACCTTTAGATTTCCCTTCGTTGTGAAAGCCCTGCCACAAATGTGGCAGGCGAAAGGCTTCTCTCCTGTATGTGTGCGCTCATGGATCTGCAGGGCACTGGCAGAGGAGAAGTTCTTGCCACAGACATGGCACACATGTGGTTTGGCTGATCGTCGTGGTGCAGGGGAGACTGAGGAGGGCATGGCTGTTCCCTGAGGCACATGGGAGCTGAACAACCCGTGAGGGCCCAGAGGATTCTCTGGGGGAACTTTCATCTCTAGACTGGCCAACGTTGGTGGTATCCTCATGAAAGGCATGTTACTGGAAGCTACTAATACAGAAAGATTGAAGATTAGGTCTACACATTCAAGATGACAGCATCTAATACACTTCACTCAACTTGTAAACTTACCATAGTCTCCATTTGAAAAAGACATGCCAGGCTCTTCCTTAATTGCTTTTGGGGTGAAGCTGCTGGAAGCTGTGAGGTCAAGTGCGCCACTTGACTCATCTTTAGCGTCACCTGACTCTGGTTTTGACCCGCTCTGGGGAAATTCATCAAGAGCAGGCTGAGGAGATTTGCCATTAAAGTTGTTAACTGGAGAAGAGGAGCGAAAAGACGCAGCCGAGTCTGAGATGGAGGGACTACGGCCGTTTTGATACTCCTGCTCTCTCTGAGCTGGTGGGGATTCTTTGGATGTTCCTTCACTTTCTGAAGTAGTGCTATTTTGTCGTTTCAGTGCAAGAGCATTGGTGAGATTCTTCAAAACATCTAGGCTGGACATTACAGGGGCTGCAAGCTTCTGTGGTTGCTCCTCAGCGGCAGATGGCAGGGAACTGGAGGAGTCATTTGCTGTCTTGTTAAGCTCTGGCTCTTGATCTTCCATGCTGGCTTCAAATCCGTTGGCGTCGATAGACTTCTCTTCTGGGAGAGAAGGCACAATTGCTTCTGCTGGTTCAAACTGGTTTTCTGGCATGGGGGTGTTGGGGATCTGCCCACCCATGTGCATGCGAATGTGCTGCTGTAGAACCACTGCATTTGTGAACTTTTTCTGGCAGATTGGGCATGAGTGTTGCATTTTAAGAGGAGTGCTAGCCCTGTGCACACCATAATGAGCCTTGAGATTACCCTTTGTGGTGAATGCGCGGCCACAGATTTTGCACTTGTACGGCCTTTCGCCAGTGTGTGTGCGATAATGCATTTTGAGTGAGCTCTGACAACTCAGTACCCTATGGCAGATCACACACTCATTGGGATCACCAGTCTTCTTCTCCAGTCCATCCACCATCTGCTGAAGTTTTGCTGTTCCAGAGCTTTGCTCCCCTAAGAGAGAATTACCATTCATGTGGTGCAATGCTCCAAGCATCTCTTTAGCATCTTTCTGGTTGGGCTCCAGGCCCACGTCTTGGCCATACACAGACGAAACATTTGGGGAGCCATTACTTGTTGATGGCGAGGGTCTCTGGGAAAATGGATCACCCCCAAAGCCATCAAATGTTTTAAACCCTGGCATGGATGATGGGCTGAAAACAGCCGCTGGGTGACTTAGCACAGGCTTCATTTCGGTTATGTTTGACTCATCCATGGGTACGGACATACCAAAGGGAATCCCACTGCTGGTCGGAATATTGTCAAGGTGCTCGGGTACAGGATGAGGATTCATGCTGATGTTGGGATATTTGTCTTTATGCCGCTGGAAATGCACTTTGAGGTTTCCCTTGGTTGTGAAACGGTTTCCGCAGATGTTACACTTGAAAGGCCTCTCCCCGGTGTGAGAACGCAAATGAATCTGGAGGGCACTGTCATTGCCAAAAGTCTTTCCACAGTATTTGCACTTGTGCTTGTATAGTGGGTCCCCACTCTTTGATTCCGGTGGGATGTTCAGCATCTTGGGCTTCACTTTTTTGGAGGCATCGATCCCTGCCTGGACTCCACTGAACACGCTAGGGAAGCCCAGAACACCTGAAGACTGTGGCATGAGTACTGGTAAACGTCCGGCTAGATCTGGAGCACCCTTTAAAAGGTCTGTGTTTGATGTCATCGAGCCCATTCCTGCATTCAGAGCAGGAGACATGCCAGTGGGTAGAGGTAGTTTACCTTGCTTTAGTTTCTCCATGGAAAGGCTCTGACTGCCGGTTCTTTTTCCTATCAGTGCTGCTGCAGCAGACAGTTGCTGAGAGAGATGTGCACCAAGGGCTCTCAGAGGATCCATTGTTGACTCTACTGATGATTGGAGACTCTGTGGGACCATCATGGCTATTTGGATTCTGATCTGTTCGGTGAGCTGGATTTGCTGTAGCTGTTGCTGCTGGAGGCACACTAGCTGTTCCAGGATTACTGGAATGGCCTGCATGGCATCCTGTGAAGTCTGAGAAGTGTTTGAAGGAATTTGGGAAACAGCCACTTTAGTGTCAGCCATGGTTTCAAGAGTAACATTTGAATCTTGCCTTTTCGGGGAGGGTTGGAAAGTCATCACAGGACTAGCAGACATCTCTCCCCGATCCTGGTGTCTGGAATCATCTGCATTTGCACTGGACTCCTCCTCCAATCTTTCCAGCTGGTCTGTGTTGGCACGCGATGGAGAATGATTGCTGGAGTGGCCGTCTTCGTGATCACTGGCAAGGCCTTCAGAAGAACCCTGTGAATATTTCTCAGGCTCGTCACTGCCGTCTCCATCTTTCATGATGACCACTTGCTGACTTTTTGTGCAATTTTTCTCATGTTCAAGAAATTCTTCTTCGTCGAAGAATTCAGCACAGCACTTGGTGCACACTCTGGTTTCATCCATTCTGAACCTCTTTACTTCATTTCCAATCTCCTCAGCGGAATCACCTTGATGAATCCCTTCAACGAGAGAATAAAATATTTACATTAATACTTCTCATACAATTACAACCATGTTCGTCAAATCAAATAATGTAATTCCTGTAACACATTAAAGGCTACAATGTTTTGTTCATTTGTCAAGATCTGAGATTTTGCTGATTTGGTGTAATGTACTTATTCACTGGCTCACACCATCACATCTAAAAGGGTCCCCCCCCCCCCCGTTTTGTCCACTCTCTCTAGGTAACTGCACCAGGCTGTAAAAATTGTGAATTGCTCTATTGTCCAAAGGGCCTGTAGAGGGCAATCATTTATCTTTGGCTACCTAGAACAATGTCCACAGAAACAAAGAGCTACAGATTGAGTATCAAGTTACACTCAAGTTAGATTCTGAAAGAAAAAAAGAAAAAAAAAAAAAAGACCCCCCCCCACCAACAAAAAACACACACAAAAAAGGAAACACCTTACACTAAACTAACCCCAGAAACAATAGAAACAATTTCTCTAAATTGCAGGTTTTATATTGTATAAATGAGAATGGCTCAAACACAAGACAGCTTTACATTTATTAAAACACTTCCCAAGCATTTTTCAGTCTTTTGAAAGATTGATAAGTGCTCCAAGTGAGCATTTTAATTTGTGTGCTAACCAGAGACCATTTCACAACTGGGTGTATTGTTAAATGCTAATGCCTGGAAGAATGGGGGGTAGACCACCTGTTTGCATTTGCCCAAGGAATCTGCTGGACTTGTTAATTGCTCACCAGGCGGCACTGAGGCGGTGTCACGAAAAATTTGCAAACAGCATTACATTCTGATCCATGAGGAAGCGCTAACTATGGCTCTGCAACACTGTTAACGTCGACTGGAAAAGCACCCATGATGCAGCTTAGCAGCATTTAAAACTAAAGAAAAAAAAGTCCTTATCAAAGCGGATCCATCATTAGATAACTACAGGACGCAGCACACTCGCTCGCCACTTGACGGCGCATGAGCCTCCTGTGATCACCTTTGGTGGACAACATGAGGAGGTCAGAGATAACCGTTCAGCTTATGCGGGCTGAATAAGATTCATGCATAACCTTTTGGCATTTTATGCTCTACAGTTCATGAAAAAAAGGAAAACTTGTCATCCCAAGTTTTCTAATTATGAGGGCTACAGCGGCGCTGAAGTTTGCTTATGGCAACACCAAAACGCACCCCCACCCAGTCTCCACAAAAAGGCCACTGCTCCATCCCCCACCTCTCCACATATGTACGAAAGGAAACAGTCATGCATTAAACTGGGGGATTTATTGCCTTTAGGTCGGCTTACTACAGAGTCATATTTCATACAGTTTTGGGTACCTTTGTCTGAAACTTCCAACTGAGGCGCAGATTTGCAAATAAACTCTCGCCAGATTACACAATTATTAATTACAAGGGGCAGAAAGTACGGATAATTATAATTACAGCAGAATAAACTGTAACGATACCTATGGGAATCCGGCACAAAGAGTCAAAGGTACTGCGCAAAATCTAAAAAAGCCGATTCAAATTTAACAGTAAAACCAGCTCGCAATACGTGAATGAAATAAAGTTACACGACAGGCATCCTGACCAAATTAGGTAATTATTCTAAATGTAAAAAGCGTAAACAATCCAAAATGTAGCAACGTGCCCTTCAATGAATCAACAAAAAGTTCAAAGTACTTTACCGTCTTTAATTTAGTCCGCGAAACAACCTCAATTCATTCATTAGAATCAAACCGTCAATATAAACAACGAAACAAGACAAAACAGAGC
This sequence comes from Copadichromis virginalis, assembly GCF_057382275.1. NCBI lineage: Eukaryota > Metazoa > Chordata > Actinopteri > Cichliformes > Cichlidae > Copadichromis > Copadichromis virginalis. The sequence continues at coordinate 28,221,280 of NC_140637.1, forward strand.
CAAGAATAAACGATGCTTTTCGGCTTTTACCAAAAAAGAGAGAGACAGAAAGCTTACAATGTTTCAATTTAAAAGAGCCCCTCGTGGAGCACCTGATTTCTAAATGTGTCGCTTCTCGACCGAAGTTTTAGCCCCGGTCAGTTGAGAGGGACAGCAACAGGTCAAAGTGCGAGGAGGACAATGTAAAAGCAGCCCCTCTCCACACTTTTAAATAAAATGTCGATACTGTGTCATTCCTACATGTTAACTTTTCTTGCCAACAAGCTCATCTTTTTGCGTAAACTTACCATTTTCCATCGATCCGGGCTCGTCGGAGTTGATGTGCTGCGGTTTGGCTTGCTTGCGCCGCGACATGGTGCGACCATCAGGAGCAAAGAGTTACAGACAAATTTCCTCCCCTTCTTCAACAGATTCTTCGGCTCGGAAAATTAACCCCTGAAGTAGAAATGCGCATGTCAACGTAATTATTATTATCAATAATGCATTGCGATTTATCACGGTCCCCTGACAGCTGATTGGCTCTGATCCAAGCGCTCACACATTATTTAAATGCGCTCCCTATTGATGAGCGGAGCAGAGTGCCAGAAGGGGGCGGGAGGAGCCATGCTAGTGGATGGCGCTCTGGATGGAGGCAGGGTTAATAACACCCAACTTATAGTACTTTTCCTTGTTCAGGAAAACTATATTTTGCCTGCCACAGAAAGACAAAGGCGACCGAGAGTTCAGCCAAATATTGCTTCTTTGACTTTAAACTCAAAGCAGCGAAATTTAATGATCCGATCCTACTTTATGCCATTTATTTTCATTAAAGCAACTTATTGTTTATGGGTTTTTGGCCATCCCTTTCCAGGAAACTCCACATATTTTACATACAGCGTTTTGTATCCAATAGCATCACTGTAGACTAAGTAGGATGTTCCTACAGGGAAATATGGCAAAATAGTTCTACAGAAAGTCAGTTTATGCTCATCAAAACATAGGCTATAACCATGTACATGCACATATGTGCCCCTCCCTTTAATCTTTTTAAAAAAAGAATATTGTGCACTAGTAAATGTTGATCTCCTAAATATGAAACGTTAGAGTAGTTTTGTCTCAAGGATGTACACTAATGGAGGGAACACAGTCATCTAAGGATACCGTTGAGCCATAACAGGAAACAGAGTCAAACATGAAATGAAAACAACGTCTTGTTGGTTATATTTGAATGAATGAGAAAGCCAAACGGTCAAGCTCCCCCACTACGCAACTCTTTTTTCAAAATAGCTCAAAATGTGTGGTTTTGCATTGAAGGAGCTGGTCAATAAATTATTGTGATGCTAGGTGATGTCCCTAACTGCTGTGTGGTTAACCATTTGCAGTGGTGTATTATTTATTAAAGAGGCTGAATCTGTCACTGTATTTCCTGCTGCTGTACTCGCCATAATAATGTTGTTTTGTCAGGGGGGGAAATCAAAATAAAGAAGAAAAAAAAAACAAGGGTTCTGTTATGGGATCAGGATGATGCTGGAATGACTCTGTTGGTCCTGCTTCACATTAGCATTCACATTGTTGGCACAGTCGGTGTGCCGAAAAAACATTCCAGGAAGTTCACTACACATCACAAAGGAGAATTTACAAAGGGGGAACCTTTATTAATGCAGAGCACAGTGATCACCTCCTGCATGTTTATAGCTCACCACACAACAGCAGTCACCCACAGATTTCTAAAGGGTGCTATATGTTCCGGTGGAAACACACAGTCTTGCTGCAGACTGTGTGTGGGGCAAAGTATAGGAATAGCAGAATATGGTTGTAGTGTAACCTTGGAGTTCTATTTGTAGGTCTTTTTCGCAGATTAACTCATGCAGACATTAATTGGTATACCAAGGGCATACTAAAGTGTTGCTTTCATAGAGGACAGTGAAGGTCACTGTAGTTTGACAAAAGTGTATTTTGGGTAAAATTATGCATGTTCGCAGGAAAAGAAGCAACAGGCATACAGATATAAAGCTTGTAAAGGGATTAAACTGTTCGTGGAAGCACAATTGACACATAAATGCAGATCTTGTAGTCTATTAGGCAAGTTAGGGCAAGTGTGTTCATGCTTCATAGATTGAGGCTTGAACGTTAAAGTTTTAAGAAAAGCAAAAAACAAAAGTATAAACCGCAACACTGTAGTTAAGGCTGGTTTTCATGCAACTTCCTATGTGAAAATCAGATCAGCTTGCACTGTATCCTTTCAATTTTTTATTTATTTATACAAAACATGTTTTTGACCCTGATAAGTTCAGGAAACATTTTTAATTTGGATTTTCTTTTTAACAAGTAGCTCCATGCATGAAAGAGTGATTGATACTAGGAGAAAGCGCTGATGTTCATTTAAGAAAATATCATTTAAATGACCTACAGACAGGAGTATGCAAAGTTTCAGTAACTCTTGGTGATACTGGCCTTTCTACCATTCTCTATCACTCTAAAATGCCTCAGTAAGTGTTATATAATGCCACAGCTGATAAGTGTGAGACAAAGACACAGCATTATATTCAAATAAACAAATGTCCTTTAAGGGACTTGCTGAAGGTGAAAAAGAGGGGAGTGTTGTCTAGACAGTTTATAGCCCCAATAAGAAACCATACTTCAATACGCTCTTCTTCAACATTCAATCTATACAACTTAAACTGTGCACAGTTGTAAAATTTGGAAAAATGGCTGACTGCTTGGAAAAAAGTTCCATAAGTAAATAATCATAATTAAATATACCAACGAATTAAACTAAAAACTGTTTTCTATTCGACACACATTCTTGCTTTGTATAATGTAATACACCATCGAGACATATAGATTCAATGGCCTTGTGTTGAGGTTAGACGCATTTGTTGGTGCCTGAAATCTATAGTGATCATTTTGCACTGTTCAGTTTCAGTTATGTAATTTTTGAGAAAAGAGAAACAGCAGTAGAAGAGGCAGCGAACGCAGAAAGCAAACCTAATACTGTGTCCTTGACCAGGTCATGTATCTGACAATAGTATATCTACACTGGTGACAGAAGGTCTCATAAACGGCCAACAAGGCAGCTTGAAAACAGCCTCAGGACAGTAACTACTGAGTTATTATTTTCTATATCCTGGCCTAATTTTCACCCCCTCCTTGTCTTTTCACAAGAGAGTGCTGTGGGATAGAGAGACTTTAAGTTTCTCAGATGTGTCACTCGATGAGCTTTACGACGACCTTGCAGCGGACAAACAATAACAGCCTGACACTTGCTCAGGAATTGTGAATTGAACATGTGTTTTTTAGGACTCAGTAAAAGATGAAAGGCACAGAGCAATCGGGGAAGGGTGAGCCATTTCACCTCAGTGTGACAATCAGTGCTGCTGTCAAAACAAGCAGATTTGTTTTTTAGCTTTATTTCTGGAAAACCTTTACTCTTCCTTGCTGTCAAATAAAGTGATATAAACAGAAGCTTGCAGAGTTTGAAGAAAACACACCACGTTTGGCTTTTTTCTATATATTCAAGTCTAAAATAAAAGGTAGAGGTTATATTATTTTGTAAAATTGTGCATTCTTGTGATAAAACCTAAAGGCTCATAGCACATAAAAGCTACTACGCAGTATCATTAGCTATGAATCTCTTTGACATGACCCTCATCAACACTCTTGATGACATTTGAGTGTCATTCCCGAGCTCCTTGATCAAATCACCGACATTACACGTGTTAGATTGCAAATAATTAACTGTCTACTGGAGAAGCAAAAGGGAAAAATGGCATTTTTGTTCTATGTAAAGACCTAAAAAAAACACCATGCCAGGCTGTCTGACCCTTTTAGATGTTTTCTCACCAGCAGGACACCACAAATAGTCTTTTAATGGTTGACTAGCTTCTTGCTCACTGACATCAGGATTTCTTATGAGTGTATTTCCCAGATCCTGTTTTATTATTTTATCCTTTGATGGCTTTCTTCAGGTGCCCCTTAAAACATTTCCTCCCTTGTAGTCATAAATAACGTCATTAAATTTACACAAAGGACAAAGGGGAATAGTTTTTTTTTTCATGCAAGACTTGAGTCCCATGGAAAGGGTAAGCAACGCTGAGGATAGGAAAAGAAAATGAAAACAGTTTGGGTGACCTTTTTTGTTACTTAGGTCCAGTGATTTCCCCCTTCATATTTGTCATATCAGAACGTGAGCGCTGCTTGAAGGCAATCAATGTGCCTTTTCTTAAGACTATACAGTCATTTTCCCTGCCACTGTTGATTTTCAATCACCTAAACATGGCATTATCTAGAAAATACAAGTATAGTGGCTCTCTGCAATTACTATAGTGTCCGACTGTTTTCGTTATTGATCAGCAAACACCCTTTGCAATGTCCTCCTTTTCATGAACGTGTATTTTGTTCTTTTGTTTGGTAGCATCGGCCTAGAATAGAGGCTGAGGGCACTGAGGTGAAAGGTATTGGATGTTTGCTGGCTGTGCCAATATTGTTTTTCCCGGTGAATGTTTCTGTTTATGTAGAGCCTATTAGATAAACCAGCTGGCTAATTTTCTTCATAGATGTAGATGGGTTGTCTCTAATAATTTCTTTCTTTTTAAAAAAAAAACAACAACAACAACAACAACAACAACAACAACTTGTCTCTCTATTTAAAAATGGACTGCACGTTTTGTTACCCTTCTTGGAAATTTGACCTTCACTGTGCAGAACATTGTACGTGCAGAGCTGGATGCTAAAAGGCTCTTTTAACATTTGTTTGCTGAAGGGGGAAATTTTTCTCTGTCATCGTCGTAAATGTGAAGTTAAGTCCAGGTTCAGTCCAGGTCCAACATGCAGCCTGCAGTGTGGAAACCTGACATTTCCAGTGGACATGTGAACCTTTCAGAGAAACAGGACCCATCTGTGTGCATTTAGTGCAATAAAAGCAGTTAAGCTTTTTAAACAAAGAATGTTTACTTATTTGTGCATTCTGCATTCTTCATGGGCCACTGAGTGTGAGTCTAGCTTTTTTTTCTAAGAGGTGTCTTAATTATTTTGGGATATATAAAATATATCATTTCAAATAAAATTTCAAATATATACCATTTCAAGTAAATATAAAAAAAACCCCATTTCATCGAGGGTACTTGATTATAAAATGTTAAAATTTAACAAACGCGTTTCCATGTAAAGAGTTTAACCGGAAATTGTTATGACACCTGGGTGGAACAGGAAGTATAAAAAAACTCTTTAAACTAGATCTGTGTCTTCAGAGATAGCGAGATGAGTGCTTATTTGTCTCACACCACTGACTGAGAGGATGGGGGGTAGGGGCCTGAGGAGATTATGTGCTACAGCATTCCACAAACAACTTCTACTCTGCTCGTGAATTCTTTGATTTTAGCTTTCGGGTGTAGTTTCTGCCCAAACTGAAGTAACTGTTTCGGCACACAATTTTAAACAATTTCAGGCGCTGACATCACAAAATGAGTCAGTGTTGGTTTTATTTGTTAAGTCCTGGTCTACAGTGATGGCAACAGTTTAATATCCAGCTCAACTCTGAGTGTGGGATCTGTGTGAATGTGTGTGTCTGTGGCACAGGGGCTAGCGGGTGAGGGGAGAGATCAGTGGCCCACACATGGCTGTAATTTAATGGAGAATTGCCCAGTGGTTCCTGTGCAGATGTAAACACAGCAATAGTCAGGCTTTTGTTATTGCATGACTATGACAACTGCCTTCATCAATAAACAATAGAGTGTTGGGGGAAACAAGGGCTCACTGTATGAATAGAACCCCACTGTGTCCACTTCTCACTCTCGTTTTTTTTTAGTTAGAGCCACAATAAAGAAGTCTGTGCAATAATAAGATTCGATACCTGAATTTACACATTAAAGAAGTTAATGCACAACCACAGATATATCATTTTTAAGACGCTGTTTAAGAAAATAAAGATGTCAGGGAGAAAAGCATTACAATAAGGCACTCTTAATTTACAAATCTTGATGGGATTATCTAAAGGAATTATAGTTTGGGGGATGAGGAGGTGAAACTTAAAGAATCTGCGACACAATAAACAAAGAGATAGGGAGAGCTGGGCAGTCCACATCAAGCTGTGAGTCAACAGGGGGCCAATCATTCAAATCTGAGATGCAATCTGGGTCAGGGCCATAAAGATTTACAGGGTGGGAAGTGGTGAGCAGAGGGGCTGCAGGATATCAGTCCTCTCGCACTTCTAATTAGCTTATGAGAATATAATGGTTATACAGCAGTACAGCGCACCATCCAAATTTGGTTATATATGTTCATTTAAGTTAATGAATAATCACTCTCAAGCGGCGGGATGAAAGGGAAAACTATGTACAAATAATTTAATTCTAACATTTCTCTTATTGTGTTCTTTTGGAAGATCACATTGTTTTCAGTGTCACCTGAAGACGAAACTAACTCAGCTGGTTCATGGGGGATGAGAACATGTATGGTATGGTGCCAATGAAACATTAATGACTGTAACACGTCTTTGTGTGTCAGCAATGATATCATGGGGACACACATGCTCAGTTTTTGCAAAAAAGCAGAAAGTCTATCTGGAATTTCTTATTGAACATATAAAATCATATTAACCTAAAACTGCTTAAATATGAGAAGACAAAAGTGAGTGTTGCCATAATGCTGACATTGTCAGACATGGATATATTTTTTTTAAATATCTGGGAATAAACCTTTAATTTTTGCATTACTAGTGGCAATGCAACCAGATCTAAAAATAAATAAATAAGTAAATTATTAAATGCAAATTAAGTGGTAGATTTACCATCAGCTGAAAGCACTCTAAAGGGCCCTTGGGAATCGAAAGGGTAAATCTTTTCTAAATACAAAAGAAACTGGCAGCCTATAGCACTTGACAGTGAATGCGGTGGCCCACAGACTTTAAAACACCTGGTGGGCTTTGAGTCTCTGGGTGGAGGTTTACAGTGGCTGCAGACAAAGACAGCCGTGGACCTGACGTACCAGATGTACTGACGGCTTTTTGTGAGCACTGAATGAAACTGTTTATCCCCTCGGCTTCTGCCTATTGTATTCAATAGTATTTACTTGGGGGCACTTAAAAAACAAAATCTATTCGCATTTCCTGTAAGACGAGCAGCCTAAATATCATAGTTCTTATTACTGTGTGCTCATAAAAACTTATTAGAAGTATCTTCCTCTTGTCCCATGCAGGCTTACATGTTGAATAGCACTCTGATTAAAAAATTACAATAAAAAATAATTGAATAAGACTGCTAATTCTCATTCTTGTGAATACAGTTTAAAAAAATCAGATCTCATACTACCACAAGTACTGCACAGGAACATGGATAAGGGTGCATTATGGTTGTTATAGCAACCACAGAAATGGCTTTTCTGCTGAACAATAGTCAGATGGGTCTTTGGGGAGGCCCAGTGGCAACTCCCCCCCTCCACACCCACATCTGCCGCCCTCACATAGAGACTTATGGGATGTTCTGCTGATTATTTTCTGTCCTGCTTCCCCCTTTCAAAACTGACAGGCTGAGAGAAAGAGAATAAAATTAGGAATTCTGCCAACATCTGTGGAGGGGCTGTGGTGTGGTAAGCTCTGCTGTGACAGTTTAGATAGAAAGTTTGAAAAAAAAAAGAAACATTTGGAGAGTGTGCTGAATTCATTCGAGTCAGTGGAGTTGAAAGGTGTGTGACAAATGGTCTTATGAGCTTTGCAAGGTTTATAATGGCAAACAATTTAGAGGAAGAGTCAGTAACAGGCATCTGAAAAGGGCTGTGAATAATAACTTTGCATAGGATCCAGGATAAAATGCAGGACATAGGTCACGGTATCTATTATTCTCAGACTGAATGTATACATTTTATGGTACAATTACTTTTTAATGTTTCCTCTAGCAAAAACAATGAATTCGAGGGATGTAAACAGCCTCACTCTCTCCTGTAATATAAGGAATTGTTTGAAGTATAGAGAGAAAAGGGGTGGGGTTACTCTTTAACAAGCAAAACTGTAAATTAAAAGCTGGATAGAAAGGAGAAAACCCTATAGTGCCTTTGTCTTTTGATTTCTAGACAGCAGCCTTGGAAGAATTGGATCGAAGCCACCTGCGTGTCTGCAAAGACACCATGCAGACCGAATACAGTGCTTAGTAGAGTCACATAAAAGATCCCAAAGCTGGTGACTCCTAATATAAATAAAACTCCCAAATCTAAAAACAGGATTTATTATTAACAGGGCTTATTAAGCTCTCGACATCAGTTTTATTTATTTTTTCCACGAATTATTGACAAAATTTTCTCAAGCTGCATTCCAACCTTTGCAGCGTATCACACTAATTACTTTATTGATTCATACAAATACAACTTAAAAGGAGGGGAAAACGATAAAATTCAGCTAGAGCACATGAAAGTGGATTTTTCTTTCAGAACAAACATTCAATAGATGTTTTAAAAAGAAACTCTCTGCAATGAAGCACTCAAACTTGCATTGCTTGTTTGAATCCCTGCCCTATCCAGTTAACTACTGATAAATAAGTGCTTTCTCTCAGGTATGCTTCTATTTAGCATTCACATGCACACACACACACACACATGCAAGCACAGATAAACAGAAAGTAATCTTGTCGTCATCATAGGTAGTGACCAATGATGCATTTACAGGCAGGAAAAGAAGGCAAAAGAAAGACTTTAGACTTCCCCCGCATCCATATTGATTAAACAAATTTGCCACAAATCATTTTACAAATGCCCAGCGGGGGGCTATAGAAGTTGGTGGAAATACCCCATTCATGCTCCGTCCTCCCCGCAGGGCTGGAACCTCGACTCTTGGCTCGTTTAAGCGTGCTGACAGTCTCTGATCCTCTGGCCATCTGCGGGGTGGGCTGGTCAGCGCCGAGGGGTCTTTGTGTTCTAAACTTTAGGAGATTTAACAGTGAAACTAGGAGAAAAAAAACCTCTTAAGGTGAAGGATCCCCCCCATAAATCTGGTTTCTAGCTCATTTGCAAGACACACAAATCAAACTGTGAAGTCAAAATGGCGAAGAACTAAACTGAAAGGACGCCTAAGTGAAAAACGTCTGTATGGTGAACAGTTTCAGTCAAACTTTAAGTGATTTTTTTCCCACTGTAGCTGGAAAACAAGTGGCATTCTCTGCAGCACATGGCACATGCCTGTTGTGCTCTTTCAGTGACTCATACAAATTTGGAAAAAGATTAGCCCCGCCTCCCTACCCCCCACCACCACCACGCTTCTCTTTGTGAATGAAAATGGGAGGAGACAGCTTATGTGGAATCTATGTAAGAATGACTATTTTTGAATGCAGGTGGGTGTGTACATGTGCTGAGTTGTTGTCTGACAGAGGAAAATAACCAAAACTGCTTCGATTTTCTTCTGTTTGCAGCGGCTGCTTTTCAGCTGTTGTCATTGTTATTGACTACTTGATTTTAGCTTTTTGATAATGCAAAATTAACACAAAGAGGCAGGATACAATGCAAAGTAATGCAGCACTGTGATTTGACCTGCCTGATGAAAACCCTTTAAAGAAACTTTTATCATTCACACTCTCCAGGTCCTCCAAATGTTGAAGTAAACATCAGCAGTCCTCAGTGTGGCTGTTCTGTGTAAAGAGGCCATTCCTCCTCTTCTTATAACCTCAAACACATGGTAAGCTCCTATTATTTTAACTGCTTCCAGTTACTTTAGATCTCACTCGACCCCTGAGTGCAATCAAGGGAAGGTATGGCCACATTAAAACAACCAGGCAAACCACAGCTTAGGTTACCCTTGTTATAAAAATTGATAACATAAATGATTCATTAGTGATGTTAATTCATAAATAATTCATCTTGAATCTGGGAACAATTGTGAATGCGTATATATAAATCCTTCAAATTATATTTTAATTGAATATACATGACTAATCTGGTCTCAGATCTATTTTAAAACTCCTGTTTTTTTTTTCTTACTAATCATTAGATACATGTGTCTACTTTTTTTTGTGCCTCTGTCTATACAGAAGTCCAAAGATGATGATGAGTGGGCTCAGAGGGAACAGCTGAGTTTGTTTCTGTAGAGAACAACAAACTGGTAATGCTTACAACAGCTGTGCGACCCAAGCGTATAAGAAGGCGCTACTGAGTGGGATTTTCACCTGTGTAACTATACACATAAAGTAGCTTTGTTATGATTAGCTTCAAGTCCGATTCATGCACGTACAAGCACGTGCTCCGGATTATGCACAGCTCACGTCCCGTCAAACATTTACTGGAATATTGAATCTATTCCTGTATTGCACAGCTCATAGACGGGCCCTAAATGCTTCCCCAGAAACTCAATCCAACAAAACAGGCCATCGCTCATAAAGATGCAACATGAGTGATGTGAGCAGAGCAAGTTATAGTGACCCTGGGACACACAACTCTTCCCTTCCCCAAACATGCAAATTCCCCTGCTTTCTACACATTTTTGATCTTTAGTAAACAACACATCGGATTCATTACAACATGTGTCCATACACAAGTTTTGCATTACTTGTAAAAAGTTTCAGAAGAGCAGCAGCTTCTTTCAACAACAGGCTGTTCATTTCATTCTGCTGCCGGTCGCTATTTGACAGCAGGTTGTTTGAGCTGCTGAGTCGTTTTTCCTTGCTTGCTGCTGCTGTTTGCATTGGTTGCAGACTGGATGACTGAGTAAACAAGAAATTGCTAATAATAAATTTTAGACCAGACAGTTAAATATCTTGCAAACACATCGCTCTGTATAGTTGGATGCTGTGTGCATGAATATGTTTTTCAGATAAATATAAAAGTATGTCTAATGAACCACCTCCAGTGGCTTAAAACATGAGAATGGAGCTCACGTTCAATAATTACAAATTCATATTTTGTATGCTCATCGATAGTGCGTAGGTTCCCACGTGCACACTCTGCTATGTAACTCGTCTTCAACTCTTTCTACCCGATCTAGTCGGAAGTTACAGAGGCTTGGTCCTCCAGACAATGAGATAAATATACTACTCCACCCTTGCCTGCAGATTTTTCTCATAAAAAACCCTTTGATAGTTTAGCCATCTGGCTCAGCCAAAAAAGTCCTCATAAAAGAGGCCCAAATAAGGTCAGGGGTCACTCCCTCCCTAGGTCAGGGGCCCTGGAAGGTTGTTATAGTGGACTTTACTAAAGTTGTCAGCTCAGATCCCCTTGACAAATTAAAGCACATTCTTCTGTTTTTTACTAGTATTCCATTACAGTCAGACTTCCCTAAAGGAAATGTTTTTCAGGACAGATGAGAGGTCTGTTACACTGATATGAAATATGAACTCACCTGGGTAGTGTAGGTTGGGACATGAATCATTTGTTTTTCATCAATATTTGATGATCAAAATCCAGTTATTTATCAGTGTTGACCTTTTTCTTTTCAAAACCATTATCTATGTGCGGATGAGAAAACGGCCTTTACTCAACACGTAGTACATTAAAGGTGCACTGACAGCCTGTCATTAACCCTGACCTGTCTGAGCCTCCGTCCAAATGTCCAGAGGATGAAAGGCTCGGACTGGAGTTATCTCGCAGACGCATTTAACTGACTGCTTTCTGTGTGTCAACACACAGAAACTGCCTGCTAACACGACGCAGACACTGGGAAGTTTCATACACAGACTGCAGAGATTTCAAGCTACTGTTTCCCATTTGCAAACTTAAAATTGGACACATTTTGATTTCTTGCTCAACTATTGAATGTTTGACTCATGTTTGTAAGGTTAATATGAGGCTACGGCATAAATCATAGCTTAGCATGAATACAAAGAAAGAAATATGTTTGGCTGAGTCTCTCCAACGGTTAAAGCAAAGTAAACAAACAAACTGCATATAAAAGATGGCATTTAGCCACTGAGATATCACTGAATAATTGTGGAAGTTGGGGTCGTAACCAGGGTTAGCACCTGTAATCTAATGACCAGTAGAATGACCAGCTACACTTCCAGACCATATTAACCTCACAGCTGTTTTTAAAGCCTGTATTTTGATGGCTGACAGTGGGGAAGAAATAGTAAAACTGTGAGAAAGACCAGGGGAAAAACACAGCAGATTGGCCTTGGTATGGAGTTGAACCCAGGTACCTCAGACTTATAGCATATCTATGCAATCTGCTCAACCCAATGAGCTAAACAAGCACCCTCAACTGCTGTTTTAAAGCCCTTTGGGGCATTTTGGCCACTATGAAATGCCCAAAAGGAAGCCACTACATTTTTGTTTTTGTTTTTGAAGACATTAGTGACCCATTTAGAGAAGATGGTTGTCAGCTAACGCTAGCAAAAATAATTAAAACTAGCAAGGTATATTTAAAAAAACCCTCCAAACATTTAAAGCTTTTTGAAATAATATATAGTATATATTATAAATCCTAACGCTTGATTTTCATTTTTATCATTAAATGAAATTTAATTTGCGTTCATTTCGCGTGTCACGTTCAATAGCTGTCACTGCTAAATAAAGAATTGAGATTATGAAAGAGCGGCTGATTTTCCCTAACAATAAAAAAATATTCTAAATAAATACCTGGAGGAATTACCAAGATGGCTGTTTAGTGGTGAGGCTTTCAGATGGACTTAGGTTCAACCAAGGAACAATGAGGTCACATACAAAGACACATTGTTTCTTCCTACAGATCTGAACCAAGCTAGCAATTTAGCATATAGATACAAAGCACTGTTATTTACAAATGTACTACTGTCATCTAACTCTGTAAGGATGAATGTAAATATACTGCTTTATCAGCCATAAATAAAAGACAGATGGGCGGAAACATCTGTGGCTATATGACAAAAAAGGCGATTCTTCTTAAACAGGCACTAAATCATTACAGAGATGAGGTGGGAGAATAGGAACTGAGCATTCATACATCTGTCTTTATACCCTGCGACTTTCACACATCTAAGGATGTGTTTGGTTTCACCCCACATGCATTCAAAAACCCATTAAAAAAGTTGAGCAAATGCTGAGCATATGACAGCCCCTATGCGACTGTGGGAAGGACTACACAAAGGCAAGTGTTTTCCACCACACAGCTGCTCAGTTGGAAATTTGTCTTGTTCCTATTGTCTTACTCTTTAAAAGAAGTGCTAAAGCTCTCACTCCATGCTCCAGTCACTTCCTAAGAAAGGTGCTATTGGATGATACATGTGGCAGAGTGTCCAGTTTCAGGGGAAATGGTGAGAGAATTAGTAGGGGACGATGAGCTCCATTAAACACTGAAGAAGTAGACCTGGAAAGGGTGTCTGGAGTAATCAGCGGTGCACAATCTACAGGTGGGGTATGGGAAAAGAACCCCCGCCAGACTAAAATCATATCTTTAATGACCACAAAGTGTATAATTTTTTATTATATCTTCTTAAAGAATTAACAGCATTGTTATTATAAATAAAACAATAATAAACTACAAAAGCAAACATTGCTTTGAGGCGTTAATAAATGATTTATCATAAAAAAATTGCCTTTTTTTCTTATATTTTCTGTAAAATAAAGTTTAAAATTGACAGAAATAGAAAAATAAAGCCTTCAAATTCCAAACAGACAAATCGGCAAACCTTTAAAAAACACATCCCTTTTGACGCTGCGACTGAAAATGAGAAAATTTTTCTCACAGAACTTTTGCCTGAGGGTCCGAGTATGAGGGGGGGGGGGCTCCATCACAGCACACTGTTATTAATCTTAGTTAATTGTAGGCTTCTCCATTCAAACACCACACAGCTGTATTTTTCATCATTAAGCCTGTGTTTATAGTTGGAGGAAATTGGCCTACAATGTAAGTGATAGATAATCAAATCTCAGGAAAACTAACAGCTTGTGGTCAGCTACCACAAACCACACACTGTTTATCGAAGCATTCATGCTCTGAACATGGGAGAATCTATTGAAATATGCTTTAAACATGAATTAATCAGTTACAAAGCAATCTGAGCCATTGTAACTGTTACCTAATTTACAGACTGTGGTTGTCTATACAGAAGTTTTATTTTTTTTTAGTTATTATCCATATACTTGATTTTCACTCAAATGTCACTATTTGATCTATTTTACACTTGTTTTTGCAGTGTTTCAGGGAAAACATCTTACTTTTTAGTCGACCATATTGGTTAAAAGGAACTGTAGTTACTTGTAACAAGCATTTTAGTTGTGCTCCATCTTAACCAATCATAATTGATTGATTGATTGATATTTGTTTTTGCTAACATCAGCAGCATCCCGACTGAGGAGATTCTGCATAATAAATACTACTTAACTTCAAGTAATGTCTTTTGCTTTACATGTTTTGTTCTGTTTTTATATTGTGGTCCTAATAAATTTATAGAACGCTTCAACTTATATAGTTTTTTTAAAGCACCTGATTTAATGTTTTCTTTCATGTACTTTTCTGTGAGTTGGATGTGGCATTCCTTCACTGGCCATAACACAGCTTGCATTCCATTTGTTGCACGGTGATGGCATCCTCTTTTGAAAAGGAATGCATCATGGTGGAATAATTGCCCTACTGCTCTCAGTCCACTTAGTTAAAAGGGATTCAGATGGTTTGGGATCTCTGTCTCTCTTCCCCCTCCACCATCTCGCCTCTCATGGGGCAAGGAGAAGAGGAGAGTCTGAGGGGGATGGGTGTTTGACTTGGGAGAGCAGAAACTGGGAGGGGGGGGTTGAGTATTTACATAAATGGCCAATCTAAGTTTTTCAACCTCCATTTTAATCTACAGAAACTAAAGGCAACCTTTGCCCTAAAATGACGACCCCGTCTTCTCCTTATCGATATCTAAAGTTAACACGTAGGCTGGCATTCCACAAAGATTCAGAGCATTAACTTTCCAACAGAAAGTGACGCGCACAACTAACAGACATGGATATTGGATTATTGCGGCATTTTAGAGGTCACATGATCCTCTCGGATCATGCGCACCTCTCGTCGGCTGCTGGGAGGTCCACCAAGTCTCGGTGGTGGAACAAGTGTGATCGCATGAGGCTGTGGCTTATCTCAGCCTACACATGCATGTTCACACACACCCCCACATGCACACATCTACCTACATTGCACTTGTTAAGCATGGTTTAGCAAGCATAACAGGTTCTAGAGTTTTAAAGTAATTTGCTTTTTAAAACTTTCTAGTGGGTGTATCGCTCATGAAATACTCATTAATGCGCACTTAAATTAGTCTCTGGCTATTCAACTACAGGACGATACTTCTAATGGAACAATAAGTAAATAAAATATACTAAAAGTCATAATTTTTATTAGGAAGAGTAGCTGATTTTAAAATAAGCATAATTAACTATGATTTAAAAAGGCATGGTGTGCTTTGGAAGTTTCAGTTATCCATAAACATTTAGATGCTTTTATAATATTTGAAGTTGATTCACTGCTGCTTTCACATCACTCACCTTTTCAATTATATCACTGACTGTCATTTGCAATACTGTACTATCATACTTGTGTACTTTTGTCCATCCTACTGTCTCAATCTTATGTTTTCGACTTCTCCCTGCTGTGGTGCTAATTAAAACAATTTCAAGGACAAAAGAGGAGAAGCTATTGTATCGCACAACCAGCAGTGCAACAGACATGGTGTCAGAGGCGTGCAGTTGTCAGGGATTAGCTCCCCTTTGCTGGCACAGATGGATACATCAACCACCACCAGTGATGAGTGGCTGAGCATGGACAACTGCCTCAAAGGAGCTTCTAGCAGGAATTTAGGTCCAAAATCATACAACAAGACAACCACATCTGCATTTTAGGAGGATGACACGAAACAAAGGGTCAGTTTTGATTAACCTGTTGCACTGCAGATTTGTGGCAACAGACTAAACCTGCTGATCAAGATAAACATAATGCATATTCAGGCATTTGAAGCAGGTTTTGTTAGAAATAAAGAAAGTTGATTGGAACCACCAAATACTGGCACCACTATTTTGTCCCACATTATGAAATCATTTTATTTATATATTTTATGTAAATTAAATTAAAATTCTCTGTATTATATCAGTTAATAATGGAGCTATAATAATGCAGCTGGAATAGTATTATTAGCTGTTCTTCCCACCCAGAAACTGGCGACTAGTCGCTCCTATTTATGGGAACAAACATTCCCAACACCCAGATCTTTCTTCACATTCCTGAGCTTTGTTGAGCCAACCCCCTTTCTAAAACAGAGAGATCTGATGGTGACAAATCTTCAAACCAACTTCCTCTTTTTCCTTTCAACTCAAGTAATGGCCCAGTGAACTGGATTCTCTGTCCTGACTCACATCCTCTGTGCCATAATATTTATGCTGCCTATTCAAATGGTGGCATGATCAAATTGCTGCATGAATCACACCACAGGCACCAGCTCACTAAATTACATCCTGACTAAGAGTCTGAATATTAGTCTGGGATAATGTGATATTAGCAACAATGGCTTACTTTCCCTGTATTATTTATTAAGTTAATTTAATGCACCTCTGATGACCGCAGCTGCTTGCCTAACCTGAATTGCGTATGAATCTGGGTGGAAATCTTGCTAACTGTGGCGCTGACAGTCAATGCCTCATCAGTGCTTTTAGGGCATTGTTGTTATCTCCGTGGCCAGGTCAGACTTATCTCACAGAAGGAACTGTATGTGAACAGAAACAATAGGCTTGATTGAGTGCATTCCCCACAAGGTGTTAGGTTACACGAGCCTGGTTTATTTAATAGATGATATCTGTCTGAAGGCACTTTGCCACATGATCTTTATCGCAAACGAAATGGTGCATTATTCATAAACTAATTAATTTTCTGTCATGAAGACGTGGTAGCAGGAAACAACCCGAGTCGACTTCATAACAGGGTAATACAATCGAGTTCGAGCAGAGAACTGCAAGAAAAAAATATGTAACTAATCGATTAGTCATTTTAAAAATCATATCCAACAATGCCAATTATTTAATTTACATGTGAAGAAAATACATCTCATCCATAAGTCCTTGTGCATTCATTCATAGGCTCACATACCCCCTGCTTGATTTTTAAACAGACACAATGCAATGCAATTAGCTTAACAAAGAAAATGGTAATCCACGAGCCGGTATGAGTGCATGGGTGGGGTGCATCTGTAACGACCCGAGAATGACTCTGAGAATGCTTCTGAGGAATTTTCACACCAATAAGCTGCAGGAGAGCCAGACTGAAACAGCAAAGTAGTGCAACTGAGAAAACAGGGGGGAAAAAACCCAACTTCCATTCAAAAAAGCATGAATTTCACAAAGCCTGCCTCCTATGCTTTAGTCAGGGGTTCGAATGTAAATGTCTAAACATTATTATGAAAATAAAGCCATTAATTAAACGGCGCAAAAAACGCAAACCAGGCATCCTAGTCTGTATTTACATTTATCAGTAACAGTAAGATCCATTATCAGACCACCAGGAGATACATAGCTGGGGGTAGATTCACATATGCTAATAAAGCAGATGTCCAGAGTCCTCAACACATTCCAGGCAGCCTATAAAAACAAAGTGTCTTTCTTCCCCCAGGAGCAGTGCCCCATCCCTGACTGTCTCCAACAGTCACAAAGATTCATATAAACACTTGGTGTTATAACCTGATGATCCCAGCCGTGCTCAGGCTCTCCCTGCCACTGTCCCTAAAACAACCACAGCATTTTGATCTCTTCAGACTACAGCTCCCCTCGTTTTGGGAGTACTCTGCATGTTTGGCCAAGGTGTTGGTCATTGTTTGAAACATTTCTATGACACTGGAAGTTTCGGCCAACGGCTCTGTGTCACTGCTGTCCAGTGTGCTGGACTCCAGCTAAATTCATCAGCCATTGTTTTCTCTGAGCAGGCATTTATGATGTCACTGCAAACATAAGCTTTGTCCTCAGATGAAGGATTAGCCAAGGTTCGTGCCCTTATGGGGTCAAACAAACATCAAATATGGACAGGCTATGACTTTCCATGGGGTTGGGTGGACATTATGGTGGCACAAAGACAACTTTATTTAAAGGTTAAAAAAGGCTGGCCATCCCCAGTTCACCAAAGCTTTTTCACTAGTAACAGTAAAACTGGAAATGTCTTCTTCTCTATCGTATTAATTGTAATATTAATACTAGTAAAGAGTCTAAATCTTACCCTTCATCTCTTCACCATTCCATTCCTGAGCATCTCAAACATTTCTATGGCTCTGCCAGTGACTCCTGCAGTGCAGTAAATGATCAACAATGATTATTACACAAACAAGATACACTGAAGAAATTATAGGTAGGATGCAATAAATGTATGTAGGGCCACCACAACAGATTTAGAAATATAAAAGTATTTCTGCAGTTCATTAAAAAGAAAATGTTTTAATTAAGTAAAATACATCAAACACACAAAAAGAATAAAAACTGGGGAGATTTTTGACGGGGATGCAGTTTTAAAACCCCCACATTTCTCAGGTGAAGTGTTTCAGATCCACCAAAGGCTTCAGTGTTTCCCATTGTGTAAGAATTATTGAGGCAGCAGTATCTGTGCGCATTAAGCACTCTGAAAGCACACATGGTAAACAAAGACTTAAGCGCATACACAAGCATGTGCGCGCACACGCACACACAACAATGGCTTGTATGTCAAAAGATTAGATTTCCATCGTGTTTGTTGTTTTAGGATAAGGCATGCGTGAACAGAGAAAATATTTTGCTTGCTCATAGGCATCTGCTGAGAACCAATGGAATTTCTAAAATTGTAAATAGGTTTGTTTGCTTATGCAACAGTTTTGTTCCTTCTTTGAGGACAATATTCACAGTTAACACATAAGTATTGATTCAAAAGCCACATGTGTAAAAAGCAACTCCTACCAGGGACTAACAACCAGTGTGTCCTTATAATAAACACATCAGTAATTGTACAAATACTCTTATTATCAAACTTACTATGACTGCAATTATGGAATGCTTAACAACAATCAAATCACCGTATAAAGGCAGTCTGATGAAAACAAATGTTGAAGCACACAAAAACTGACTGTGCTGCTCTGCAAACTATGAGACTATGCGGACAGAGAACACACAAAGCAACATGCTGACATATGAGAATGATCAAAGGTTGTCGCAAAACCGAGCATAAAAAAACAAATCCCATATCTGCGCAGAGCCAAACCTGATGGCCCAAGACTAACACTTGGCTCGGGTTCCCAGCAAAACCTGCATCCGACCATATATGGAATAAAAGAAAACAACTGAGTGCTTGTTTCCCTTTGAATATATGGCACTGATGTGCACGGCCAAAATCATTAAAACATGCATTTGTATAGGGTTAGCGGCACAGAAACAAGACAGGAAAACAATAGCTAAATGTCTTTGTTCCTGAATCACAAAAGCTGATAGCCGGGTTATTTGCATTCACAAGATTACGTGCAGCTATCGCTGCAAAACGGTGAAGCCCACATTGTCACAGAGGAATAAAAGACATTATTTTAAAAGGCACTGGCTCTGTGTTGAAGAGCAGGAGATACTGTAGCATTCTTTTGTCCACTAAAGGACTTTTATGGGCTCTTGTGCTCCCACTGAAGCCATGCCTATTGGCTCAAAATTATACTTATTTTGCTGCCCCCACCCCGAGGACTGGTTTTAAACTCTGCTTTCAATCTTAAAGTAACAACAACAAAAGGGCCTGTCAGAGTAATGCTTCCTGACAGCCCAAGATAGACGACAAAAGACAAAAACAACACCCCAAACACTCAAATGCTAAATAAATACCACAAAATAGTGTCAAAGCTTTGAGAGAGTGTGAAAAACTCAAGAATCACAGGAACAAATTTGAGCAGCTTTGAATTGTGCCCGAGTTCATTAAAGAAGAACAAACATGCAGCGTGAAATATACAACCACCCACAGAGGCAAAGTCATTTTAAATCCAGAGTTTGCCCTAAAGTGATACTATCGATTCCTCTCGTAGACGCTACAATAGCCTAATAATGTCTCAGCAAATAATCACATTGCATTCAGAAAAGCAAATTGAGGTGTCTTTTTGTCCCTTGGCTGATCACATACCGCTTTCATCATGAATTTCTATCAGAAAGACAAAAAGAATTGAACACAGACAAGATAAAAGCCTCCAGTGCACTAAGAAATCAAAATTCACTTAAGATGTCAATAGTGTCACAGCCAGAAGATGCCTGCATCGGAAAAACAAATCCATATCAATACTTCGCCAATCAGTTAATTTCATTAAGGCATTCAATGCCATTTACTGATGGGATTGCAAATTGTGTGCAAACAAACCAAAGGTCAAATATGCACTGTTGAACCGAGGGACAGATTGTATCTGAAGGAATGAAAAACTGTTTGGACTCGGTGGCTGATTAATAGCTACCTCTGATGACAGAAGTGGACAAACTCAATTCATTTAGGTTTATTTTACTACCATTTTCACACTATTTAGAGCACCGGCAGTTTTTTGCCAAAGTGTCATCTTGTTCTGGTTGTTGTCCATCTTTCCATCACCTGGTCCTTTCTGGATCTATTTATGTCCAGAAGGAATGCATCACAAGTTACGATTTCTTTAAGCAGCTGTGAGTGGAAATTGCTTTTTGGGAAGCCATTTATGGCCCCCATTCAAAGGCTGGCATCTCAAACACAGGAAGGAAGGAACACAGAAGTGCTATACAGTATGAAGAGCTTCATTTTAAACTCATCCTAGCATTTATCAAAAAAAGAAAAGCAAGCAAAGCTTTAGGATTTGCCAAGAGAATGCACTCTAGTTAGCTTTGAAATATGAAAACAAGCTTACAGACCAAATTGGGTATGATTTATACTGTAACCAATTCACTATTTTTCCAAAAAATGTAAACAGAATAAAATAAATAAATATAACAACTCTCTTCAAACCTTCTCCCCAAGTAGGGCTCTTAAGACATTGTAACCCATAGAAAAGGCACTTAACCCAGCTATGACATCACATGTGGAAGAGGAGAAGGGGGAAAGAAAGGGTCTGTCCTCCTCAAGGGTGCTTAGGATTATGGCCTGGAAGTCTGTTAGATAATAGATCAAAGAGATACATCAGAGTGCTTTGTGGTTTTCCCACATAACACTCATCTTCATGCATAATGGAATTTCAGGATTTTTTCCCCCCTAGTTCCACCTGAAGAAGAGGTGACACAGAGTGGTTCGAAAAATCTGAGTTTGAGTGCAGGCACTCATAATGCAACCCAAGTGCAGAACTGATGCAGATTTAGTGTTTGCATGCTGCTCTCTTTGTGGTACATTCTTCACTATAAGCTGGCTTTATGTTGCTTAAATAATACAAGAAACAGAACCTAACTTCAGATTTTCCCTTCTATTTAGGAGCAAAATGAGTATTATGATCTGTCTTTTAATTTCAAGGTAGAAAATAGAGAAATAGTAGAAAAAGCACAGCAAACAATCTAAAGAGCTTGCTTAAGTTACATAAATGCACAAACAAAAACCAAACATGGTAACCACCATCTACGAATAAGATTTTAGTAGTAGTTTCTGTGGCATCTGGTGGTGGCGTCATATTTATTAAAAGTTAGCACTGTTATCCATGGAAGCTTTTTTCTGTCACTGGAAATAATTGAAGTTGAAATTTTAAGTTATCCTGGGTTATACAATGGATTATATTTCAAACGATTAGATTTCTACCATGTTTGTTGTTTGAGGACCTGCGTGAACAGAAAATAAGTGTAGCATTTTAATTTGATAGGTCAAATACTGCATTCACACGTAAAACAATTATTAGCAAATGTGGGCTAAAGCTAGCACTCAAACCAATCAGCACACAATTAGCATAGTTTGGATACACCCAAGTCTCTAAAACAATACGCCTAACCCTTTCATAAGGATGTCTCAAATTAGCCCCCTTAATTTTCAGTTCAAAGCAGAATTCACAAAATAAGTAACTATGCTTTCTTACCCAGCTAGGCTAGCTGTTTTCCATATCCAGTGTTTATGCTAAGGTAGCTGTCTCCTGCTCCTTTATTGACAGACACAGCAGTCATTTCATATCAAACAATTCTTGGCTAGCACTTTGAAAAAGACAAAACCTTCAAGTGAGTAGCAGTCGTATCTTATAGAAACACAATGGTATAAAAAAGTGCAGCATTTCTCAAGAAAATTAGTAGTATGGGGATATTATAGAAAAGCCATCCTTCATATATTTTCAGTGTTAAAGCACACACACTACAGTAATACCCTTACTGTGCAATGACAATAAAGACTTATCTTACTAGCTAGAGTCCCCTGTCTAAAACAGACACCAACTCTCTCAACCTACAGTGCTGGCAAACATGTTTTTTAAACCATCAAACCACTTCATCTGAGTTTGTGGCCATGCTGAGCGAGAAAATGTAAGAGTCTGCTTCAGCAGAGCCATTAGTGCTCAGAGACCAGAAAGAAATCAATGGTCAAGTGTTTACACAGGAGAATCCTATTCAGGTGCAGCATCCGCTCTCTGCAAATACTAAGTGCTTAAGTCTGAATGTAAAAATAGGAAGAATAATAGAAAGCAGCAAGCAAAAAACTGGCTCTTTATTGAAAAATCTATCGGGAATGCGAGTCGCCTTTTAGAAGCTAAGACCTTGATATGCAGCCTAATGCTTTCTACAATTGACATCTACTTTTTCAGATTCAGAATGAGGGCTTGAAAAAAATATTTATTTTTAACAAAAGCTATACATACAGAATATGTATAATCAATACCACGGGGCAGCAGTACACTTACAGTCTGAATACTCCATAAAGCAGAGCAAGTTTCATTATATACTCTCATCACTCTGCTGCCACCTAATGGACAAACATAAAAATTACATCATACAAATACATTCAGTCACTTTCACATTTTGTTAATTTGCGGAATTATTCTTTTATTTTTTTGTATGATGTTGCTTTAAATTAAACCTGATTTCAATTAAATATTGTAACTGAAATATGGTTTAATTTCAATTTTTGATGCCTGCAAATATAACACTTGAAAATACAGTGCATGAAACAAGGTTAAAATTGATGTTTTATTCTAAAATGTTAAGACTAAACAAACGACACCTCCAAAGCCAACAGTCTTGCTATTTTAGTGGTTACCGTTAGATCTACAAGTTACTATCAGCAGAGAAATAGCTTATGATGCAGTTACTGTCTTTTTAACTTTCAGAAACACACAACGCTGTTCACTGTGGGATGCTTTCGAGTGTGTGTGAATTGGAATAGAGTGCATGAGGGGAGAGCTGATCCACCGTGCTCTGCTGAGGAGACACTATAAGTGGAACGCCGTGGATGACCACATTCTGGCTGCCCAGGCTGATGTTTGGCACCAGTAATGCACTTTCCTCACAGGGTAAGGCACTCTCCTCAACCGTCACCATCTCTGCTGGCTTGGACATGTCCACATCAGGCAGAGGTGCTGTGGTCACCAAAGCAGAGTTTCCTTCCGTAACCACTGTAATCTCTGTGCCACCTTCCTGGATCAAAGCATTGAGCCCCTCCAGTTCAGAGCAGGTGGTGATGAACGTCTGTGTGCTGCTGCTCGAGTCCTGAGCGGTTATGGCCGTTTGCATCAGGGCCTGGTGGAGCGGGTTGCTGGCATCGTCGGTGCTGAGTTGAGTCAGGAGGACAGTCTGGGGTTCAAGAGTGGCTTCTGTGGTTTGGGATGAACCGAGTGGTTGTACAGGCGCCAGCAGGTTGACCTGCTGGATCATGGAGTTAACTACCATGTCCTGGTTTTCTGGGCTAAGCAAGACCATGTTGCTCTTATTCTGGCCATCCCCACCAGTTGAGAGCAAGGGGTTATCCTGGCCTAACGGGTGAGATACAATGATTTTAAGCTGTGTATTACTATAAGGAGGCATTGGGTTACACGGGATAGGAACTTCGAGCTCAGAGCTGGTTTGTGACATGGTAACGGGAACCAAGTTAACTGCTTCTGCTGGGGTAGAGAGCTGGAGTTGCAACACACTCTGAGTGTCCCGATGCTGCTTTTTGTGGCTCCGCAGGGAGTCCTCCCTCACAAACGAAGCGTCACACGAGTCGCAGCAAAAGGCTCGAGCTGCATCTAGTTTGGCTCGATACCGAGAGCTGACAGGCTTCGGAGAGTCGGTGCCTAAATTTTTGCCTCCACCTCTGCCTCCTTTCCCACCGCTGCCTTTTTCAAGCTTATCCGACTGACACTTCTTCTTGTGAATGACAAGATTGCTGCGCTGCTTAGAGGCAAAGTTGCAGAAGTCACATTTGAAAGGGCGGTCTTCAGAGTGGATCCGCTCGTGGACCTTGAGCGCCCCCTTGCTGGAGCAGGAGTAAGTGCACTTGGAACACTGAATGGGCTGAGTGGGTTGGTGTTCTCTCAAGTGTTGTCGCAGAGCAGTCTTGTTGGCACACTTGAAATCACAGTGCACGCACTGAAAGGAGTTCTCCGTGCCATGTTTGATCTGAATGTGCGATTTCAGGTTTCCTTTCATGGCGCAGCAGTACTCACAAAAGTCACATTTGTAAGGCTTTTCGCCGGAGTGAATCCGGATGTGCCTCTTCAGGTCTGAGTTTATTTTGAACTTTGCATCGCATTGTTGGCACTGAAAAGGTGCATCCCCTTAGAAAATAAATACATAAACAAAATAAAGCCAGTTTTAATACCAGTCTCTAAGCTACAACTGTCACACAGCTGCTGACAATTTTGGATTTTTTTGGCTACCTACCTGTGTGAGAGCGGAGATGCACGGTAAGTTGGCTGGAGTTGCGGCTGGCGTAAGGACAGATCTGGCATTTGAATGGCCGTTCATCATAGTGGATACGCAGGTGCTTCTTCAGGCTGCTGCTGTCTGCTGCTGCATAGGGACAGTGTTTACATTTGTGTGGCTTCTCACCTGTGTGCGAGCGGCTGTGCATGTTCAGCTTGTCCCGCCGACTGAAGCGTTTGTGGCACAGTTCACATTCAAATGGCTTCTCACCTGGATGGCAGACAGAAAAACAACTGGGGTTAAACCTTACTCTAAAGGGGTTTTGCAACTGAAGAACATATTTTGAAAGCATTAGCGTACCGGTGTGAGTTTTAAGATGCCGTTCCATGTCTTTTTGGCCATACTGTGTCTTGAAAGTGCAACCTGTAGATTGTAAAAAAAACAAAACAA
The DNA here is from genome assembly GCF_057382275.1 of Copadichromis virginalis. Classification (NCBI taxonomy): domain Eukaryota; kingdom Metazoa; phylum Chordata; class Actinopteri; order Cichliformes; family Cichlidae; genus Copadichromis; species Copadichromis virginalis. Next base: position 28,246,357 of record NC_140637.1, read on the forward strand.
ACATTTTCTTAAATTGTGTGCAGCCTCTGCATTTGTGAAAAGTCCAATCAACACTGTACTAAATAAATACAGTGCTGTGAAAAAGTTCCCGATTTCTTTCTTCTTCTTCTTTTGCCTATTTGTCACTCTGTTGATGCTTTGTGCCCATAAATTTGTGGGGGTGCATTTATAAAACTCTTTTATGGTTGTTTTTACTTGTGTCATTTTGTACATTTTAGTTCTACTTTACTGCCTCTCTTTTCAATTTTTTGCTGATGCACAGCATTTTGTGTCAGCGGTGGCTGTTTTACAGCACTTTCCAAAACTGGAATGGAATTTTGAACTTGCCAATGTGTTTTTTGGATTATTGTCCTGCTGCATAAGCCAAACTGATTTTGTAGTAGAGAGCAGAATTCATGGTTCTTTGAATTATAGCTAGTCATCCAGGTCCTGAAGGAGTAAAGCAGCCCAAGACCATCACAATACCACCATGTTTGACTGTTGGTATGATGTTGTTTATGAAATGCTGTGACAGGATGCAAACCTGCCAAAAAGTTAAACTTTTGTCTCAACAGTCCACAGAATATTTTCCTAAAGTCAAGTTTTGCACAGTCTCTTTATTATTGTTGAATAATGATCACTAGCTTTAACTGAGGTAAGTAAGGCTTAGAGTTCCTTAGATGCTTAGATGGGTTCTTTTGTGACCCCCTGGATGCTCCATCGATGCACTCTTGGGTGTAATTTTGTTATTTATGGATTACTTTGCTTGATTATCTTTTCACACGGGCAGCTTTGGATAGCTTTTTTTATTCTAATAAATAATAAATGAAATTAGCATTTAAAAACTGTATTTTGTATATACTTGGGTTTTCTTCGTATTTTACTTAATAAAGTTTGCTTGATGATATGGAACAGGAAAGTGAAGGAGGCAAATACTTTTTACAGCTATTAATGGTATGGGGCTTGAGTGGCAGGAAGTGCAGTTCTTCCTGTTAGAGATTGAAGATCTGTGTTCATCAGCAGCAAGAGGCACAAACCTGAGAAACAGCAGCTGTGTCTCTTTGAAGTCAGGGCAGGTTTTAGTTTTTTGGAAGGTGTCTTTGGGGCTTTGGTCATCTTTTTGACACCTCTCACAACACAGGTCTGGTAGGTCTCCTCAAAAATAAACTCAGTGCTGGAGTCTGAAAATAATTTGACAGGCAAAGTCAATTTTTCATTCAAATTATGGACAGCAAAAGCAGAAAGAGGAGTATGTTACCTGTGAGAGTGGATGTGGCAGTAGTGGTTGGGGTGTCAGGTGTGGACAGGAAACATTCATTTTGCTTATGGGCGAGAAAGACCTTATAATTATTGTACTGCTTTTTGCAGGAGCCACAGATGTGGATATCTGGGCTCACCTCCACCACCACAGAATGACCTGCAGCCACTTCGGATGGCAGAGAACACAAAACAGGAAATAACGACTTCATAGGACGTTGCATAATGTACATCTGTGAAAGTGATTACAAGATAGCTACAATAATTTGGAGCTAAATCGTGATATCATAGATTTGTCTTCCAGTTATGAATTTTAGCAACTGTTTTGTTTTACCTTCAGCGGTGTATGCAGCCATTTTCGAGGTGGTTTTGCTGGAGATCAGCTCATTTTCTGTGTCCTCGCTGCGTCCATTGTAGTTTTAAAACATGCCGACTGGGGTCAAAAAGTAGCCAATGAAACATCACTACCTATTTCCAACTGCGAAATCTACCACGGTTTGCATATCAATAGAACTAGCACTTCACTTCTCTGCCGACTCCACGTTTTACGACATTCTACGTTGGGTTTGCGGCAACCGCACAAGGCTTTGCTGGTGTCGTCATATGCTGCTTTGGGAAACGTGGGAAAATCAAACTACAAAGTCTGATCACCCAAATCAACTTATAAGTCATTAAATAATACTATTAATAAAGCTATCTGACTTAGTGTTTGACTGTCCTATTTAGAATAAACCAATATCTATTTAACACTGTGTTAATTCTTTTGCAAACCGGGATTTTAAAAGCTGAAATTGCGTATTTATGAGCACTTGAACGCAACATCGTTGTGTGGTGGTGCCCCCGGCCCATTCGAGGTCTTCAGGCTCTGCTTTCCAGATGCTGAACAAAACTAAATCTGATTTCAAAATTTAAAATTCTTTAAAAACAGAAAGTATATTATTTAAAGGTTTAACGAGTAGCTGCATTAGTTGACTTGGAGAGGATAGTAGCTATTAGCTTACCTCTTTGTTCCTAGAAAGCCACCAAAACGGTTACTACTTATTAGAAATGTCACAAAGAGAGGCAACGATGGCTTTTACATGCATGTTGAAACTATTTGTTGGGCCATATAAATGTCAAATTCTAACTTACGTAGGCACGGAAATCAGCAGTTAGCTTTATTGTTTACTCTAGGCAGCAGAATATTGCCTTAACACTTGCTGTGGTGCCTGCAGCGACTTAATAGAGTATTGCTCGTGTGCAAGGTAAGCTTTCAGATGGTAGGCTACTTAAATATACATGCTCTACCATTTTCAAGTAAGGGCAATTTGCTTGGTTGTTGGTGTGAGTGAATGAGAATGCCTCTTTTTTTTATGCCAGAGCAGTTGTGCTAGTGTGAATAAGCCATGAAAGTGACTGACATACAGCTCCATTTTCAGTGGCAGGTCCTTAACTGCCTGATTGCCACTGTGAAGCTCAGGAATTTCCTTACGCTGACTTTCCTGCATGGCAAAGGCATAGGACTGATTCCTTCCCTGCTGAAACAGCAAATCCTTGAGACAGACAGGAGGTACACACACATATTTAAGTACACTAGACACATGAACACACACACTTAGACTTGCAAGGCCTTTCATAGCCTACCCACATGAATGTGACTAGTTGATTATCACCCTATTTGACTTATGATTTCACGTATAATCCATAAATGTTCAGTTAGTGATATGGTAAATGTATTGATGATATTATTAACAAAGTACTGTTTTCTTAGCAGTTTGAAATTTGATGACACAGCTCAGAAGGAGACATGGAGACATGAAAATGAGCTAATTAAATAAATAATTGCATCTGACTAAAGAGGGTGCAAATTGCATTCACATAAATCCCCCCCTCCCTCGCAAATTCAGTATACTTAAATGTACATCAAAAGACCACATTTACATGTGACACCCAAATGATTTAGTGGTGGTGTAATAAAAAAAAAAGACTTATGTCCCTCCCGCCCTTCTCCCAGCAGTGAAGAACTGGCCAAAATGCTCCCTACTTTGATCTAGAACTGTAAATCTGTTTTTCTCACTTTTCATACTCGAAGCTTAGGATTCTTCTTTCTCTCATATGATTGAGCAGTTTGGTCACTTCGTTAAGTTCAGAAACACTGCAATAACCGCAGTGAAAATATTCCCAAACAACAATTGTAGTCATTTATTATTTGGGCAGATCGTTTTTCCACTTAATGAAATATCAGAAAGTAACAAGAAGTGCTCATCACAGTTTTTCCCAGTTTATATGTTTCAGTTTCTGCTCAAAATAATTTAAGATCCAGAGATATTAAATTTCAGTGATATGAAGAAGAAAAACATGTAACAAGTTGAAACCAATGAAAATTTGTTGTTTTACATCCCCCCAAAAAAACCAAAACAAAAGAAAAAAAATCCATAAACTCTGAATTATCTAATTGTTGTCATTGTTTTCACTTGAACTAATCAATCAGTTCACTATTTGATTAATTTCCAATAGCTCCTGGTTGAGCACACTGCATAGTCTTGATTGTGTTTTCCCTAGGCTTCCATCTCTTGTTAGAAAACAATAAAAGCACTTTCAGTTTTTGCATTCAGAAACAAACTATCATTTGGACATCCAGCTGTGCCAGTCCTAATTTGTAGACATGCCCCTTTCCCATTCATTGAGACACCCGTGTATTTGGTGAGTGATGTAATGTCCCTCTTTTCCCCAATGAGACAAGGGCAACAATAGGGGGGAGTGCCTCTGTCACATTATTTTCCCCCACCGAGGCACGCCAGCTGCTTACAGTTGCTTAATGGCTACGAGCTGTCACAAGGCATCACAGCCCACTGCCACACAGGAGCGGCAGATGCTTTAATTGCACAATGACTTGTAGGTTGTCAACAGCAATTATACCAGGCTTCCACCTGAGGGCACCCAAAGAACACCGTCGACTCACTTCACAGACATAAGCCTCAAAAGCCGACTGCTGCACGCAAACCTGATCTCTCTCGCTTGCATCCAGATAAGAGCTGCCGATGGATTCCAAGTCTCCTCTAAGCTTAATGGTTTACCCATGTTCTGCAAGGATAAGGGCAGCATTGTCAGACACAAGACTCAGGACCCCAAAATCATATTTAGACATAAAATATTTACCCAGCTTTGTCACCTTAGGGCCCACTGCCCACCGTGCTGCGGCAGGTTGTGGTGTGCAGAGTTTGAGTAATTTTGCTCATTATTAATTCATGCAATTTTTTTTTTCAGGCGAAGCTCATTTGCTGCCGCCAGTCCTAAGATTATCATCATTAAGAGGAGGCAAATAAATTGGTGAGTTCAGAGCTGTGCTGCAACCTGCTTCAACCCGCATTTGTTCTTATATGTTAATGATTTGTTATTTGTACAGTTCCAAGAAAATAAGATAGATTTGTTGTCCGTTCTATTTCTAGACAGTCCTTAACTCAGGAAACCAAAACACGCACGGCGACCTTTGGTTTGTGTCGTGTCAAATTGAATGGCTAAAAGATGTCCCATGTCCCGAGTTTGTTTTGAGCCATAAGACAAATTATACACACATGTATGAATTCCTTTGGTCAACAGCTGCCATCTCAGCATCAGATAAAACAGAGCCAAAGTCTGGGAACCATCAGATGCCTCTGACACTCCCACTTTATCATATAAGAAAAAAAAGACACTGTACACAAGCATGCGCACAAACACACACATTTGCACAGCAAGCAAGTGCAGCCGTGCTACACACAAAAGGCGCACATGCTCACACGCAAATCAGTGCTATGCTCTTTGTATCTGCCAAGTGATGCAGATGATAGGGCTGCATATGAGTGCATGCAAACCAGAGAGGAGAGGGTACATGTGGCTTCATAGACAATAGCAGGCCATAGCCCTGGGAGGAGTGTGTGCAATCCCAAGGAACATGCTGGGGTATAAATTAAGACAAAAATGTTAACCCCCCCCCCCCCACTTTAAAAATAATGTAGTTTAGAATTGTCTGTATTGTCAAGTATTAAGATCTAGCGTGGTAGCATGCATTAATGCAAATGTGGCCTTAGTAGCAAATAAATAATTAGGTTTCTTCTCTCCATCTTTAAGGTGCACGTCGCTTAAAATAGATGATATTTTTGTCATCTGTTCTGTCATGTTTATCAGTGCAGTCTGCTTTGGAAAGAAGGTTCTGTAGGTTGTGTTTCACTTTAGTGTCAGCAGGGGGTGTCCAAAAGCAGTCCAGAGAAAGAGACCCCTGTGCTTGTTTGAAGCAGCTTACAAGGCACTGCTCCAGTTTGTAGTAGCTGACATTTTGGAACCAGTGGGTCAGCAAAATGGAGAAACCATGGAGATGTATCAAAACCAGTGAGACTTTTGATCACAGGATTGTTGTGTGTAATTTATTATGGGCCTTTGGTTATTCTTTATCGCGAGTCCTAATTATTTTCGGTGGGAAGTGACCGTTACTGTGAGCGCACGAGTAGTTTTCAGGTGTTGCTTTCTTCTTCCAAGTAGAGCAGAGGAGGAAATGAGGCCATGGGCCGAATATTTCAGGTTTAGGCCGATCTATGGAGCTAAATCTAAACAAAAGGCATGTGCATGCTGTGTGCGCGTGTGTGTCCGTGGTTGTGATGTGTGAGTATGAGTGTGCGTGCATACATTTTTTTGTGTGAAATTGTCAATGATGTCACAATGGAAGAGAGAATCTTGATAGTTAGACAGATAACAATGAGGGCGGCTTATTCATGCCCTCCACACACACATACGCACGTGCACACACACACCTATAGTCACACACACAGCATCATCATCGTCACAGAGGGAGCAAGGCTCATAATTGGACAGAGGTGTCTGTAGATAATGAAGCCAGACCTCACACCTGCCAAACCTTGGGGATTTCTCTTGACTGGCCACTTAAATCTTCCTCACTCTGTGGGTCTGGAGGGCAAGAGAGTGAGTAAGGAACTAATGGAAAAAAAGCATGCGCTACAGGGAGGATCCCTGTCAGCACGAATGTAGTGCGGACCCCCACCCCCCACCCCGGCTAACGCAGCCCCCACAGCTCGTTCCATACAGCACCCACCTCACTTCACTTCACTGTAAATCCTCTGGTGTCAAGGATTTCAGACGGAAATGGGGAAATGCTGCACCAGCTATTTTGTTTCAAACTCTCAAAACACTCGCTTCTCCCAAGTTGTCTTTGGTGACAGCGTTGTGTGCGGGAAGCGTATTGTGCCAGCTTTTAGTGGGGTGTCATTCGAGGTGCTGAAAGGGAAATCAGATAGACGCTTCAACGGAGAAATACTTCTATATAGAAAGTTTACCTGACAGTCATCAGTGACGGTGTGACACTATATCACTGGTAGCAAAAAGCTACACCAATTAGGGATCGAGTTTACTCTGGCAAAATCTTAACAATTTAAGGGCAACAAAATGGGATTTCACTCTGTCTTTCTTCATGACTCGATCCGTAAATGAGGGTTGGAAATCATTGTCATTCAGTATACAGATTAGGCACGGATATAAAAGCAGTGGAGAGATTTCTGCTTATATGTTATTCTTTTGTTTTTGTGTTCCATAAAACCACAGACAGCAACAAGACACCAGGGGGTTATCACTCTTTGTTAGCTTGTCATGAAGTCAGCCATGCCAGTTTTAACATATGAGCTTGTGTCTGCTGTCAAAGGGTTGTAGTGGTAAATGGTGAGAATCAATAACTTTGTAGTGCTAACAGACACAAATAGAGACTGGTAGCTTTGCTTGTTTAGCCGTATCCAGATGGCCTGAGTATATTTGTCATATTTTATTCTTTATCCTGCAGATGTTGGATAAAAAGGATAAACACGCACCTGTCAAACTCTGCTGTTTTGTGGAAGCTGTTTTGTGCTTCTTATGCTACCCGACGCCAAGTCATGCATTAATGCTTTGACTTTAGGGCTGGAACAAGGTTACAGAGGGAGCTTCAATCATTTTTCTCTGTTTTCAGGAGGAATTTTCATACAGAGACAGTAGCGGTTCTCCTGATGGAGATTTGCATGTGCATCTAAATAGACAACAGCGTTAGACGGAAAGAAACAGGATAATGTTCACAGCAGGATAATGTGCACCATTTGATTGGGTGCAATGAATGAATGAAATCATCACCTTTGGAATGAGGCTTTTATTCGGAATGAAAGGGGTCAGAAAACTTCTCTTATCTTGGATACTTTCGGGTCATTTTTCCAATGTCCAGGGCAAGTTGGGAGGTAAGTGAGCCCAGGTGGCTTTCCTGGACGGTGATACCCAGGAGGGAAATCTTGTAATCAACGGCAACAAAACCAAGCTTCCACGGTGATGGATAGTCTTGCATGTCCACCTAGTGTCTGCGCTAGGAGTGCTCAGCATACGTGGGCGATAGCTCACCTCATCCTCCCGCGTGATAGATGGATATGGATAGACAAAAAGCTGTGTGAGTGCAGCCAGTTTTGGGAAATTCGCTGTAACCGTAGACCCCGAGTCATCATCGTCCCATCTTTTACCAGCTTTAGACACTTTTAGTCGTCGGGCAACATTCGCTAATGTGGATCTTCTTTCCAAATTGCGATGATAAGCAACGCTGAAATGTGCCCTGAAATGAAATCACACGGAAACCGAAAGCTTATCAAGATGAAACTGTGCAATAATACAAGAATTATCCATCACCATCCATCATGTATTTGTTTGCAGGAAACAGATTACATGGATCTTAATTGAAATATTATTTTACCTTCATTTGAATTATTTATGCGTTTGCTGACTAGATTCATACCTCAGAGAAAAACATGAACACATTATGTGATGCAAGAATGTGAGTGTGTATTTGTGAGTATTTCTCATATATTATTCAAAGTGTAGAGTCAGAATATGGTCTTACGTAGCCATATGAAGGATATCAAAGGGCCCATCTTTGATACAATTTATTTGAGATCCACTGGCCAGAGCCGAGCTGTCCATTGGCCTTACATCGCTAATGAGATCGGGGGTAAAATTGAGAGTGGTGGGCTGGCTGTCATCCGCTAGGTGATGGTTTTAAGACTAAGCAGTGATACTTCATTAATTAACCTTCACATTCTATGTAGATCTGCTCATCAAGATGCAGTTAATTAAAGAAAGGTCATTCCAAGGGCTGCTGGGAAGCGGCATTATTACAATGGAGGGATGGCACTGCTTTGAGCGAGATAACACGGGGGAGGGGGCAGGGAGGAGGCGATCACCCAGTCATCACTGAAATGGCAGAGCGGCTAGCCAAAGCCAGTTTCTGAACTCCTGATGTGGACCGCCATGGTTCAAGAAAAAGGAAAAATGTATTTTTTAGTTGTTTGTGTTTTTATTTCTTAGTTTCCCTCCTCTTTTTATATAGAAATACACTGTTGAAAGGCTCTAATGGAGAAAACCTCACTAAAATATTCATTACACTCAATCGACAGCATCTATCTTTTAGCATCTCACTATAGTTTTTCTGCTTTCTTTTTGCAGCCCTGTTTCTTTCCTGCCAATTCCTCGGATGAATTTTACTTACTCTGACCTTGCTCGGTGTTCAGAAAAAAAAATGCCATCTTGAAATAAATAAAAGGCCAGGAGCTCAGCGACATATAAAATAGTTATGTGTCATCTGTAAGTGAAATCCACTTCAGGTTAGTGACTTATTCATTTCAATTTCCTGCTGTCTGTCTATATATATATATATATATATATATATATATATATATATATATGTATCTTTGTCACTGTCTACTAAAGCACAGCTCAAAATATGTAGTCTTGTTTCAGAAAGTGGATCAAATAGGTACTGTGTTTTGTTCTAAAAGTCACTGGTATATGTCAATATGCCTCTGAGGCTTTTATCAGTCACAAAGTGATTGTTTTTGTGCCGGCCTACATGCCAACCTAAGGACAGCAGCAGCTGGAGCGTACTATGAAATAACGCGTCTATACAATTGCCTCTTGGCCAATCGCACAAGTGAGATCAGACTTAGTGTTACAAATGGCTTTCTGTAATGTTTTTGCCAAGTTTTATTTTTTGATAATGGCACCCCCCTCCCCTCAGCGCTGTCTTGTTTGGAACCTTGGTGTCAGTTTTTCAAAATGTTGCTCTGCTGCAAAATTGCAGCGAGACATCGGCACCTCCCCTGTGTCCACTCAGTCCTCCTGTAGTCATCCCTGAGTGTCTTTTGGCATTGCTTCCTATGGCAGGTGTAGAGACAAACGAGAAACAGTGCTCAAACCTGCACGCGCTTGCATTCAAGGATGTGTGTGTGTCTCTCTCTATATATATATGTGTGTGTGTGTGCGTGCGCGTGCATGTGTGTATATCCCTCCTACTCTGCAACGATACAGTAACTGCTGACCCCGGACACAGTGCCATTATGGCAGACGAGCAGGGCTCCCCTGGCAGCGGCTGGAGCGGCTGGTTGCTAGGTGGAGAGACATTACCGCGGGCCTCTGCAATAATTTATCCTAAGAGCGCGGCGAGCCGTCATGTAGCCCCTGACAGAGAGCTGCAGTACTTTATCTGCCTGCCTGTAAATCAGCCATGTGTGGGTGCAGACGGCAACATTGTTTGATCTCTTTCAGACACTCTAATAATCTGCTCCCCTCTGATTGATACCTTCACACAACAAAGCACATTACACCAGCACACCACAGCAGCCATCAGTGTGTGCGTGTATGTGTGAGTGTGTACGTGCATGCGCCGACGTCTAGCTGTATGAAAAGTGTTCACGCTTGTGTGTGTGCGTCTTTCTGGTGGTCATCAGTATTGCCAGTGGCCAAGGGAGGGAGGAAAGGGGATGAATTAGTCTTCTGCAGAAACAGAGAGTCATTTGGAGTCTCTAACCCAATGACAGGGTAAAGGGTTCACAAAACGATCACTGGATAAAAGGAGGGGCAGGAAGGGAGAGGAAGTGCCACAAAACTAAAAACAAAATACAGCAAAGAGGATAGCAGAAACAGTTATTCTTCTATTAAATGGTGGCCGCTATCACAAGTGCTATTTTTTTAAGGAGTAGAGCCCGCTGTTGATGTAGATACATGCAATCAGAAGCAGCTTATGTATGAAAATATTTAATTCAGGCTTTTATAATTGCAGACTCTACAATGTATTTTCTTGCAAGGAAAAAAATATATTTGGATGAAAAATGTTGCCCTCTTTGGTTTTCAATACAGCAAACATGTTTGAAAATGAATGTTTGGTCTAGGCTTTAACAAACATAGAACTACACAGCTGAATGCTCAGATTTTTTCCCTTAAAATGCTGATATCTTTTCATGCCATCCATGGCCTTCTTTCAGCTCAAAGTGAATTGCATCCTTTCCAAATTGCCTTCCAACTCCTTGCTTGATATGGCTCATATACAAAGGAGAGCAATGTCCCGTCCAACAATACCCATACCATTTGTGCTGCTCAGCTTCAGAATGTCATTGGTTTGAGTGTGACAATAAAACATAACTCCACCTTTTCTGTGGGTTGCATTGGAACATAGCTTCCAATTATTCAGCCCCAAATTCAATAGCAATTTTCTGCTCAATGAAATAGTGGTTTCAATCTCTAGAGTAATGTCACTTTAGAGAGATTTTCAAAATGGCATGTCTGTGAGTGAATAGATGGACGCGGGAGGATTCATTTTGCTTGAGGAAATGATACTTGTCTGCTGAAGCTTGTCATTTATTGATGAAGAGAATTCCTCCTCACATACTATAGAATGGACAGACAGTGTGTACAGACGTAGTGGGGTTTTTCTGGGCAGATTTTTAGTTTTTAGTAAGTGTTTCTAAAAAGGATAAAAGATGTCAGCCAGATGCATAACGTTACGGTTGTGTTTGGTCAGATGGAGCCCATTTTGCTTCAGTGCAGCATTAAAAGTAGCACTGAACAATAAAAAAATGCAATTATAAGTGTGTTTGTGTGTAATGTATCAGTAGCCCATCCAGGGCCCCATAATGAATGCAATGCAACGTGCGATCACTGAGCCGTGCGTATGCCCCGCTCAATGCATCTCTGAAAATAAACAGAGCAATGGAAATGGTTCTCATTAGTGTTGTTTTCATATTAAGTCCCTCAGACAAGGTTGACAAACCCAGCTCCCTGTGCCAGGCTCCTCGGGGACCATCGCTTCAATACAGCTAGGGCAAACAACACCAGCCGATACCAACACCATTACCACCTCCTATAGTTACTTATCCTCCCCTCCCTCCCTGCGGAGTGCTCTGTCTACACAGACCAGAGGAAAATGCATTAAGATCTTCCAGCAGCATAGAGAAAGAGTCCTGCTTTCATTTATCACTATTGCTATTGGCCCTAAAAGGGACAAATGTCTGTTCTCCATCTCTGAGCAATTGGAATTGGAGAAATGTGTGCTGTGTGTGTGAGATGGAAGCTATTTTGTGCTCCAGAGACGATCCACTGCGAGGCTGTTTAGCAGGAAGGGAACAGGTGTGCTGAGCTTCTGGCTTCCACCATGTGTTCCAGTTGTTTCATCTGCACCTGTTTCCCCAAGTCCTGTATATGATGATCAAAACACTTTATTAACCATAAAGTGCTCTCGCTCATATGCCACAATGTCACTGTCTGTATCAGGCACATATCATTAGAAATAATTAAGTCGTGTGGCGCGTATTATTGTGTCACAAGTTACATTAACAAGGAAAACATGTCCAACCTAAACTTGAATATGCTACTTTTGCAGATTAATAAATAATGATTTAAACTACAGTAGAAATAGCTCGTGCAAGAATATAGTCGGCAGCAGCAGTAAGGAGACGCAGGCTCCATGGCGTTGTGATCTGTTTATATTAAAGTACAGCTTTCTAAACAATAACAGTGGCATTGCCATAAAGAACCGAAAGAAGTTGTGCTGTGTCGGTTACACATACTTCTCGAATACATGAAAGCACTGTTTCATCTATATGTGGCTGCATGTAACAAGTTTGATTGTAATTGTGATCAAAGCCATGCTGAGATGTGATATTTGCAGCAGATAAACAAATTTGAAAATCTAAAATTTGTCTAATAAGATAAAAATGAAGTGTGAAACTTGTGATGGTCTTGACACACTCATGATTTTAACAGAGAAGTTATTTGTTCAAGGCAGACAAAATGAAATGAAGTGAAAATATGCCATCGCTGCTTAACTTTAGGTGCCTTGAGACTACTATTGTTGTGAACTGGCTCCATATGTACATAAAAGCCAATCAGTCATGTTGTTCATACATAAAGTTAGAGAGATACAAGTTAAATCTGGATTTATGTTTTGTTTAATTTGCCGGTAGGAAAGAACTACAAAATTAAACAGGTGCATAGCTGCAACTTTGAAGTCAGCCGATAAGTACACTATGCATGCTGAATGTTTAGTGTAACACTACCCCAACACGTGTTGTCACGTAACCATTAAAATGTGAAAAAAAAAACTTCTTATAAAGGACTGTAAGTGTTTTTCCTCCAAAATTGGTTAATATCTTCATTATGTTTTTTAATTAAAAGATGATGAAAAATACCAACTTTATAGGGCAAAAATGACACCTGTGGACTTGTTGAGTTCAACCAAAAATAAAGAACATAATGGTTATCACTTTACTTTCATGTAACATAATCAGAAGCTTGAACTTTGACACCTATGACTGTTTTTAGGTTGTACAGAAATGTGTCTTTCTTGAATGCCTGAAGATAATCTTTTCCAACCTTGCTCAAATATCCACTCAAACTCAAATCTCAGGGTCGCTGATATCTCATCATGGCAGCATTCTTGTAAAGTCACAGGAAAAAAACTGTTTTGCAAAAACATGAACTTCGGCTGAAGGATGAACTGGTTGGAATTTGGTATTTGAAGGTCAAGATCACCTTGACAAAATGTTTTTTTGGTTATAACTCAGTAATCTTCTAACAATGGTGGTACCATTTTACCAAATAACTCACCAAATATTATAATAAATAATAAATAATGATGTTTGGTGGTTTAAAAATTTATATAAAAATTTGATATCCTGACAAATCGCTATTTTTTCCCCCTAACATTTTATATTTATAATTATTTATTTGCTCATTTATGTTTTGACTCTTCTCAGATTGGCTGAGTGTTTGTAGCGTTTTAAACACCTGTTGTCAACAGGGATGCTACAGAGTGCCCACTGGTGGACAAAGCATGTAACAGCCACACTTATGATTGAAGGGTGTTTCTCCTGTCTCCCCTGTACTTTCACATTTTAATATATTGGTAGTTATAAATGCTGATACTGATAGATCAGCAAATAGCTAATATTCACCAGTAATACTGGCCTGCCAATAAATCAGTCGGCTCTACATTTTACACACATGGGATGACATTTTACACTCAAATTGTTAAAGGTCAATTCACCGTTACGTCAGAATATTGTGCAAGAATACTTATTCATAACCATTACTTATTAAAAGAAGGATAGGTTGTGAATTTATTTCACATTTGATCATATACTGAATTAATATCAATAACCTCAGGTGCCCACCTAGGTGATTTTGGCTTTACAGTGTTGCTCCATTAAAGATGTCTATGAAGCATCCATGTTTTAGAATTTGTAGCATCCTTGCATCAACATTCACTTTTGTTGCATTGTTTACTGTCATGGCTTCAACTTTGGGCTCTGTCAGAATCAGCTTAATTGGCCAGTGATGCACACATTTCTCGACTACATATGAGCCTTAGCCCTGTGAGCTTAGAAAAGCATACAGAAAAGGGTGAAAAATGCTAATTTACTGGTCTAGGAAGGCATACAGAGTTACAGACGTGAGGAGGAAATTCTAATTTATTTGAAAATAAATGAATTCTTGCTGTTTTGATTTCTGTTGATCAACTAATCTGCTAATTGAGTAATTGTTTTGGTTGTAATCCATGCTTAATCTTCTGTAGTTTTTCCAAAAATGTTACTGACCAGACTTGTGAGCTGAGCTGAGCTTGATAATACACTATGTTGCATGACTATAAAAACCAAATACTTAAAATATCTATCTATCTATCTATCTATCTATCTATCTATCTATCTATCTATCTATCTATCTATCTATCTATCTATCTATCTATCTATCTATCTATCTATCTATCTATCTATCTATCTATCTATCTATCTATCTATCTATCTATCTATCTGCTTAAAAAATTGTGTTAATTAACCTAATTGTCTGTCTGGTTATTGCCACATAAACCTTGGCATCCTTGAGGAAATTCACTGGACACCATGTCTTAACTTGAAGTATATGACTGTTTGTAAAAGCACAGGTGTTACCTATAACAAAGCGATGGCTCTTTTTTGTTCCAGTGAGCCATGACAGATTATCAGTGAGGCAGTGTGCACGATACAAGGAGCCTGAAACTAAAGTAGCTAAATGGAATTCAGACATCATTAATTTTGGTATTTACAACCATGCTTGTCCTACACTTGCACGTTACAGGAGACAATCTAAAACAGGAGAAAATCAAAATGATACTTAAACCTTAGTTGCTCATCTTCACAGACAATTATATGAATTGCTTTTAAACACACTGATATGAGAGCGATCTTTAAAAATGCATCTTGCCAGTGTGTCTAACATAGTCGCATCCTCCCACCTAGCACAAAGAAGTTACTTGGCCCACCTGAGCTGTGATTTGGCAGGACACATCACACTGCTGCAGGCTACTGTAAATATCACCTTTCTTGTTATCTCCAAGACCTGCTTTTCCAGTAAATAGGGGAACATGTAATTCAATATACTGTCGGCTCCTGTGCTTTCAGAGGACATCTAGGTGACATGACTTAGTGGCTTACTTAATAAGTAATGGCCACATAAAGATGATATTTGCACTCAGATATCGCCTTTTTTTAGATTAATGCTTTTGATCACAGGGAAAGTGGTAATACAAAACGAGTAGACGGCAGAAGGTATGACATCTCAACACAATCTGGTGCATTAGGATTCTGGAGTACTTTTCATGCTTGGCCCAAACAAACTTCTCCCCCCCCCCCCCCCCCCCCCTTTTTTTTTATTATTCCCAGTGCTTCTGCTGCTCTTGCATGATATTTTTGACAATGCACAATTGTGAATTATCAAAGATACCCCATGCTTTGATATGTGAGACAGGCAGTGATAACTCAAACTAGCTTGCATGCTACAATTTATTGACAATAACGATAATATTGAACCGCATGTCCCACACTCTAAAATGAAATGGTATTTGGCTGTCCTCTGTAATACTGTTGTCGGTCCCCCTGGTATTTTGTAATTTGTTGCAGTGTTTGTGTTCTCTTTCACACTTTAATATCACAGTATTGCTTCAATTTAAGCTCCAAGATAAAGTTCTATTTCATTTTGTGGGATTAACTTACTGTGTAGCACACGTCTCAAGGTATTTGTTGTGTTTTGTTTTATCTATGAATTATTTAGGAGCTTCAAAAATCGAGAATGGGTTAGAAGACTGTGTGTTCTGTCTCTCTCAGCAATCTCAGTCAGATGTTTAATTTGGTCTGCTAGCGTAGAATAGCACTCAACACGACTGGGATTAGGTGGTTGGCTATGTAATTTCCCTGAAGGAGGAGCATGTTGAATTGGAGAATAATGATAAAAGAGGTACTGAACATTTGAAGCAAGGAAATATTAACTCATGATTGCTACGTGCGCTTGAAGGTATCACGGATCTTAGCTTTCATATTAAATACGTTGCAAAAATAGAGAGAGTTTTAGGGAATATAGTCACATGAACCGCACAGTTCATGCTAGTAAGATGTTGCTTTAAAGTCTGCGGCAATGCTGTAGCCATCCTTTATCGGCTGATTCTACATAATTTACCCAACATGCTAAAGTTCACTAGGTCTATTAATGAAAGATTCCCTGTTTTGCTTTATACTCTGTAGCACTTTTTAAAAATGCTAATGGACTCCAACAAGCACCTGAGCAAGGATGAAAGTGCCCTAATTCCTGCTCAAAAGGTCACAGAGATGAGTTATAGTGGTATAAGCACCTGAAAGCTATTCCCTTGTTAGATTTGACAAAGGGAGGCTGCCATTTCCCACCTTAAAAATAGTGTCGGGTAATAAATGATCATTTGTGGAATGCAGTTGCTATCGGCAGTGACTTTTCCTCTGACATAACTTTACTGTTGGCTGATTTACATACGGAAAGTTGTCCCCAAAATATTTAAAATGGGCATTTTATTCATGATGCACAGCAGACGGTAGTGACACACACAAGAGCTCTTATTGTTCTTCTTAGGGGAAATAGCTAATTAGTTGGCCATGAAAAATGCCTGCGTCCTTGTTTTACTGTCATCCTCTGTTTGACTCGACAACATTGTAGGCTTTTGTGGAGATTTGCAGTTATACATCCAGAATCAGCACAAAATAAAATATCTGCATGCCCACACTTTGCTTTTACCCCACTGAGTTACTGACACATGCACGCTACTATCAATTATGAAGCATACTGGTCTCTGGATAAGCGCTGCCGTCTGTACAGTAGCTGCCGTGTGCACCGCGGCATATGTGATAGTCCTTTTCAGCAGCCCTTTACAGGTCCCGGGAAGGTGCTCCTGGTGTGGATGCAGGGCTGTAGAGCAGGGATCACAATGACAGTTTCAGGTAGAGGAGTCTATTAATAGTTTACCTCTCAGCCAAAGCATTTCATCATTTTTGGTGTCTGTGGGCTTCCTGCTTAAAAAGGGGGTGAAGTTATGCATCTCAATCTACCCCTTCATCTTTCATGTTGTTGAGGATTATAAATAAAAGGACAGACTTTGACCTGAGCTATTAGTTACCCGGGATCCTGTGGCTAGATGGTGCTTTGTCTTCTGTCAGATTCTGGTGTTTTTCCTTCAGAAGGCAACAGGATTACAATCAGAGTCTTTGGGAATACCACATGAGATATGATACCTGCTACCTAGAATTGAAAAGGAGGAAGACGGATCAACAAAAGACAAAACAAAACCAATCAGTCAAAATCAGCCAAAAGGGAGCAGCAGAACAGAAGAAGGTGGAGAATTTGACAGTAGGTCAAGCTATGGGTCAGTGTGAAGTACCACTCTGTTGATTGCTGTTTTTCCCCTTGTGTAACTCTCTTGTTTTGACCACACAAACTGCCCCAATGTCCCCAGAGATGTGCCCCTCTGACAGAGCGATGAAGAAAACAGAAACCTCTCGCTCTCTCACCTTCCCCGTGGTCCAATAGAAAGGCCCAACATATGCCAAAGCAGCCTGTCAGTGCTGCTTGTTGTTGGACAGACCTTTGATCTTGAACAAATAGAGAGTCTCAGAGCACCTGCCTTGGGGCATGAAGAAATATGGGCACCACAAAGGGTCAAATTCTAGAAGAAGGCAGTAAAATTAAAACCTTTATTGCCATCTTTATGGCCTCATTCGCTATGGCAATTACATTATCTATGGAAAATGACAGAGCTTTGTTCCCATTATCAGTGAAATCTCTGGCAAGGAGTGTCTGATGTGCTGAAAATGAAAGTGATGTATGTCAGTCTGAATAGATCACAGCGAGTGTGGACTTACAGTATGTCAAGGTGGTTGTATTCAGCAGTTTAACGTGCTGAAATTTGATTACAATTTGCAAGTAAACAGAAGTGCTCAGACATGCAAGTAATCAATAAATAATACGAAAAAAACTTTTTTCAGCTCAGAGTGTTTCTGTCAAATCTAGATTGACAGCCCTCACTTGGAATTAATGATTTTGCTTTTCTGCGACCACTCAGACGCTAACCACCCGAAACCCCACACATTGACTTTTCTCCACAGATTGCAACTCATCCATTTTTTAATTGTGTTCATTTTTACCTGGGTCCCACTGGACTCGGTGCAGCGGTGGTCGTTG
The DNA here is from genome assembly GCF_057382275.1 of Copadichromis virginalis. Taxonomy (NCBI): domain Eukaryota; kingdom Metazoa; phylum Chordata; class Actinopteri; order Cichliformes; family Cichlidae; genus Copadichromis; species Copadichromis virginalis. The sequence goes on from NC_140637.1 coordinate 28,264,408, forward strand.
TCATCCGTCTGCTCTGACAGGAACGGAGAGTGAGAGAGTGGCGCCACACCACTTTCCACCCCAAGCTGATGTGTCAGGCTTATCACACAGCCGAGCGATCCTGAGGTGACATCCTCCACTGAATCAGTGACATTTCACGGACGGTGCAAATCTATCCATCTTTGTCAAGCATCCGCCTCGATTTTAGCATTCCCAGAGTTAGCATATTGATCACTGAGAAACGCATGAGTGAGGACTTCTTGTTTTCTGCTCCTTAAAATGGGCATTGTGAGTCCACGGGACTCTTCTGTCAAAGTCTACTGCAGTGGGCCTTAATCTGCCCTCCTCAAAGTTGCATAAAAGATGCAGGGCTTTTGTCATTCAGGACCAAGAGACACACCAAAGACTTTCTTTAGTTTATATCAAAAACTTTGGTCGGGTGAAGTTTCTACAAAATGAACTCTTTCAGTATAGTGTTGTTTTCATTAGTTTAGTTGTTTTACTCTCATTAGTTTTCACTTTCTTTTTTTCCTATTTAGATTTAACAACTTAAATAGAGACTGTTACAGTTTTTAATTTTTATTTTTAGCTGTCTATGATAAGATTGGATATCCCTGGAAAACAGCCCTGACTTAGTCCCACACACCTTTGGTTCAAACCTTCTGTTTGCAAAAGGTACCCAATGTCTTACAGGCAGGGGGGAAGGACTTAAAACAGCTTGTTTCAGGTAGCAGATGAACAGAGGGTCTGCAAAAAGCCACAGTTTTGGTAGAACAAAGAGTAGCTAATGTGGAAATGAGAATAATATGTCTTCATTATATATAAAACAAACAGCTGACGAGGAAATCAATTGGGGAGGCTATAGCTCAGGAGGTAGATCAGGTCATTTACTAATCACAAAGTTCCCTGGCTTCTGCTCCGGTTTCCATGCCAAATATCGTCGGGCAAGCTACTAACGTCAAGTTGCTCTCTGATCCATCCATCGGTGTGTGAATGTTAGATAGAAGGCCCTTAAGCATAGGTCAAAAAGTACTTGTATGAATTTGTGAATCATGTTTTAGAAAGTGTAAAAAGCACTGTATAAGAAACAGTTCATTTAACATGAAATAACGTTTGATAACTTGCCAAAATGCTGTTGAAGTTTAGACACGTTTGTGTTTGATAAACCGACTGCTTATGCTTCCCCGAGCCGCTTTAGATTACAGCTTTGCTTTTGTAATTTAAATTGCTGTGATGCATATTGAAACAAACAGGAAGGAGCCCAGTTTATAATGGTCAATATCCTAACCACCTGGGCCCAGCAGTGTGTAAACCGTAGCAGCTTCTGTTATTTGTGTTGGGGAGCGGGTGGGGGTATGGGGTTGGGGTGGGGGCGCAATGTAATAATTGATTAATAATGCAAAGCTTTAGGGAAAACTATAACCCCTAAAATGAGGGCGATGATTGTGCTTGCGCCGAAGCAAATCAACAGCGACAGAATAGCACCAGGGATTACAACATCTGCAGTCTGCGGTGTCGAGGTTAACTTGTCCTGTGATTACAAAACGCATTTACCGGGAGCAGGTGTTACATTGACACTGTTGCGAGCATGTATGTGCAAAGGATGGTGCAAACCGAAGCGCGCGCATGCACGCACACACACACAATGTGAAGCACCCAATCATACAAAGAGCGTAAGAGAGCAGAAAGGAGAGAATGGCTGCTTTCCTAACTATATGCCTTTGGCCGCTCTGCCTGTGAGACCCGTGTGAAAACATGAATGAGCAGCCTGCAAATCGATAGGGACAAGAGATCTAGTGTCTAGCAAATCCAGTGCAGACTGACATGTTCTCCATGTAATCTCCTGCATTGTGCTACGAGGGGAAAGATTATCCTTCTCTGACTGGCTGGTAAAAGGTTGCTTTGCTGTAGTTCATGACTGTGTGAAGGGAGGGAGCATATGCCTCTCTGTGAATGATGCTGGCTCCCCCTCCTCCTCTGTCAGAGGCTGGATTATGTCCAACATTATCCACCACCACCCCCCCAGCACACACACCCGACTCTCCAATAAAGGGCTTTCTCTCTCCTCTTCTCCTTTCAAAAATCATCGGATTTATGACAGTGGATTTCGGAAAAGTTCTTCGCCAATTTTGATGCCTGCTAAGTACCCCGCCAGGATTAGAAGAGGCCTCTTGATGTGTGCACTCCACGGTGTTGAGCAATGCATTGTGGTCAGGGTGATCAACTGAGGAAAAAGGGGAGTAGTACAGTGTGCATAATGATAAGGCTCGTTGTACATGTCAAGTGCTAAAAGCAGAGAGTGAGAAAAGGCCTGTGTTTGTTTAGAATCAATAGAATACACTATCACATTTAATTTGTCTTGTGCTGCCTTTTCTACCTCTTTGCGTTGCGTTCATAAACAGCAGATTGGAGGAGACGGTTAGCTCCACTGTAGCAGTGCCATTATGGCAGATGCAAGGGAAACAGAATAAGAGCTGCTTGAATGAAATGACCGCTTACACTGACAGTAAATTGAAACTTAACACTGCCGCACAATTTACAAAGGCATAATAAAAGGCAGTGACTATCTCGGGATAGACTTATAAAAATGCAGTATACATGTTGTAAATTGTAATGAAATACAGGAATGACTTTCCTGAAATAAACAGGAAAAAGTTGTGCGATATCTGATGCAAGATTTATTGTGCCACGCTTGTATTGGCATATGTGTGTGTGTGTGTGCTCTTCAAGTCTAGACACAGGAGGCAGACAGTCACCTTCACAGCCAGCTATCCCTCCCACCGGTAGGCCTGCGTGTCTCTCTGTGATGATGCTAGGTGGCCTGTATGTGCAGCTGTATATTCCGACTCACTGAAGCGGTTTTGACTGTCTGCCTGCGATATGACTGACAGAAGGTCTGGCTTTGGGCAGGTGTGAGACGAGGAAGAGCCAGCTTAGACTCAGTTAATAAAGCTTCAACCAGTTCCTCAGTCTGCCCTTGGAGATCGCTTACATCAAAGCACCAATCAAAAACTGGTGCAGATATAATTTGTCATCAGGGATTTCCTGGTGGAGAATTATAGAGAAGATACAGGCCGATCAATACTATGGATTTTCACTGCAGTGGCTGATTGTCCAATTGCCGTGAAACATGTACCGAGATAAAAGGGCACGCCTGCCATTTTGTAACAGACTGCCGAGTCAGCATAGGGCTTGTCAGATACTTATAGGCTGCTGTGATAGAAAATTATCATGCTGCAGTGTCCAAGTACTATTTAACACATTTTCTCTCCATGGGACGTGATTCATCTCAGATTTCCTCTTTCTCTGCTTTTGAAGGGGCATCACTCTGCGTCATTGTCAAGTGGGGCTCTGGCCACACATGGATGGTGCTTAAAAAGGAGCAGACACACACGGATGCCAGTGCAATGCAATCCCTCCGCGGGAAGATGTCAGCTAGAATTAAGAAAGACGTTGGAGGAATATGTTAAATCCCTGGAACACTCCACAGCACTGACCACTTAAATCACTTAATACTGACTTCAAATAATTCCTAATCATTTCAGATTAACTTCCCCAAAACATTATTTGAACATGAACATTTTCAAGAGGCTATCTTTTGGAAGACTTGTTGAACACGCTGGCATTTACCTCCAGTCACACCACACAAAAACTACCTGTAAACATATATTAAACCTCTGCTCTCAACAAAGTTAAGCCTTTGTCTGGTGTACCATCTGCCTGAAAAGCCTCTGTCAGGCCTGGAGACCAGTTGGCAGCAAGTACTTGCTAGGAAGGTATATTCCCCATGTGGTTGGCAAGTGTTTGCTGAAGGCTCTTGGCTTTTGCTAAGTGCAGTTGGTTTTAAAGGGTGTGGCTCACCAAAAAACCTTCTTGCAATATTATTGGTTACCAACAGATTGGCATGGTTGCATGGGAAATGTGAACTTGTCTGCACTCGCCAACTACTTACCAAGCAGTAGGGGAACTTTTAAAAGTGCAGCAGAATCTAAATACAGGGAATGTTGGCCTTCAAAGTAGACGTTTCCATGCCTTAACACTGCAGCCAACATGTTTCAGAAGGACAAGGTTTTACTTTGAAGGTGAATGGTCTTTGTTTGACTGCCAGTAACCTCCAACATCTGCTCACCAACCAGTCAGCTACCAGTGCTTGCCACAGGGTTGCACACTGGTCTTCAGGCCTTCGATGGGCTGCCAGTAATAACTAGTTGTTGCAAACCCCCTCCAAAAGACAGGAGACTGTCATAGTAATCAAAATTCATTTTCCTCTCTCCTATTAACTGAAAGATGCAACCATTTTATGCTTTATAACATAAGTTGATAAAGCACAAACAGCATAAACAAGGTCAAGATGTCCAGTGAATGGAATTTGCAGAGGTGACACTTAGCAGCCAGCTGCCTATGTGGGCACAACTGTCAATCAAAACAGCCTTGCCCCTAACTTTAAGCCTCATCAATATTCATATGGAAGAGTTGGACAGTTATCGTGAAGGAGGAGATGATTCATACAGGTCCAATCTGCAAAAATTATTTTTTAAAAACATTGAAACTGGTGATCAACTTGCTGTGAAGCAAGCCTCATGTGGCCAATAGAGGAATTGCAGTTTATGGCACCACTGCGTTGATTTCAATTTTGTAGCCCCTGCGGTTGCAGGTGGGCGCTAGAGTGTAGCTGGTTATGTGTTATAAAGCAGAAGCTGGGGTTACTTCTATGGGAAGAAAACCCATTATACAGGCACCAGCATTAGTGGTTCCAGCTTTGTAATTTTAGATTAGGCACTGGCACCACTTTGGTGGAAAAATATTTGCTCTCAATTTTAATTAAAGAAGAGTAATATCCAAAAGCATTATGAATACCAGTACCTATTCATTAGTATGTTTTGAACAAATTCTGTGTCTGACAGATTTGTTATAGTGATTATACTTTGGCTCTGTGTTCTTAATCCTGATCTGGTCTGAAGCTGATCCTAAAAGCTGATAGACCAAACTCAAATTACAGCCATGTGGGGTGACGTAGAAGAGTGAATAGTGTCATGCCAGGTTTGTGCAAGTAGACTCAACCAGGCAAGCAGTGAGCTCAGCAAAGTCTCATTTGTCTTCGGGAATGAGAACCACAAGCAAGCACATAAAGGCTGTTTTTTCTGGGTAATCTTCACCCCACAGTGACTTTCTTTAGCCACGCTTAATAGCTCTGCGTATGGAAATGTCACTTGGATGTTGGTTAACTGGTTTACCACACTGTTCAAGACTTAAATATCTTAACTGTGTTTCATCTGGGATGCAGATCCCTTTCTGTGTCCTGCTCATGATGAATTGTAATAAATATAGCAATCCCTTAACTTTACATCTGGTGTAATCATCAGGTCAAATGTCATCTCTTTGGTTTATGATGTTCCCAACACCCAAAGCTTTAGATCTAATTAGAAAATGTTAGCATACTACAACAGTAAATGAAGATGTGAACATGGTCGCTTTTTTATCTCAAGGCACTGCAGTCCCTATAGTCTCAGAGCTACTTGTAAACGCTGTATACTCTTAATTGGCTTTTTAAAAAAGATTATATGTAAGGGAAAGTTTTCAGATTAGTTGCTAGATAGGTTAAAAGTACAGACTGAAAGATACAAACTTCATTAACAAGTTAATGTTTCTTCTGCTTTTCTTTTCTTCCTTCTTTTTGGGGAAATTCTTGCCAGATGGACAATACCGTTGCACATGTCATGAAGGGAAAACAAGCACTTCAGAGTGGGTGGGCCTTGTACCATGGAGCACTGAATTGTGTCCAGAAATGTCTGTCTTTGTTGTATATGCAAAGGCAGTCTCCAGACTGAGGGCAGTGACTTATAGGGCTGATGCCAGGCTGGGAAAATGAGCTACCGCAGCTCAGTGACAGAAGCACTGACCCTCAACGCAGCCATCTTTTACTGTTTACGGATGTACTGTTGCTGTAATGACCTACTTTTAAAGCTACATTATAATTTGATGTATTAAGGGAGAGTTTGGTGCATTCCTTTTAGGGGTGACAGAAGGCCACAAGAGTCAAAGGAGATAGAATTCATCCGTCAAAATTAAAGAAATCGAATATTACATGAGTTTTGGTTTGGTATACGTCTCTTTAAGAAAAAAAAATTCGGAAATGTTTTTCAGTGGAATACTTAAAGAGCCTTTCCCTCCAAGAAAACTAAATGTTGTTGTTAACAAGCTGAATTCACACTATTTGTTTTGGATCTATGATATTGCTTAACTGAGCCGTACTTCTTCTTTTCAATGAATCTGAGTCTGTGCCACAAATGAATGGGACTTTTATTCTGAAACACTCTCTCCACGTAATCCTGCTTATGCTCCTTTTACTCTAAAACACACAGCGTAGCACTGAGTTACAAATGTTATTAGATCGCATTCACATATTTGTCTGTTTGGGGTAGATTGTGCTTCGATCCTAAAATCCTCACCACACCACCTGTTTTAGTGCAAATTACACTGCCAAGAGCTTGAAAATTTTGCTGTTCATCTCAGCATGAATACAACTGCAGTTGTTGGCATGCTGCAGAGATGCTGAAATAAAGACTCATGTTATAATTAGTTCAACAGCAATAAGATCTTCTCCACTAACGGGAAAATCTGTGTCACCGAACAGCCGGCAGCCTTAATTTTGCCATATTTTCCTTAAACCATTAATCTTCCTGGATTGGTAGCTAGAACAGGACCCCACCCTGTAAATGCAGGACAATTTGAGTAGCCAAAATGAATCAGAGGCAGGTCTGGCAGGACTAATCCTGCTTAAAGTTAATGGTCAACCATAACAAAGTTTACCATTTTGTTTTCCATCCTGTGTTGTCCTTCCCGTTGCCCGTCTCAGCTGACGGGTGTGGACATAAGCGTTTTGGGAAATATGCACAGCAAAATGAATTCATACTGTAAGGTAATGAGGACTTGCATGAGCTGTAATTGTTATTATTGCCAGACACAAATTGAAAAGCATAACCTGTCTGACACCAGCTATCAGTTGTCATTATGTGGGAAAACATGCCCTCGTTGCAGATAGCTGTCTGTTGACACCCAAAGTAATTGAGGAGGTAGTCGAGCTGTTGAAGGCTCTCAAAGGGGAGGACGAACACTTGATCAGAGCTTTTTTATGTCTTCTGAGATGATTTGATTTCACATAATGTCTATTTTACAGCCAGATATGCCATTAATTTGCATGATAGCGAGCCAAAATGTGACATTTTTATTTAGACGTCCCCACAATGTTTGGAGAACAATTGGGTGGTGTTTTTTCTTCTGTCAGTCTTTCAGCGCGGTGGCGTCTCATTATATCATATCTAACAGAGCAGTGAATAGCTGCCTCTCTCCTCACATTGCTGTGTCAGGTCAATGTGCCATTTTTTAAGTGGTGACGGGAGAGAGGCGGTGGGGGTATATTGTTGACAGCGAGATGATGATTTCACATTTAACTCTTCGTTGTTGTTTACCAAAAGCAGAAACTAATAGAAGAAACAAAGTAATTACTTTAGCCTGCATATTGTGCTACATCCTATATCATCTGGCTTTAAAAAAAAAAGGAAGAAAAGGACATCTCACAAGGAATTCTTGAAGTGTGATCCAATTTGAGTGCAGTGCAGTATCTGGAAGTGTATCTGTAAGACATCGTATACCAGTATTTAAGCCTTATAGTCCGATGGTGTCTCTCCTGTTAGCTCCTGCTGGCAAACTGGGCAAGTCTGTGCTCGGTGCCTGAAGCGCTGAAGCGAGAACAAGGGGCTTCTTTCCCATGAACTGGAGCCAAGTGCCAGCACTTAAGGTGAAGGGCCGAGGCGCTGGAGAAGTAATTTAATCTGAGGCTCTGCCCAATTCCCTGGGCGGCTGAGTTTAAGAAAGGTCACACAGAGAAACAGGCACTGGTGACCCCTTCCCAATTACGGGCGCTACAGCAGAACATATCACAGCACCGTCCAAAGTGACAGTCATTTAGCAGCAACTCATCTGAGGGGAGGAAGTGGGAGATGGATGATAAGGAAATAAAAAATGATTTGCCAGGACCTGTTAGCCACTTCTCTACACAGGCCTTCTGCCCCCCCCCCCCCCCCCCCCCCAGCTCCTCCCTGTCTTATTCACACACTCATAGACTCCCTCTCTCTCTCTCTTTCTCTCTCTCACTCACTCTGCCTCTTCCCACCCCCTGCCACCCCTGCTGCCCATCTCCCTCCTGCTCCACAGACACGTGACGACTCCGCATGATTATTGGCGCAATCACTCATGTAACAGCCTGCCCAGCTTTCTGTGGGGGCTCCAGTATTTGTCACTGTCACTTCCCCAAGTGCTCCGCCATTGTCTTGGAAATTGTATGTGTAAGGCAAGAGATGCCTGTGACCCACTTCGACAAGGGAGCCAGCGATGTGAGGGCGCTCATCACACAAAAAAACAGCAGTTTGATGTGTCCTATTATGTGTCCCAGCAAGAGCCATAAATAATTGTGACAAGTTTTTTGTTGCGCGTGAAAGTCCTTGACTCTGCCTCCTGTTCCAGCACCTCCTCTCTCGTATGGAGACGCTGCCAAGCACCCCCGATGATAGATGGCACGGTGCAGCAAATGACAACGGGATAGATTTTTAGTTTGTGCTTTGGAAGGGATCAGTAATGGTGCTTTGCTGTACAAAGCAATAAAAGAGAAGGACAAGAGACAGAGGGGGGAGAACGAGGGAAAAACAAAAAAAGATGCTTCGACGCTGAAAAGGGAAAAATGATGGCCAGTGACGCATGAATTTTGGACATTTTAGCACTTAGATAAATGAAATCAGGGTTTGTCAGAATGGACAAGTGCTGTGGTACTGGGCCACTCGCTGCAAAAAAAAACCCAATATATATATATATATATATATATATAAATGCATGGAATACATTTCACAGTATTAAACTGTCCACTATAACCGAAAAAAATAGTCTTTTCCTCGCAATAAAAGAATAAACTGATAGACCTCTGTACAACTGCATCGTTTTTGCAGTTTGTCTTCACCTTAGAAAAACAGAAGCTGTATGCAGTTGTTCAACTATTCATTTGAGTAAATGTTTTTGCTCTTTGTTCCTTGCCAAGCTGTGATTTCGGCCTGCTTAGCTGCAAAAAATTTCTGTGAAAAATTGACATGGACATTAGATAAAGTACCACCTGCAGGTCCTGGGTGCCAGGCGGGCAGGATACTGGAAGACAGTATGATCAGTCATGGTAATGAGCACAAGGCAGACATACATGCTTTGAATTATATGACTTTGAGGCCTGGGCACCCTCAAAGCAGGCCTCAGCCATTAGTTTAACCACTCTTTCCTTATCTCAGAGTCAAGCTGTGAAGTTTTTACAGCACCATCATTCTCCTCTTTCCTCCCTAAATTGTTCCACAGTCGCTGTGTATACTAGTAGACTTATAGCTAAATTAAGATTGTTTGTCTACTCATATCGTGTGATCTTCAGTTAAATGAATATGGAGAGCTTCTTTCGGCTGAATTGCTGAGGTCAAAAAGCCTAAGTGTGTTTATTTAAACAACGTGGAATGACGTGTTGATATCTGGAGTTTACGTGGCAAAAAAACACGCGAGCATGCACGTTTTTATCTTCGTTAGTTGACCGCAGATGCATTTGCTAATTGTATTCCGCTTCCTCTATCACAATTATTAATTTATCTCTTAAGACTACCGCAGCAGTGACGATCATTCATATCGCCGCATCCGATAGTTAAGAAGTGGGCTTCCGTAAAAATCCATCATGTACATCAATGCACATTACCGAGGTAATTAAACAGGAGGTAATACTGCCAGATATCGTAAAATATCGAGGGGTGATCATACGCCCCTTAACACAGTAAAGCCTCGGCACATGGAAATGATGCAGTAGATGAGGCATCAGCTGCACAGAAATCCAACACACAAATGTAAATGTAATTTGTCTATTTTAGAGCATCTGTACCTTATCCTGTGAAAAATACTAATTATTTGAAATATACTGATTACAGCTAGGCGAGAAAGTGGCATTAAAATAATTACTTGTGAGCCCTCTCAGAGTTTGTACATTTAGCACTGTACCACCATTAGGAATAATCTGTCCAATTAAAGGTTGTGTAATTAATTAAGTGCACATTCTGTGAAGAGGAGAGGGGAGAAAATTTATCAACCTGCTGAAATATGACCTATCTTGTCCAAAAGACTAATATGTTTAAACAAAAGATGAAAATTGATGACAACATTATTTGTAACAAAATGCTCACTGTGCAACTATGATGCATCTGTACTTGGATTTGGCTTCGTAGCATTGTCCTCACAAAAGCTGTGATGTATTACCCCCGGCTGCCTGGCGGTAACTTTCGACGAAGGGCGCTTTGCCTATCTCCTGGAACAGTCTGTTACTTTATCCCACTTCACATCTCAGGCCTTCACTGTAAGCATCGTCTGGTAGATAAAGACACTTTCATAAGCAGAAATGCAAAGATGGATTCTGTCGAGGTCCTACAAATAGACGTGTATTGTAACAACATAGGAGGAACTCAGTGTTGGCACCGAACGGACATCCTGATACCACCACCCAAAAGTGTAGCAGAGCAGAAAACATCTTGCTGCGCTAAACCTGTCGGGTCATTTCTGTTATAGCAAGAAAATTTGAGCCAATGTCCTGTGTGTGCCTCCGAGAGTGTGAGAAAGATGCCAAGTGCACATTCTTTCACCTGCTATTACAGTTTGTTGCCAGCTCTACATATGGCCTAGATCAACACTTCAGGGAACAGACATCAAAGCCCAACACTTAGTAATGTACAAATACAAACACGTGTCTGCTGCTAACATGACCAAGATATATACTGTATATGTACGTACATCCACCGTGGGGAGTGCAGTACTACCGCAGTGACACATTTATTTAGGAACTGAGTCAAGCACTCAGGAAGCAAGAGTAACTGCAAAAGTATTTCAAGAGTACAATGGCTGGTGTAATAATTAAAACAGTACTTAAGAAATAGGCACTTAGTGGTAGCTATTGTAAATTGTCTTTATTAGTAAACATCTTCAGTGATACGTCTCATAATCAGAATACTGTTAAGGAAAAGTGCAATGGGGAGTCATAAGCTAATGCTAGCACTCGCTAAGCAGGGTTTGTAATAGGGTACATCAGTTTGCTGTGATTTTAAATTGAAAGCATTTCCCTAAAACCTGTATATACCTTGTGTCCATGTACACATTTCTGTACAAATTTCAAATTTTGATTTGTCTCATCCCAATTTTCCACTTTGCATCAATCCATCGTGTTCACAGATGTGTGCTTCGTTGCATGATAACACTTTAACTTGCATATGTAAATGGAATGGTGATTTCTGGAAGTGTTCCTGAGCCCATGTCTGAGTTTTCCATGGTGCAATCATATCTGTTTTTAATGCAGCGCTGCCCGTAGTTCAGTGGGATCCAAATTTATTTACAACCTTATCCCTTGTGAGTTTTAGCCATCCTTTAATGACGTTATGTACAGTAGACAATGTGATACTAGAAGTTGAGGAGCATAATTTTAAATTGCTCCATAATTTGTATATGCAGCAAACACCTTAAGATAGCGGTCTTAAGAAAAAAGGGTGAAATTCCAACAATATGTTTCGGGTCGTCGAGTCTGCTATCATTAAAAAACACCATGGTTATAATTCCAAGAAACTCATTGGCAAACTGACAATTGATAGCTCATTGGCTGATATGAAAATAACAGTGAGGAGAACTTCCTCCTTCTCTGCATATTTTTACAAAACAAGAGTGCCATGCTGAACGTTTTGGCAGCTCAAGCTAACTTTTTGAAGTCCAGCCTAAGTGGCCATTTGAGGAATTGTAGTTTTTGGCACATCAGTTCTCGAGTCATTTTTCATTCCTAAGATCTGCCATTTGGAGGCACCCTCATCAGGGTTTTTTTGATCTTATCATTTCGCTTAGACCTTAGCCTTGTGAAGTCTTGTTGTGAAGCCTCAACCTCAGCATTTTGGCCTTCACCATCTCACTTGAACCAGACGAGACAAGCGAGCGGTCGATCTGACTGATAAACCGAGGAACATTGCACGCTTATGCCATAGAGACTTGCAAGAAAGGTCCACATCAAAGTGTACTTTTATTTTCTTTTTTGTCTGTAATGGGGGCAATAACTTGCAAAACAAGTGTCATCTCGTATTCAGTAACACTTTAAAACTCACAATTGACACCATAAACTTCTCAAGAAAGTGTTTACTGAGGTCATAGATCAAAAGAACTGAGGGCAGTTTTCCTGTTGTCTTTCATGCTATCAGACTTTTTTTTGTTCCTTGCATGCCATTAGAAAGAATTCACGTTTAAGGCACTTAAGTTCAAAACATACCTGCACAATCTGTTAGCAAGGAAAATAACAGCAGCAGAAAATGTTGAGAATAAGCGTTACTTCAGAGATGTATTATTTTATGATGCCTCATATTTGTGTGGTAATTTCCCACATGCAAATGTGCGCCTTTTGCATGCATTTAACATGACTGTATGGCTAAATATATGTATTCGTAATCGACAAATTGGATAGCTCCAGGAAAGCGAATATTTCTCCAGATAGTTTGCACATCATATTCACACTAATATTATTTCTGCACAGAAAAAACAAACTGTGATGCAGCAGGGTTCTAGTGCAGTGTAATATCATCTGCTGGAGCACACCATTGGTTTATCACATATGTGCAAGCCCACAGTTTGGCTAGATGACTGAAAGAAAAAAAGAAAAACATTACCAGCAGAGTAACTTTCCAGAGTTATAAAATCCAGTCTTCGAGTATTATAAACTGCAGCGCAGTGTTTTGACATCCGATAAGCCTTGAAATTTATTGATGTTTTACTTCAGCTTGACTTCCTTGAATGTATCTTATCATCTCACCAGTACATGGGAAAAAAAGCCAGCAAAAAAACACAGAATTGTTTTATGTCTGAATGCCTCCTTAGGTTCAGTGTTACATGTGCTGGTTGTTCATATTTTGTAGATTTAAATAATTACAATCATTCTTTCATTTGTCAAGCCTTAAAAGGTAGCATTTGATCTTAAATAGATTTGTATGTATAGCTTATGTAAGTATATTTATTATAATTTAACACGCCATTGTTGGATCTCTCATCAGTCTAGAGTTGTTGATTTCTGACTTTCTAAGGTTTCAGTTCCCACATTATACTTTTATTTTTTAATCCAGCCTCAGAATTTATTCCAGAATGGAAAAGTGTTTCATGTTCTCTACTGAAGCACCAGCTGACACCTTCTGTAAAAACATAACAGGCAAGGATAGGGCCACATAATGTCCATATTTTCTGTTGTATAAGCAAGATATACTTTGAGCTCTATGAGCCCTGTGGCCCTGGTATGTGCACCTTCCCAAACTGCCATCCAGCCGACAGCTCAGCCAGGCAAGAGAGGAAGAGAGGCTGATAGGAGAGGGAGACATAAATCCTATGTCCTATATAAAAAGAAATACTATCCGTGTCAAGGAAAGGTGGGATGCCCTAAAATGAATGATAACAGACTCATTAAAAATAACGGCCGCCTAAATGATAAATAGCTCGCCTTCTGAAAAGAGCTCAGGACAATGACTTTAACAAATTAAGACTGCAGTGCTCTGCCTAAAGCTGCTATTGCCTCTATGCTACCTCACCAAAAAAACAACAATATGTACAGTTCACCATTATGATCATCATACTCCATTATGTATAATTTTATCCATTAAATACCGCCCATCATTTACTTTGTTGTCTCCAAAATTCCACAAAACAGATTTTTTAAATTTTTTTATTTATGTGTAGCGGCAGGAAGAACTTGCTGAGAAAGTTATCCACGTGTGAAATAAAAAAATAAAATAAAAAACAAACCATAAGCCACCCAATTTATTCCACATCAGCTGGCATTTGCAAACGAGAGCCTAACAAGGACGCTGCTGGATTTGGCACTACAAACAGACCACGATTAAACATGTAAACCTGGCACCATGCTTAAAAGCAATAACTGGTGTCTGAGACAGATCTCACATTCCTAATGATGACAGTAAATTAAGCTAAACTATTTCCACACATTCAAAACCGTACACATCTTTTCGGACTGTAAAAACTCAGCCAGTGTTCATCAAGTATAAACATTTACATCTGTGTGACATAAACAGATTCCACCGCTGTAAATACTGCAGAGAAGAGACAGAGCCCGGGCCTGTCAGAGGGAATTAAATGAAGAATGGGTGACTCGTGCAAGTCGCTGACTTCTGAACTGATAGACGTCCACTCCCGAGCAGGCTTGATGAGGGCAGACGCGTCCATGTGTGCACCCTCTCCCTGTCTCTTCTGTAAACACGGACATTCCACGCACATGAGAACATCATTTGGAAAAAGCTTTGTCAAGAATTCAAAGACCTGCGATGACAAGACTTATGTGGCTCACCCAGAATGCTGTGTTTTATGTTGTTATCAATCATGAAAACGTCTCTGTTTGGAATACATGTAGTCAGATTGTCGGGCGGCGTAGCAACACGGACTCCGAGGTTACGTTCTGTGTCGCGTGGTCGCGGGGAACGTGGTCACGGCTGCTTTTAAAGTTAATAATTTTGCTGTCATTGAGCTTCCAAATACATTGGACGATACGTTTGTGGCATTTTAATCCCAGACTTTGTTGTAGCGGTGCCCAGTGCAGCTGAGCTCTCTTATCTGTGTGTACAAACTTGCACTTAGGACAGATACAGGAAACAAGGCTTTGATCCCACTGACAGGATGTCCCAAAACTATATCTGGTCTGGTAAAAACAAACCACATACCAAGTACTTGTGTTAATGTCAACACAGTTTTTGTTTTAATTTTATAGCAAATTCTCAAAGAAGCGTACACTGATCTTCTGGCTTGGTTGATTTGTTTGGTTGCCTGCGCTTTGATATTGAACATAACATTTAGACGGTGATACCTAAAAGCAAATCTAATCCATCCTTTAGGGATTTAACCAGTGTGTTTTCAGACAGAGGAGTGGACTGAGGGACTTTTCACTAAAGCAAACAACAAATAAAAATCCAGCTGAAGTAGGTCATCACTGCTGAGCTATGAACAACTGTTATGTGTGCAGCACATGTGCATAGAGAGCATACATATATTTGACTTGACTGTATATTAAGTGCTTCTTGATGCGTAAGTACGCCGGATTGCTTCCTACATGTGCTTATTGCTTCTATTTAATTGCATTTCTTAAACTGGAAACGCCACCCCTAAATTTACATGGGAATGCCATCATCTCAATCCCATATTATCTACTGTACTGTGTGCATTAAAACGCGCTTGCTTAGCTTACAAACAATGGCCCTTTAATCTCTCTAGTGATTTTAAACAAAAGCTATTTAAGGAAAATGGTAGTTTGAGTGAAGTTGTGGACAAGAGTTGCAAGGGAGGATGATGGGGGTTTCTAGGCAATTCAAGCACTTGTACTGCTTGATTATACATAGCAACGCTGTGATAAGGCTTCATTGAAATTTACAACAAGCAATCTCTACCATATGGACTCACCAAATGGAGATCACAGACTGGCAAAAGCAATCAGCTTTTTAATTAACAGAATTAACAGTGCGATGTTAAACCATAATGACAGCAATAAAAACAGTTGATGTGACAATCAAAGTGCACCAAAAACATTCATAACCATTATTTTCATTAGTCGGAGGGAAAGACAATAGCAGCGAGCGGGGTTATATTGGAGAGGGATCTCAGACCCCCCCTGTAATCACACTTGAATTAGCTGCAGATAGTGCAACTACTCCAATAGACTATAAAACATGAGGTCACAGAGAATACTCGTTTGGGTTTATCTTGGACACTTCATTTGATGTTGGCCCATTCTCTGAAGGAGCGAGTGTTGTCAGAAGCAATAAACATCGTCCATTTCTGAATGTGAGACCAGGCCCAAATCTACAAAGTTGGCTGATCTGCAGAGATTCATCTTCCAAACTGCTATTGGAACATTATAACCAGAGATCTGACCAGCAGCTGAAAGACTTTGGCAGAAAATAGCTGTTTATTGACCATAAAACATGTGCGTGCACACATGAAAGCACAAACGCACGCCCCTGCACTTACACGAGTGCAAGTGCACACACGCAAACACCTACACATACAGAGATAAACCATAGTGCCAAAGCAAGGGCCATACCCCCGGCAACAGCACACAAAAGAAAGTCAAATTATTAGAAATAATGAAAAGCCATCAATAAGAATTCTGCAGAGAGTCATTTCATTCTGTTTTCAACAGCGCTTTTCAGCCCATTATTTTCTGTAAATGTTAACATCGCCAAGCCTGCCTATTGATTCTATTATTTTTGACCTTGCATTAGAGTCGGCTAATCTCGCATGCTATAAAATTTCATTTCATAGTGAAAAATACTCCAAGGCCCTAAGGGTGAGTTATACACAGGTTGCGGCACCCTTGGGATTCATAAGTGCACATGCGGGTAAACAAACCGTACATTTAATGTTTCTTAGATGAGTGAGCAGCACTGGGGGTTTCATTTCTTCCTAAACCTCAAGGTTTTTTTCTTTCTTTTCTGTGAGGTGGCTAAAAGTGAGGCTTAGGTTGAGAGACTCATTCTAAGATGAATGCAAGCATCTTCCAAAACGATATTGTATTTTCACTCCCGTACACATGCCTGAGAAGAATGCTGATCCACAGAAGCCAAATAGCTTTTTTTTGTTGTTTTCAGTGCATGTATGAGGCATCACTGAGGACTGAGCATTTTTCAGATCACATTCAGGAATGACCTGAACTTGGCCTGGACGGAAAACAATGAAGCAGCACCTGCTGTACACCAGATATTATTCAATAGACACAAATGGCCTCATATAGTTAACTGCAGTGATTACCATTGTACAGTTCCTCTATCTGGTGATTGTGTTAATGTATAAAACAAATGATTGCAACTTTTAGTTATCATGTAAAGCAAACAAGTTAAACTTTTACTACTTTGCTTTGTTTAAGTTTAAAAATAAATAAATAATAAAAATCATGTTACGATCGGTTGTATTTTACTCATCGCCATGAAAGTTATCCGGTTGATTAAGTATGTAAAGATTAGAATTTTTAAGATGCAAATGAGACATCTCTATAAATTTGGGCTAATTCATTTACTTTTTCAGAATATTGAATATTGGATAAAACCAGGTTTGTAATCCTTGATTCATTTAGTTTCATTAGAGTCAAAAGTGTTTACAGATGGATTTCTGATAACAGAAAAAATCTGTTTTTTCCCCCCCTGTAAATCAAGCTCTGTTTCATGGCCTATATAAACAAAATCTTCTGCAAAAACCTTTAAAAATTAGACAGGAATAAACTGGAATGTCTGATTACATGCTGCTGGGAACTTCTCGCTCCGAGTGTCATTTTAAGAAAATAGCCTGTACTTAATTGTATGAATTTTAATAAACCAATATTACAGTGAAATGTCTTTCAATGATAACCTTAATTTAAACTTCTTTTTTTTTGGTAAAATTTCAAGTTCAAGTTTTATGTTAAAATAAGGAAATTGTGCGCATCAGATTGAAATTTTTGCTAGTCTGAAAGAAGAAATGTTACAGAAACAATTAGCGCACAGCAAAAACTGTTATTTCTTTGTTTCTTTCACTTTCTTTTTCTTTATGTTTTTACAAAAGCAGTTTTATAAGTAAAGTGAAAGAAATATTTTGTCATAACTCTCCTCCACCACCCTGATATTAAAGAGATTGAAGCAATTTTTCATAAACAGAAACAATATTGCATGTTTGATTACCAATGAATAACAAAGCAATATCAAATTGCCAAAAAGTACTTTCTTAATTTGTAATTAAATAATTCTTAATTCTCTGTCAGTATACAGAGTCAGATATCTGGCCTTCATTTCATATTCTAAATGCTGGTCACATCTACTTTATTCCACTAGTCTAATTTAGGGAGCGAGGAGGCTGGAGTCTGTCCCAGCTATCATAGGGTAAAAGGCTGGATAAACCTTGGACAAGTCACCAGTCTATCAGAGGGATGACACAGAAAGACAGACAACCATGCTGGAGTAACGCTATGGGACCACATACAGAAAGGCCACAGCTGACTGGTGAATTCAAACCAGAGGCCTTCTTGCTATGAGGTGACAGTGATCACCATTGCACCACTGTGCTGCTCTATAGTGAAGGGCTTCACAAACAAAGGAAGAATTATCCCACACAAAAGCATTGACTGCCTTTAATGGCAGCTGCAGTGATGGGCTAAATAAAAATGACATAAACAAAACAAAAACATATGAAATCAGTGTCAGCACCAACTATTGATCAAATTGTAGTTTCAAACATTCACATCTGCCCAGAATTACGCTGTTGGTGCATCTTTAACATTCCTATTGTCTTATTTTGTAGAGTTGCACGCACATGTTATTTGACTTTTTTTTCTCTTGTTTGTTATGTTTAAATTGGTCTCCAGTTACCACTATTGTACCATTTGTGAAAACTGTGCTGCCCATTAAGAATAAAAGTGTTTATCAAGAATTCCTGGAGGAACAGTAACTGATAACAATTAGCATTAAGCCTCTCTATATAAAATTATACTAAAATATTTGTACCCCCGCAACATCAAGGCTACTTGGAGTGCAAATAAAGTAAAAGAAGGAACAACTTTGTGCTGCCTTATAGCTGCAACGATCATTACAGCATCTTCACACCATTTCACCGTTCATTCTGTAACCAAAATTTGAATGTTCAACTCAACAACATCCAGAGAACAATAAAGACACAAAAGGCATCGCAGTAATGATAATGAATAAAATATTTCTATTCAAGTGTAACACCTGAAGGCACCTAACCTGTGCCGATGTGAACTCATGATACATTACTTAAATTACATTAAGAGGCAAGTGGGAGGTAAAGTTGTGAAATTCAATGCACAGAACTATAAAAGTTCTAAACTGAATACATTTATCAGCTTCACCACCACTTAAATGACCCCATATCTTGTATTTTAGGTGAATAATTAGTAAACAAATACTGTTAAAATCAAAGAAACTGTTCAGCATTATCATAGCGTTCATTATTATGAATAGAAAAATATCATTGTCAGCTCAGGTACAAATGTATATTGTGTATTTAATGTATGTTCTCCTAACCTGATGCATTGTCTGTTTAAATAGAAAGCAGACCTATTGAGTTAATGTTTCTGAATAATTTAGTCATAGCAGAGTCATTTCAGGACATCAGTCTATTGGACCGACGACAGATCCAATCTCCCCTGTTTTTCTCGAATCACTTGATAAGCAGGGATATGATCCTCATCCCACCTTGTTCATTGTTTTTTTCCCCTCAGATTAGTCCAGAGATGTGTGTTTATCTATTTTTAATGTTGCTCCTACCTTATCACACTTTTCAATTTGGAACTTTTGACACAAACATGCTGGAGCACTTTGCTGCAGCTCCAAAATTAGAGAGCCAGAAAGCAAACGGCAGAGGGAAAAGGAGAGAGAGAGAGAGAGAGAGAGAGACACCCAGTGATTTTCCAACTGTGGATGCCTGTGTTCTGGGTGTCACTTTGTTTAATAATCTCCTACCAATCCTTCAACTTGGGTGCACGTTCAGGACGCTTCAAACCATGAAAACAGCTGGCTTTGTGCAGCCCAACTGTCAGAGTCTCCTTTGCTGTCGATGATGGAAATATCAAACCAGTGAGCCGTGAGTGGACATCTCAATCTGAATCTCTTCAGCTCAGCTAAACCACAGCCGTCCTCCCACTGATAATTCATGCAACATACACTTTCATTAGCAACACACTGAACCATCCCTGCACACTTCTCTCCTTTCTCTGGTAGTTGTTCACAGGCGGCATCAAGCCCAGTAATTCTGTTAAACTTGAAATGAAATGGATTTTTGTCATTTCTTAGACTTGGCCATCACTTTGATATACAGTTGTCCAATGAACATCAATTCAATCCATTCAGGCCCCGGCACAGGCTCTTTTCAAATATTGAACAAAATAGCGCATTTAATGAAAAAGCCCGAGTTCAGTGATATATAAGAGAAAGCATTTTCTCACAAAGTACATAGTTCCAGAAATGATCTCCATTCTGAGAATGAGCAGTTTCTCCTTGATACCATCAAGCGAACACCACATCAGTCCCTTTCAGCTGTTTCTATATTATCATGCTGCTATCAATTGCTTTGCCTGCGTGCACTCATCCTCCCCATTTATTTTAATCATTGCAGCAAGCTAAAAAACAAGGCGCGGTGTTCCATGAGAAGCACAATCAACATCGATGTCTAAACATTTCCAAGTCGTTCATCACGTAAAAACAAAGAATGTCTGGGTCTCTATTTGGAGTGCCTGCATTTTAGATTTATTAACAAGTAGATAGGGTGGAAATTAAAACATAGTAGTGGAATCATTTTGCACTGAGAGCAGATTGCTGTCGGATGTTCGGAGGAGAGGCGGAAGGAATGTCGTGTTTGTTTTTTCTTCTTCAGACCACCGTTATGTGTTTTCAGTAGATGCGAGTTGTAGATAGAATTATAAAGTCCCTGGGGCTCATCCAAGTTTAACAAAGCACCAAGGACAGACAACCTTAAGCCCACACAGTGTTATAATGCTCCTCTCATGGAGAATGTAATAAATAAATTAGCAGATGAGTTTGGTTCTGACAAGTGAGGGACATGGCGCTCCCTGTGCATTTTTGATAGTGATCTAATTCATCTGGCAGGCGTGGATGTTGATTAAATCAGAATGTCAGCCACTTGACAAGACAAGACACAAGCCGGCGTGGAACCTGTTTGAACAGCGTGAGCCGTGCAAGATGGCCAGGGAGATTTGCAGCGCTGCGTGGCCGCTGAACTCCACGCACATCCCTGTTATCATCTCTTCCCCATAACATGTCCGGAGAGACAGAAAGACAGACGTGGAGGAATTCACCAAGGCCCGCCTCTTCTGTTCTCTCCCAGGGTGACATCAGCCCTCTGACACTCGGGGTAAACACAAGGGTGTGATGGCGCGACCATGTTGCCCTTCACTCACACGTGCTTGATACCTCCATCAAATCTCCTTGACAATCACAGAGCTCGAGGCAAGACAGACGTTCGTGCTGAAATCACATTCCCTGTAATTATAGGGAACAAAGCCTCTCTGAGCAGACTCACTATATGAAAGACCATCAATGGAAAATCAGAGCAAAGAATGCTTAGGGTTTGTCTGTCTCGAGCAGCACACAATAGGTGTATGATAAGGGGGGAGTTTCGGAGACAGAAATTGTTGAGGCAGGTTGCTATTTAACTGATGAGTGCCTCTCCAGAATCACTATATCTGTGGAAAACTATTGCTTTCCCCCAAATTCAACACAATATCCAAACCCCGTCTGCCAAAATATGACAACAGACTGATGTAAATACGCTTGGGAAACTTGGGAAATGATACACATCTTTTCAGATTTGCTAGATACAGAAGAAATCTAACTGACGTGTCGTCAAAAGTGTTTTTTATGTGATAGCTTGTTCAGAAAATACATTTTATTCGTCAACAAATCAATTAGCAGTTCATCTCAAATGTGGATTTTTTGTGAAGCGCACAGAAGCGGATCCATGGGCGTCTCCTCTCCTGCCTTCCCTTTCACCTTCCTGCATGCACAGCTCCAAGGAGGTCAAAGTTACATGTACAAAGTCACTCTACTAATCTTCTTTGTCACTCATAAAATTTACACAACATCTCCCTCATGGAGGCCTGTCAGTTTGCTGCTGCCTGTGGCTGTCAGAGAACACAGATAATTACTTGCAAGGATCGGAGAAGGCCTTGATTATTTATAGGGCTGAATGTCTGAAGAGAAAAAAATATACATGCTAGTTTAAATGATTTCCTGTTGCTAAAAGATCATATTATTGCAAAAAAACCTCCAAAAAACAGGGATTCCAATACGTAGTTTCTCTTTCTGAAATGTGTGAGATTAAATAATCGGAATCGTAAAAGTTGCTTTTGTTCGTAACACTCATGTAATGCATCGCTTCAAGTGAGGCTTTCTGCCAGCGTATTATATGCCAGGCCTTGACATGACATGCTGGACATGAGTCATGCATGTGAGTGAGCCTGGTCAGGAATGACTTCTGGATTGTCAGCATTGTTTCATGGTGCTTTTGTTCGCCTTGTTTTTGTGACTTCACCTGCTGTTTGTGTGTAATTCTCCCCCATGTTTGCAACATGAAAAGCCCGTGAATTGTACGAAGCTTTGTTGGAGAGAAAAGAGAAAAACAAGCATCCCTTCAAGAGAATAATGATCACGTTATTGTGACTAGTGCTTTTGATTCACCTTACCCTCTGATCATGATCAGCTTATTTTACTTTTCAAAAAAAAAAAAAAAAACAACCCAAAAAACAACAAGATAGAGTGTCAGGTTTTAATGTCCCAGTAGGGAGGATTTAAAACCTCTGAAAACTTGGTTTCAAGTCTTAAATATCTTTCAATAAAAAAGAAAATTAATTATTTAATAAACATCAATTAAATCATAGAAATCAAAATGACTTGAGGTTAGCCTTAATTTCAACAACAAAAATATATATATTTTAACATTTTTAGAATCAAATTAAAGAACAATCTTTAAAACAAGGCCTGTTATATGTATGTAAAACACCAGTTCACAACAACTTCTTTTGTAAAGAAGCAGTTGGCAATAAATAAACATGAACTAATATACTGGGAGCTTTTAATCCTTTTTAACTATTACCATTGGTTTTATTTGGTTACACTTCATGTTCATGTTCATCTTTCTTTAAAGGTGATTTAATAGAAAAAGGAATCTTGTACTCATAAATATATGTTGATTAGTGTGCATTTTCTATTCAAATTCAACAAATTGATGCATTCTCATAACTACATAGGAAGGTCTGTGGAAGCCGCCATGTTGTTCCAACATTATGAATACGGTGGCCGAGGTGGACGTTGTTGTTTCTCCTGATTTTATGTATTTGGCAAAACGTTGGCCATCGTACAATGAGCTAGCGAAACAACAACAGCTGGTTATAAGACTTAAAAATAATATTTTCCCTGTTTGATTATATTCTCACATGTTATGGGAGTTTATTCACTAAGTGTCTGAGTCCAGTATCATCTGAACCTGTCGTTCACTTCAGTGAAAGTTTCACTAATCCTGGCTAACAGTGTCAAAAAGGAAATTGCTTAGCTTACCAGCATAAAGTTCAAGAACTCATCCTCAACAATTTGGTGAAATATAGCGAGGTCAAAAATGTTGAACTCAACACAAACAGTAGTAGAAACATGCTGGCCAGCTGCAGCTGTTATGGGGGAAACAAAAAGCAACGGCCGCAGCCGTTATGTGGCGCAGTCTAAACATGAACCACCCCCCGCCAAAAAAAATGCTTTTGATCTCTCTTGACTGACTTAAACATGTTAAGTACTCCAGTGGCCAACATAGCTACAATTATGCACATATATTGATTGCAATATTATGACATCCAGAGTTGAGGTTTTACATACTGTACCTTTAAAGGAAGGAGAAACTACCTTTATCTGGACTTTTGCAATTGGCAGAATTTTAGTGAAGCAGTGAGTGAATCTAATTTCTGAATAATTTCCGTTTGCAGTAATGGTAATAGTTTCTGACTTTTACAGTATTGTGCAGAGTTACATTTTTTTTTCTGCGGGTACCCTAATCTACTAACATTGCACTGTAACACATGTGTAACTATGGTTGTTTTATGCAAAAAATGGGCACAGTTGTAGTGTAAAAAATGAAAGAGACTGTTGATTAAAACTCACAAGAATCAAAAGGCTGCGCTATACCTAAATTGAGATTAACGTACAATACATAAAACCAAATAAAGAGTACAAGATCAACTCTGCTTAATGTAATATTTATTTAGAGATATGGATTTCAAAATCTGTCAGCTCTCCTTCCGCCAATCCTTATTCAAACAATTCTACATAGGAGCTAGTACCTGAATTTACTGAGGGTGAAACAATTCTCCAAATCTGTAGATTCTAACAATAAAAAAGAAGGAAAAATAATTTCAAAACAGTGTTCATTCATTACCTGAATGATCCTTAAACGTTATAGCTTTAAGCATTACAGACTAGTATGTTTCAAGGTGGCATTACAACTCCACGTTGCTAGTAAGCATAAAAGCTAATCATAAAAGCTAATCACTATATAGCCATCCATCCATTTTCTTACGCTTATCTAAATTAGTTCAGGCTTGTTGCGGGGGGAGGTCTAGCTTAGCTGTCATACAGCAAGAGGGAAGGCACACCCTGGACAGGTCGGCAGTCTGTCGCAGGGCTAACACATAGAGACAGCCATTCACACCTATGGCCAATTTGGACCCACCAATTAACCAAACCACATGCATGTGTTTGGGCTGTGGCAGGAAGCCAGAGTACCCAAAGAGAACTCCATTCGAATAGAGAATACCCAGTATCACTACAAAGCGTGTAATGGACCACTGTGTCCATTTTGCGCTTAGGAGCGGCAAAGCAAAACAAAGAAGTTGCAGTAAGCTGCAGTACCAGCAAAGCTAAATACTTTATTTCAAGCCAACATGAAAATAATGATAGGAAAGTGTTTAAAAAGACATTATTTACACATTTACATGTAAATGCATGTTAGCAACCTATCTTAAGAATGACCCTGGAATGTACTTTATACCTTTTTTGGTCACTAGCGACTTCTTGGCTTTAAATATATTATCTCCCTCCTGCTGGTAATGTAACTTCTATATGCATGTCCATTTCACACTTTGGAGAGGCAAAGCGTGAAATGGACACAGTGGACCAGCGTGTCTGTTACACGCTTTGACGTGATATCAGTTTGCATGCAGACATGGGAGGAACATGCAAACTCCACACAGAGGCCCTAGTTTGGATTTGAACCCAGGACCCACTGTTCTGCCCCTGGTAGAGCTAGACTTAAAAATTTACCAAAGCTCATTTTGAATGCTTTCATGCATCCTATATAGAGACATGCTGTTTAGACCAAAACAAAATAAAGTGTGCTCATCATTAAAAAAATGTGTATTTCACTACAAATCTTGACTAATGTGCTTGTAGTGTACCTGCAGTGCAACGATGCAGTGTTGTGGTTGTCATCTAATCATCCTGATGTTTCTTCTGTGACATAATCCTGGTTTGTCTGTGTTTACATTTGTGCACTGAGTTACTTTTACAGCCTCTTGATGTCAGAGAGACCAGAGTCTCTATTAGTAACATGATAAGAGGTCAATGGAGGAACTCAAACACACATCACAGTAAATATTTGTATGGCAAATTCAGTGTCTGTTTTAGAACCACCCACCAGAAGTCATGTTTTCCCAGCTGAATCACATCCAGCTCAGAGTACTAAAGGAAAATCAGGATCTTTTTGTGTTAACTAAGCAAAAATGTTGCAACATACATAAAAATATTGTTTTAACATACATGAAGGAATCACTGAAAGTAAAAGAAGTGATCAAGAAAATGGGATTAAGGAGGCTTTAACCCTGCCTGTTTAAACCTCTAGTCTAACTGTGTGAGTGACCATCACGTGGCTAGTCATACCTCCAGACACATATGCCTTTTTAAATCTTGTACACTGCTTAAATGCCAGCTTAATAAGAGATGACAACTCCATGTGCAAATCAATTTAATATCTACGGGGACTGAAAAGTGCACATCACACATTACGAGCCAGGATCAAGCTGGGGGCAGGTGCCTCTCTTCTCAGAATTACAAGGAGAGTTTGCAGACAGATATGAATTTACAATTAGTCTCATCCTGGCGACTTCTTAAGGTTTGTGACAGTGTCTGGGGCTCCACTAAAGGCCATGTGTGTGAAGCCATGAATTTCTTGCGACAGGCTATGATACCAGAGAGGCTATATTTAGGGAGGATAACTAGTACTGCACGGTATAATCTGACATTTGTACCACAAGGGAGTCATACTGCATTGCTCACAAATGACAGTGTCACTGTTGGTTTGTGTCCCCGGTGGAATAGGTTAAAGAGAACAAAACATGTTTTTGCAGTGGAGTGCCGCTCTGCAAGACAGATCTAATAAAACTGTATTTGATTGTGGGGGTATGATCTGACTGCGGCTGTCACTGGTGAGTGAGCCCCCTGAGCGCGGAGACAGCAGCAGTCTGGTTGAAAAGGAACAAAGAGTCCCTGGGAGCAGTCTCAGTAGACTCTGAAACAGGAGTCTGTATGACTGGCCTGCTTTTGATGGCTGACTTCAGCAGGGCACTTCAACTTCCCCTACTTCTCTGGCCCTCAAACCAAGGACAAAGAGAACAAGCAAAGTGCACTGCTGTTCTGGGGTTAGTAGCTGCAGTTTTTCTTTTCCCTGAAAACATAAATATTATCAAGTACTGTGCATCACTTATATCAGCTGTTCATGAATAAACATCCTGCATATCCAGGACCGTAACATTTGATCAATCTACAGTAACGTTTTCTTTCTGTTCCCTCATGCAGCGTGTCACAGCTTAAATTATAACGTTAGCCAGCATATTTGAGTACCTGTCAAATCCTTTTAAAGAAAACAAGCATGATGTAATTCTGTTCAACCAGGCAATTCATTAGCCCAAGTCAAACACTCGTCCTTCTGCACCTAGCTGCTGTTGTCCTCCCTGCAGACTTGGTGAAGCCACTTAGGTCCACATTCACCAAGGTGATCAAACCTGCGTCAGCCCACACCTGCCTCCCCTCTCAGGAGAAACCAGGACAGGCAGCACAACAAAGCTGTGGCGGCACACTTGGGGAGTTCAGCTAACTGCATCTTCAATCACCGCATCTCAGAGCCAACCAAGGATTGCAGGCAGCAGTGTGCATGGAGGAGTTTGTTTAGGATGCATATGGCACGAGGAATATTCCAGTCACTTAGCCACTGTAGTGGTGTGGCAGTTATATGACACCTTGCATTTCCTATACAGCGCTTGCACGTTCTTCCCTAGTAACCTCCAGAAGAAGGAGAAACTGTACCGCTAATAAATAGACATATGGAATATGAGCGTTGAAGACATCTTTACTAGAAGACAGTAAAGCTACGTTAGCAGAGAGGCGGCAGAATATTATACTCTCTGGATGCTGAGTGGAGATTTGGGGATCAGCAATGTGCAGGCTGTTTTTTTCAATGATATGTTTGAATTATTTCTTATGGGTGTGCATAATGGCAGTATAAATCTTTCTGGGTGTGCAATTACAAAGACTGGCATGGTCTATTCCCCGCTGGGTGATCGCCTGCGAACAATGACATATTACCGGCTGGCCAGCAGTGGTCATTAAGAACTGATATGGGATTTATGGCCAGTCTTTAAACATGAGATGGCATTAAAGAGATTTGAATACAGTCAAAATGGTACAAAGAATCCTGCCTGAGCAAGATGGAGCTAATGAACTGTGGTTGGAAAGCACAGGGATATAAAGTTATTTTGGGTAAAGCCAATTTCTCATCAAGCAAAATGAGTCTGATTTTAATCACGGGTTGTCAGAGTCCATAACAAGCTCACTGTGCTATTATGGAATTGTATTGGTGAGGCTTTATATGGCTGTAATGAGCAAAGTTGAGCAATTAATGTATTAACACACGGCTGAATTTGTAACGCCAACTGGATGCACGTGCAAAAGCAGACGACAGTATATGAAATCTTATCGTGAAGTACGATATGCTAGAATTCAAAATGATGCAGATCTTAAGAGACGGTACACAATCATCAGTGTTTCTGCATGACAACAAAGCGCCCTATGTAACTGTGCTACTAATTTCCAGTGGCAATTAAGGAGTCTTACATTCCACATGATACCTGCTGAGTGAGTATAAGGAGCTTAAACATCAGATGTGTTCATTGGAAAGTGAGAAATAAAGACTTTGCCTCATCATATTAGTGCCAGCCCTTAAAGTGACTGTTTATCATGAGGTAGTGCTCAAGGTTTTAATGAGCTCCCTGCCTGTTCTAGTATAATTCCAATTAGTCCCTCTGTCTCATATAATGGCATGATTACCTTGTGAAGCCTCCATTGTTTTCTGTACAAGTCTTGAAAGGAACCCTGACTATTTTAATCTGTTTCCCTGTGGCAGCACACCTGCCAAGCCAGTTACACCTCCTACAGAATGATCACAGGTATTGGTTCATTAATACAGAGAATGGCAGTGCATGAATTCCCCCGGTCACACCGAGCAGATAGATAAAAAAACCACAAAAAACGAATGTTATAATCTGATTTTGACTGCATTTCATAGCAAATTCACAGCATTCAAAATTACATCCAGTAAGGAGAAGGAGGAGTTTAGGAAAACTGAAATTCCCAAAAAGCCAACACTGTTCATTTCTGGATTTGGCTGTACTCACGCTACATGTGCATATGAGTCATTATTTCATGAAAGTCTCAGCTGACTTGTTAAAAAGTGAGACTGATCTCAGTCAAAGTGATAACAAATCCTGCAGCTGTGCCAGAGTCTAAAGTAAGGGCCATTACCTCAATTTTGCTCACTGGCGAGAGAGAGAGAGGAGAAGGAGCTATTTTTGATCAAAACCCATGGAAGAGGAGAATTAGTCATTATCAGTCGCCGTTCGCAGTGTCATGTTGTTTGGACAGCCTGTGGCTTCCACTTGAAGACAGTTGCGGCTCTAAAGGAAATGCACCTGCCTCGTCCCTCGCAGCCTCAGCCTCCTCTGCAGAGATGATTCGCCAAGAAACTCACGGCACAATCGAAATGACTTATTACTTATAGCATTTGTCAAAAGGGCATGTTGTAGAAATGTGTAACAAGAAGAAAAATGTGCGGTAACTTCCTGCAAACTAATAACCGAGCTGAAGTTGTTGATTCAATAACTTCGGCTACTGCGAGGGCAGCCTGCTCTGACCGCACCGTATTGTTGCCAGTATCTCAGTAATTGATTCGGAGCTCTGAGGACACCATCTTGCACAAGAAAATATTTTATTCAAATCATAATTTAACAGGGTATCAGCAACAATGAGCACAACAGGAGAAGACGGTAATAGCCAGAACCTAAAACTGAATTTAGATTTTCTCTCAGATTTGACACTCGTGCGGAAAAAGAGACAGGAGGGAAGAAATGGTAATCTGCAAGAAAACCCTTAAAAGAATCAATTTGGCAAGGTGTCTAAGAATGTGACTTTATCCGGCACTGTGATTCCGACTGTCTCCTGTAAGAGTGGGATGACTGTCTTTCTTCCCTGCTGACAGGCAGACCCAGGCCAAATTGACAGTTCTTTAAAGCGCCTGACAGAAAGCCGCATTAATTAAGTCATTGCTGGACTTTAATTGTGTTAAGAAGTTGAAAAAAAAAATCTAATATGAGAAAAGGTTACCAAGTCCTCCGTGGTGTCAGATTTTCTACTTTCTATGAATATTAATGTGCCTAATGAAGACAATCTTCGCTTCATCTCCCCATTGTTCTGTATTCAGGTGCCAAGCTTTCACAGCCATTGATTTGTTGTTAAAGAACAAATATGTCATGGGAGAAAATGACTGCCACGTCTTTTATCTTAAATTTATCAAGAAAAACGCCTCTCTTTTCAGTTGAAGTGAGGATTTTTTTTGTTATTCTAAAAGGATTTTAGCTGAGTGAGTGTCATGCAAAAGTTGTCAAGGTGTGTTTGGGTGTTAATTAGATGTGGTAAGGCAATTTTGCCGTTCTGCTGCTAAGAGGGAACAAAAGGAAATTCGGATTTCAGAAGAGGTGGTTATGGACAACAAATAAATATAAATCCAGCGAAATAAACCAAGTCTTTGTCTTTTGCCGGCGGCATAAAATCATTTTGCTTTTAGCCCCCAGTGCTTGCTTGAGAATAACCATTCAGAATTATATTTGTTCATAAAGCCAGACCATATTGAATGCTATCAGGATAGAAGAGAGAAAACACATTTGGGAGCTCATGATTTCTACAAGGTGGAAATCTGCTGAGGTGAGACTGTCTGCCATTGCTGGCAGATAAAAGTCATGTGATAAGATATTTGATGGCAACTTACAAGTTCTTTGTGGCTGCCACTGAGCCTGGGGGAGAACAACACCGAGCACTCCCCAAACTTCAATATTAAGCGGGCATCATGATTGCCAGGCATATTGAAGAGACAGAAATTCAAATGAACCTCTCTCCCCGTGATAAGACGACCTGAGTCCTTGTGAAAGATGAGCTATGGCTATTTCTGGAGAACGAAGTGCTCGGTCTCGCCACAGGGCAAACCCTGAATAGCCGGGGTTGGAATTACTTGAAAAGAAGGCCTGGCTGATGTACTTGGCACTTGTCATTGAAGGAGTGTCTTTTGTTCACAACGCCATAGATCTCCATCTGAGGAAATTGTACAAAAGGACTCATGTATTTGTGAATCCTTTTGTGAAAAATTAACAGACTCATTTTACCGAGGGGAAAAGGATAGCGTCAGAAAATTAATTTTACAAGATCTCATCGGAATTTACTGTTTGCATTTTGGGAAACCTGGCTAGCAACACATCCTTAGCGCTTATCTTTTTTCTTGTTTTTCCACCCCCGTCCCGTCCCCGTGTTGGACAGGTGTTGAAAGGAGAGTAGTCGCTGTAGCTAATTTATGTTGTGGGTTGGGTGTAAACAAAGCGTGAAGGATGGGGAACTATGCGCATGTGGACTTGCTTTTATTGCATGTGACAGAGATGACTTCTTTCTGAAGTCATCCCTCTGCGCATGTGGGAGTCTGTGAAGTTCCCATTGTTTCCCACAAGAGGAGATGCACGTGCGTGCGCACACACACACACACACAGGAGGAATCAGTCAAAGCTGTGCTGAGTTCAAGTCTCCAACATCATCAACTTAATGCTTCCTTCAAGGGGAAATGTGGGTTTTATGTGTTAAGAGTCTATGGAAATTTCCCACAAGATAATCTTTATCAGTGAATGTGATACATTTGTTAGTAAGTGCATTCCTAAGTCTTCAACTGTAGTGTACTTTTTGGCATCCAAAGAGCCAATCTATTATCAATATGTACGACTGTTTAATTTTTACTCTTGTTAAAGGTTAGTTGACATCAGTATTTCTGGGTAAAAGAGCAGGGAAACATGTATGATGAGGTTATTTTTAATCTATAAATCAAAGCATATATTTATGAGAATATACTTAACATTTATACGGGGGAAGAAAAGATGGATTGTGGCTTTAATGTTCCTGCCTCAGAACAATTTATGTTGTATAAAGCAGATTTCTCAAAGGTAACTCAGCTGGGGGAAAGGTCTTGCTCAGATTTTGTTCCCATGTGCGGAGAACCAGACTAACTTTTATTTATGGGCAAAGTTTAACTTCTGGCTTCATGCTACAATGATTATGGCTCGGTGTCAAAATTCTAAATGAATCAAATCCAGCGGTCGTGCACAGTTGATGTAACTCTCCCCGTTTTTATTATAATAATGCAAATAATTATTTATTAATATTTCTTTGTCGCCGTCATTGATCGCGACTAGACTGACCCAAAAAAGACACGGGAGAACAAATGAAGAGCAGCATCAGAGGGAAAGTAATGAAACGTCTTTCAACAACACTTTGTCTCCGCTCCTTTGGCCAAGTCTGGGATACCTATTAACACTCCCTTTAAATTATTCATTCTGATGGATAAAACACCTCCACAATTAATTGCATGTGAGCCACCCAACCCCCTTAAATCTCTTGAAGAGGCTGAAATTCATAGCGTGCGCTTGTTAAATGTATCATTTCCGTACACGGGACTTTTAAATATAGAGTTAAATGTGAAAATAATAACTTCTAGGTAAATACAGTCAAAGACGGATGCTGATTAATGGGCGTGAGATGAAATATCGCTCTCTTTGTCGCTTCACGCCCACCCTTCCCCACCTTTTGTGGCATGCCAGAGGAGAAGGAAAATAAAAGAGAGACGCCCTTCTGATAGGAAACTTTCCCATCCTTTGTACATTCTGTTTCATGGACATCACTTCAGAGAAAATGAGCACCCCGCGTCTCGCTCACTCATGTAAATTACATCAGAATCCCAACCTTGCACCATTCACTGTGAAAACGACATTCAGGGTTATATATTAATCATAGACATCACCAATGTATGCAGTATTAATTGTCCTACTTTCTTAAGATGAAAGAAAACTTGGGTATCGTGTTCTGCTGTGGGGAGGTCTGCTGAGTCTGAGTTGTTAATTTGTAGATAATGTGTAACATGATTTCATTTACTAGCTGCTTATTTATATTTGATTTTGTCCTAAGTCTTGCTTTACACTATTAGCTTGCTGGAACTGTACTGTTGGATCCATCTGGAGAGGAATGGATATTACATTTGTGTCTCACATTCAAGGATTAAGTGGGCAGAAAGTGCAGTATTGATGTGGGATATAAACATAAAGGAAGACTGATGGCTGCTACTAAACTGATGTTAGTGTCAGTATTGACGTTTTTGTAAAATGCCGTTTTAAAAATGCAAACTCAGAAGCTAGAAGAAAAAAAAAGAAGTTATATTAAAAAAAAGTAATGCTGTAAGCAAAGAGGGAAAATAAGCATTGTGTTTTTGTAAAAGAAGCTCATCCAGGAAGAAGAGTGTGCTGCCCAGCTATTTATTGCTGTGCTGCTGAATGCATCGCCAGCTCAAAAGGCTTCAAATCATTGGGGAGATTGTTAGGCTTCTGTGAAAATTACGGAAATGCAGGGGAAATGGATGAGCAACACTTCATAACAATTAATCAGAGGCCGCTGATTAATAAAGTTCATTTTTTATTCCCGATGATTCAGGGGATTATCAAAAGGACACTGTCCTTGTCATTTTGATTAACAAACCCATCCTCGCTCTGGAAGAGGACGCGCTGAAGGGAGACGCTCTCTTTCGCCCATAAAATAAATATTGAATGAGAATATTAACTCGTTAACCTTGACAAGTATTTGTAATTTTCATAAGGGGGTAAACTAGCAGATTCAGCACAAAAAATGCTGTGGGGGCTTGAGAAAAGGCACAGGAACAGGGGAGGGGGAACGACAACGCACAACAAATTAGAGAGAATGAAGAATGCTACTGCATGAATCCTGTCATTTTTATGGGCTGCAATGATTAATTTGTTTGTTCAAATTCTCAATTAAGCCAGGAGGAACTGGCAGAATTAGAAAAGGAGAGCAGTGCAGTGCTGTCTTGGCTTTGCAAGCACCCTGGGGAGATATAGCCCTACCTGATCTCAGGTCATCAGGCTATTCTGCAGACAGCTCACACAGCCAGGAGCAGGGGTGCGGTATATGTCTTCACTATTCATTTCGAACAGCACGGAAAAAACGTAAGTCAAAATATTTCAGCAGCCCCCCCCGCTCCGATAAATCATTCTGCCTTTTTCTTTCATTTGTCCAGGTCGCCTTGTCAAGGGTAATGCCCTTAAAATGTCAATTGTCAGTGTGAGCATGCATTGCATTAGATATAAAGTACAGTTCACCGCACACAAAAACAGCAGTCAGTCGCAGTGCTATACAAAAAGAAATAAAATATGGAGCTTGCACTTCCCTTTTCCCTGGAGGCCCTGTGCACTTATTATTTGTCAGAGTGACAGATGTTTTTCAAATGATGGTGTCTCATGTGTGCTGAACTTCTACCAAAGCCCAACCGTGAGAGACTGCGGGATGCTATACACCATCTGATGGAAACCTCTGCGGACTCGCTCCCTGCGCTCGGAGGCTTTTCTTCGGGGAAGTCGAACACAGAGGAAGAGGTTGTCTGGGTGGTCTGCTGAGGTGATTGCAGCAATTTGCTAAGTAACATGCTCGGACCCGGACCCGACGGGAGCAAATATACAGCCCAGGAACCCAGAGTGCAGAGCGGAGTCGCTCATTAGAGTTGAATTTTCAGAGTGCTGCGAATTTGTTTTGGTGGCTGCAACAAATATTATTTACAGCAAAGACATGCATATTTATATAGATAGAAAAACACATTTGCAAGTAAATCTGCAACCGCTCAGTTCCACCAACTGAGCAAAAAGAAAGAGGTCATTTAGTGGTGTGCATTTTTAACTCTGTGTGGGAGGAAAACACTCAGGTAGCATCGTAGAGCTAAAATACTTTTTAGTGGTTGGTTGTTGAAATATGAAGTCTCTGCCAGCACAAAGAAGGTCAATGAGGTCTTCTTGTTCTACTTTCTTTCTCGGTTTTAGAGTAAAGGGCCGTAAAGGACGAGCCAACAGCAAGCTGCGCATGAATTTTATTACAGGCGTTTGTGAGATTCTTACCCATTGGTGAGAGACTGTTAATATGTGTCACATCTTTTAACAATATAAACCTCAGATATGCGGGGCCACTCGTGCTCTCAAATACATAACTTGGGGATATCCCTCAGCAAATGTACTATTTTTACTCACCTACATTTATGAAACATCTGCAGCACATCATAAAGATGCACTCTGTAAACGAGCATTCCTAACATACAATGCCCCAGTTAAAGAGAGAGGAATCACAGCATCCGCTCTAAGCTGACCCATTAATGTGTGGACAGTGTCCTTTTCTTTTTCACACAATGCATTCAAAATCAAGTGCCACCCTATTTTATCTTTAATGCACCGCCTTCTGTTTGCTCAGTAAGATATCGGTTTACCACTATAACCATTCTGCTGAAATCAAACAAAGGGAAGCATCTTGTGCATTCAAGTGCAACTTGTCACAGAAAGAAAGCGCTGTATCTGTTCTACATACGCTGCAAATTCCCCGAGTAAAATTGCAACTTTTTTATTGTGTTTACGACCATTATATGATTTTTGTAATGAAATCACAGTGTGTTTTCCGGACCAGTGGGTGCTTTTAATAGTGTTGGCCACCTTTCTTTCTTTTTTTTCCAATTCAAGGTGTCCTCTATACCGTATGTATATCCGTAGCAGCAGCATTGACTAGAGCCAGCACTTGTGAAACGAAAATGCTTATTAGTCAAACAGTCCCCATCGGAATAATGCCACGGTCAGCCAGTGGTGAGGGATAACTCTGCCTGGATGACACTCTGGATCCTATTCTGTAGGGGATCTGCTTTAGTACAGCCCGCACAAACATGATGTATGGAAACACAAGCAGAGAAGCATCATGGGACCACACAATGGAAGAGCTGCAGATGAGATACTGTAGCAAGAGCTGGGCTTGCACAGAATATGCTCTTCAAAACAATGACAGTATGTTCTAGTTTCTGTTTAATGATCCATTTGCCCCTGAATCCTTGATCCAAACCGACAGGCAAAAAGAACGCAGTTAAAAATGAAGATCGAATGATTACGGGCGGTGTTAAAACTTGTGTCCTTCGAAGAATCGATTAACTCTGAACAAAAACTTAAGACACATTTTTAGGCTAGTGACTTCAGATCCGGCTACACAGAATATATACATACAAAAGATGGGCTTTTCAGTTTTATGCATAATCGCTTTAAGCCTGCTTTCTTTCTAATGGCCAGAAGGGTGTGACTCATAAGGTCACAAAATAAATCAGGTTGTTTCAAAGTATAGGAAAGTGATCATACAAGTGTATTTTGACATGTTTTACATTTTTATGCTTTTTAAAGTTATAGTTATAGAATGATAGGTGATATAATAAAGAATGGCAGGTAGCCTATGGTCCAGAGCGGGTCTGCTTTCTGGTTGTTACTCTTTGTGTGCGTTGTGTTCAAATTCTCAGCAGAATCTGCTCTTTGCTCGCAAGGCCCAGTTTCAAAACACCAAAATAGTGAGGTTCCAAAACTCAGAGCTTTAAAACAGAACTGACAAATCCATGGTTGACGTAATGGTAGCCATTAATTCATCTTTTACTCTGGCAGGGCTTCTCAAAGCTCTGACTGAGTGCCAATTTATGAAACCAGCATATGATTGAGGGCTGCACAGGAAGAATCAATCCATCAAACAAAATAACTGCAAATCCAATGATTTATCTCTTTTTTATTTCTTTACATTTTTTTAAAAGTTATTTTTAAATGACTTACTTTTCAAAAGAAAAACCTTTCTGGTAGTACAGGACAACCTGGAGAAAGGTCAATAAATTTCTGACCTGACACGTGTGTTGGGGGCGGAGTTTTGGGCAAATGTTACTTTTAGTTAATGTTTGAAGTTTGTCTGTTGTGGCTGTTTCTTCATTCTATGAGAACCTTAAGAAATTGTAGGCAAAGATTTTGTGTTGCTGGGCTAACAGCTAATCCACCACCAGTTTTTAATTTAAACTGTAAATTATTTATATTATTTTTACATTGAACTAGAGTGAAGAAAACAAATTTAGTAACATAACGAGAACTCGTTTGATATAATAGATTAGGCTAAATATTATAAAATTGTTTTTGAAATTTAGCAAGCTCTCCGGGATATTTTGTATTCACATATTAGACAAAATACTAGACATGATTCCTTTTGTATTGTTAAAAAAAGATTAAAGGTGGTCAAACATGCCTAGAATGATGGAAGTGTAAGTACTGTATTTATTGAAGAGCTACCAAAAGGGGGAAAAGATCAGAGCTAGCAAACCCAACTTATCTGTCAGTTAATAGGCTCGTTAGCTTTGTTGCTAACCAGGCACGCAGTTTATACAATTACACCGTCTTGTTTTATGACCACACACACTATGTTTGGCACTTTATCCCTAGACAGTCTTTATTTGAGCATTTCAAGCTAAAGTAGATTCAGCCACACCTGTTTAAAGCTGGATTCCTTTATTTTGAAATCTGTAACTCTTTCTACCTTAAAGTGAGGATGGTGTTTCCTGGTCAGTTGGTTTCACTCCTTCCTTTGTGTAAATGTTTATACAGATTATAATGATGCAAAAGTATGCTGCTGTGGCTGGGCCCTAACAGAGTTATATTTAGTCTGACTTTCATTGCCAGGATCCTTCACGTTTAATGTGAGGAGGTTTGTCAAAGCATCATATATTTATGTGGAACATTTGCTGCGTATGGGGAAGGGGAAAATCAATTTCCCACCCCTCTTGATAATTTTTTTTTCAGAGTGTACTGGAAAAATGTCATAGCAGGTCTATTATTTTTTGAATGGTAGTCAGGCAGCTGTCCGTCTATATATTTAACATATTTTTGAACACATCAATCTGTCAATAAATTCAGGCAATGACAGTGAAAGGTGATGAAAAAAGCAATAGCTAAAATTAAGCGGGGTACTGGCTTGTGTACTCTACTGATTTAATTCCTCCTCTCCACTTAACAGTCTCAGACACCTTGTCATTAGCCAGTAAACCTTCTCAAAATAAATCCAATCCCATAAATCTACCTCTGAAGGAATCTGATACTTTTAAAAAGTGACAGCAACTGACCTTGAGATTTATTTTTGTCACACCAGAAACTGTCTCCCTCAGCAACGAGAGATGTGCCTGTCCAGATGGTTTTGTGTGGCATCGTCTTGCTAATTGTCAGTGATGCCATCAAAGGGATGTAGCAGACCTGACAACTTAGCTGATGAGCAATAAGATGAGTATGAGGGGGGAAATTAGAGCCAAAAACATGTGACAGTTATTTCGTGCAGCCTACCAATGCTTTTAAGCACTTTAAGTCGTTTGGCTTCTTTTGTTTCCTGCAGTCTAGAATAGAGTAGAAAGCAAAGCTATTATTATTAAACTGGGGTTCAAAATAGTCATTACTGTGTAATTATAATGTCTAATTGCATTTTGCAGGCTATAAATATCTCTGAACGTATAATAACGCTGAAGGAATAGGCCCATAATAGTATGCTGCACTGGGCCTCTGAATACTGTCTCTATGGTAATAATATGTTACATGTTTTTTGAAGCTATCACCTGTCTAAGTTCACTTTAAAGTTGAATAGGCTGCAGCGCAGCAGCACAGCGGTGCGTCCCTGGTGACTGTAAAACATGCAAGACAAAACATATGACACGGGGGATAATCCTGACCTGAGACTGACATGTGCTAAAGTACATTATAGTCATTGCCAGGATAAAGGTCACATTGACTTCTGTTATAAATCTGAGAGGACAGCTCCAGCATACATGGAGTGTCAAGTGTGAGGAGGTCTGAAAGAAAATCTCTCGGATGTTTCAGGACACACACGCAGGCGGACAGACGGATAAAAGTGTCTACGTCTCGCTCTCACTGGTTATTAGCACACTTAATCATCGCATTAAAAGAGAAGTCCGAGCTAAGTTCATCACATAATGGAGACGCACTCGTAGGTTTTTGCTGCCTTTACTTCCAAACCTGGTGGTGGTCATTAAAATAACAGATAAAGGTGGGATAACAGCTAAAGTTGGAGTTTATTATTGTTACTGTTTATACTTAATGAGTAAATTCAGGGTCTCGACTATTCTGCGGCAGGAAAAAAAGTGCATTTACATATTCATTTGAGGCATGATAGTCTTTTGACTAAGAATACCCTGCTTGAAACGACAGTGAGCACAAGAGCAGACTTTTGCTCTGAGATACAAAGGGAAATGACTTGAAAGGAAATAAGCAAATGAATGCAATGCCTCATTAGGCGGGTTTTATTTGACCGTAGCCAATTAGAGAGCATCTGTAATTTAAAACAGTCAGCCTAAAAAAAGACTCAACGAAGAACACATTTCTCTCATGGGACTGAATCCTTTGCCTTGTTTTCATTCAAATTATTTTTTACCAGTGACATTTTCTATTTGAGTAAAAATAAATAATACTCAGAGGACACTGGAGTTCAGAAATATGCAGATAGGCAGACCGCGATATGAGTTTACAAGTTTAGATTTTAAAACATGCCCGGTCTGAGGGACTTCGCAGAGGTCAAGGTTGCTTGCCGAGGTGTTTGGCCTCGCTCTCGGCTGGCTGTGCTGAATTGTTTCGCCGTTGCTTTGTGATCAATATCCCTCCCTCTGTCTTAATCAGCGACCTGCTGAGGTATTTGCGGGCTGTTACCTTAATGACACAAAGGTGCGCTTTGAAAACAGAGCTGCAGTCGAGGCAAGACTGACAGCTGGTTTAGCCATGAATCACACCTGAGTGCAGATTAACGTGGCGCTTCTCGCAAACAGAGACAGCACTGAAATATTGATAGGGGGAAGTCGTTTCTGGGGCTTGTGCGAGTGATCCGCAAAGATATGACCAAAACACGATCCCAACTGCTTACTTTGCAGGGAGAGCCTCGTGAAAAATAGTAACACCTGTATTGCTTATACTGGTTGTTAAGCATTGGAATAAAATTTTGTGCAATATGCATAACCAAATGCTGGAATAATGAGCCATCTGTATGTGTGGTCCCTTCCTTGGAGATGCCAAGAACGGCACCATCTGTGATGCAGCTACCAGCTGTTTTCCTTCTTATTACATGTTTATTAAAAGCTGAAGTTGTCCTCTTCAAGAAGAGGAAAAGAGAGCATGGGTGGCAGTGTTGGTTATCTGATTGCCTCCATCTCCATTAGAAACAGACTTGAGCTCTATTCCTGGTCCTATAAAAATACACTTACTGTTTCAACAGAACAGAGGGAGCGCTAATTAAATACTCCTTCTTTTTCATCAGCGACTCGAAGGAAATTAAGAGAACAAACACAAGATTGACTGGCAGCAAAGCAACAAACATAAAAGAGGATGAATGAATCGAATCCACAAGAGCTGCAAATAAATAAATAAATGATGTCACTTACCCCACCTTCGCTTAGCCTTTTGGGTTTGTATTTCAAAATCCCTCAGCAGGGTTTGCGCATCTTTTCTATTTGCATTGTTTTCAATTTTCAAAACCTATTAGCAAGATATCGATCGACCACAATTGAGCATTTATGCACAGCAGGCAACCTACATCCCTCAAGTCAGAATCAGATCACATCTCCCATAATTGAGGGTGGCAGAACTGCAGACCACCCTCTGCAACTGTCAACAAATTTCAGGAGCTCAAACTAAGATGCGTCAGGGATGCATCCTGCACCGAGTGATGGACACCGAGAAGGAGAACTGGAAATGTCCATCAGCGTCCTCTGCCATGAGCTGAACAAGACAGGTCAGGTCTGAATAGACACTGACAAACCCAGAGTGGACACACTGTCGACGCAGACTAAAGCAATACCAAGGGACAAGTGACAGGCTGTTCTGATGCCTTACCTAACTGCAGCACACGCATGCTGGGAGGCAAAAATAGTGTGTGGCTGATCGGACACCCACATCCACTCTAGTCTTTACGGACAGATGGGCCTCACACCCTAGAAAAGGATATTTAATGAACTACAGCGCGTGGCTCAATTCAAAAAAGTCCGAATGCTGAAGTTGGCACTGTGTGTTAATATGTGTGATAAGAGTTACAAGCGCAGAATGCAGTCGAAAACAGCAAATTAATATTTCTGACAGTGCATCCATTTCTGAGGTTAGTATGTTCACTCTGCTCAATGCTCAATAAAACAAACAAAATGCCCTCTCTTTCTCTATAAACAATTACCTGCCATAGATTGTAACCTTATTGGATCGAGTGAAATGTTTGAAATAAATCATTAAAGGCACTGACAGGGCATTTATCTTCACTCTTGCTTTAATGCTCTGTGCACAACACACTGGATGAAGTCAGTCAAGGGTGTTCTTTTTTTTTTTTTTGTTCGAGTAAGCCGGGCCCCAGTGTGCCTCAGTGTGTGTGCTTGTAAGAGCACTGTTGCGTGTGTCAATCCTCCTGTGGAGCCATGTTCTCAAAGCTCTTCATTTTGAAATCAAGCATGAATAATTAAGCTATTTCACAAGGCTGCTTTAACGACATATTACATGAGAAGAAATAGGTCAAGCAGCAGTGTAAGAAAGATTGTTTGTATGTTGTATGGGTTTTATTGGGTTAAAAAGACGGTGTACAATGCTCCCCTCCCTTCTCGGCCCGCGTGCTGTACTTACTCTGCAGGATGACTGACAGCCCCAGATTCAGACTCATTTTCCTACACATATGTAAACCTTTAATGACGAGTCATTCGTTTGTTAGGGTTAGATTTAGGTCACGGTGCCATTCCACCTGAGATAACAGGTCAACTTTAACCTTAACTAACCTTAATAATTTTACTTTTTAAGATGTCTATCTGAATGTTTTGCTGTTGTTTTTAACAGACTCTATTTTTATAAAGAATGAGTCTTTTATCATAAAGCATTTTTTAAAATTATACACATTGTAAAGAAATATCTTCTGGGCGTGGCATGGATAATAAAGACCGGAATAATCCAATTATGACAACATCTAAGAGACTATCCAAGGTATTGTATTTACTTAAAGGTTTCCTGTTGTGTATTATAGTGAAGCCCCGTCATAAAGAGGCCCTAAATTCCCCCAGGAAGTCTGGACTCATAACTATATGATTGTAGGTTATTTCCTTTAACCTTCCATAGTGTGAGAGGCGGGGTACATCCTGGAAAACGAATCAAACACAAAAACTCCCAAAGAGTTTGTAAATTATGGTGATTGCCACCTACCCAGCCTCACAATGCAGTCTTTGCTGCTCTTAAAAAGAGCAACTTGTGGTCCAGAGCATTGCCACGACTGGAGAACTGACACCAAAATACTCCTTGTGCTTAATTAGTGACACCAGCAGCATTTAACAGAACCATGGGATGAGAATGTGTTGATTTTACAACTAGTTGCTAGCTTGGTCTGCCTGTTGTAAAGGGCTGGGTCTGTCATATGGGTGTATTTTATTTTCTAACCCTAAACATCTGCTTGCTTTTAAAATTAAGTTCAAGTGAAACGAAGAGCTGGAAGATCATAAAATGATCTGTAGAGCAAATGCAAACTGCAGAGCCAGATTTTTTTTTCAGTCCGTTTATCACCAAACACGACTCGTTTACACATCAGATCCACTTTACCTACATTTAAAAAAGGCTTTAAGGAGTCTGATCTTTGACACTGTGTCATAACCCACAACATTTGTTTTTCAGTGGCCAGAACAAAATGTCTCTAAATCCTTTAGTTTTCTCTGTTTTGACAAGAGTTTACGACATGTCCCTGTTTTTGTGTCCACTGCTCGGTTTACATTATGGCGCTACAGTTCTCAGATGTTTTTGTAATCATGTTCCAAAATGAAATCTGACGGCTTGTAAAATCTTTGTTAGAGTTTATCCTGTAAATCAGCACTACATGAATAAGATGAGGTGGCATGGTGATGCAGTGTTAGCACTGTGGCCGGCAGCAACAAACTCCTGGGTTTGAATCCACCGGCCAGCTTTGGCCTTTCTGCGTAGAGCTTACATGTTCTCTCTGTGCCTTTGTAGGTTCTCTCCTGGTACGCTGGCTTTCCCCTACAGTCCAAAGACTTGCTTGTTAGGCTAACTAGTGACTAGTAACTGCCTGTAGGTGTGAATGTGAGCATCAGTGGTCGGCTGGCTGTCTCTGTCCAGGGTGTCTCTTGCCCCAGAATAGTTGAAACAAGGTTTCAAAACCCCCATGACCCTGCTTGGTGACAGTGGTGAGGAAAAAACCTCCAGCTCAGAGAGGGGCATACATCTGCCTTCACTGTTTAAGGAGGGGAGGAAGTCGGGACAAAAACACACTGTGGAAGAGAGCCAGAGGTTAATATTAGCTAAATAAATGCACAGTAATGGCAGTATATTCTTCTGCACATACAATTTCCGATGTGCAAAAAGCCTTAGACAATACAGAATCAAAAAGTAGTCACCAAAATAACAGGAGAAGGAGTGTGAGGCATTAACACCTGTCAAGAAAAGAACAACAAGTACCCACTTGTCAAGTACCAACCTTAGTTCAACAATATCAGAATGGTGTCTGGGTCTCTATGGAGTACTGTAAAATTGTGAAAAGGAGTAAGTTCTGACTAATGTGAAAAAAAGCTCCAACGATCTCTGTCATCTGTTACACCGAGCCCCGAGGACAAACACGCCGAGTCCCGCAAAGCTCCTTTAAATGTGCTTTCAACAACAACACACACATCAGCTTGTTCACCTACTTTTAACAAAACGGTTTTCTTCTCACACAGGACGGGCCCACATACTGTCGCGTCTGTATATAACCACGGGTAGCCTTTTCCTCTCTCTGTGTTTAGATTAACTCTTTCATTGCAAACATTATTTATAACTCACGCTATTCATCGAGACGTCTTAATGTCATCATCAAAAATCCACAACTGCGGCGTCATTTGAAAAATGTTAGATGATGTTTGTATCTGTTTATATGATCACAGATTACTCCTGTTTCATGTGTGTGCGTGTGTTATTTTTTTTATCCCTCAGTCTTGACATAAGTTCATATTAAGCGTGCATCATTAAATTGCTGAAATGTAGTCCTGCTCTCAGAAATTTTTATTTTTAACCACTTGTCAATCACGCAACTGGAAACTTCAGTTATTTCCACAGAAAATGTAATAGCTCTTTGTTTTTTTTAAGGCTTTGGTAAGTTTTCACAAGCATTACAAGAATTACATCTTAAAATCAAGCAGCTGCTTTTGACTGTATGCATATGTTGTTGCACTGCTTTGAAAATAGTGAAACCAGACTT
The DNA here is from genome assembly GCF_057382275.1 of Copadichromis virginalis. Lineage (NCBI taxonomy): Eukaryota > Metazoa > Chordata > Actinopteri > Cichliformes > Cichlidae > Copadichromis > Copadichromis virginalis. The sequence goes on from NC_140637.1 coordinate 28,307,772, forward strand.
CAATCAGAGGCTGTCCATTGTACATGAAATTTCATCTTTTGATTAAAGACAGGTTTGGATTTTCAGACCATCCTCCTTTTATCATGACTAGAACATTATAATTAGATTCCCTATTGTGGAAAGACTGTAACTAAATAGTTCAGCCACAAAATATGAATGCACTCAGTCTCATGATATTGGAAACATTCTTAGGTTGAGCCCAGATTTCACTCGAATGGATAATTGACCAGTGTGGCTCCACAAAAAGCTCGTGTGTTTTTAAATGTTCCACGTTCGCAGGCGGTAGCTTGTCAATCTCGTAACGTGAGCGGATCTGTGAAGTCTCGACGACGTTGCTTGTTTGGGTTCACTTTGAACTCGCTCTGTTCTTGTGCATCGCTGTCTGTCAGATATTTTCTGAGTCTGTTGCATTGTCTTAACAATTATGAAATAATTTGAAAGATTCCCCTGGATTGTGTTTGCATGGCAGAGCTTTAGAGGAACTGTGTCGAAATTGTTTTCACATTTCCTGTTCTGACCTGGGAAAAAGTGTCCATAAATCTTCTTGGAGAGTTTATAATGTCTATGATGATCAAACAGGAAAAAATGCTATAATTCCTGTATAAAAACACTGGAAAATCTTGACACATTTCACACTCAGATTTTTTAAACTGCACTTTTAAGTGCTGGTGAACTGTGTGAGCTCATATGCAGCCAATTAGATAAATCTGAAATGCTAGAGAGTGGGAGAAGACGGACACAAATGTCAAAGATGGGGGAAAAAAGAAATAAAATGTCTTAATTGCAGTATTGTCCTCTATCTCGCTGCACTGGCTCAAACCAAAGAGTTGTGATTCATTTTCTTTAAAGGCCATTAGTTTCACAAAGAAACAAATCAGGGAATTTGAAAGACATCCATTCATTTTCTGGGTATATTAAACATAACAAATAGGGTCACTTTGGGTCAGCAAAACAAGCTGTAAAAACACAATCAACATATGTATATTATAAGATTTAGGAAACAGTTGCGTCTTTACGCGATCAGGATAAACGATGTAGCATTAACGTTGTGTATTCGCTATCCTTTAAGCCCTTGTCTGGCCTATATCATCTCCTGTGGGAAATATGTGCCTTTTTAGCTTTCAGGGCTTTACTGTGCTGTCCAAGCAGTTACTTTGTCTCTGCTATTTGCTTCCTTTGTACAGTTTGTTTATTGAGATGCATATGATGAGGTGAGACCAAAATAACACGCTGAAAGATGCGAAAGTGTTCCAGTTGGCTAGGAGAAACTGAAAATGCACTTCAAGCTATATATTTTGCTTAAATTAGTATCTTGTGAAGTATTACTGACTTTAATCTATTTTAGCTGTTTAGATCCATATCGGGAGTCACGGTTATCGTATAATGTTCTTTTTGAAAAAAATGAGAACTGGTTTTTCAGACACCGATATCAAACATGTGAAACTCCTAACAGCTGTCTGTTATGCAGTTTTATTTCAGTTTACAACACCGACTGTATGTGAGGCACACCGTTCAAGGTTAACCTCAAACTTCACTCCAAAAGCGGTGTTTGACAAGCTCTGAATGGTCCAAAATAGACTGCGAAGATGCTTCAAACCCTCTCAAAGTAAAAACTATGAGAGGTCAGAACTTTGGCTGCAGTCAAAAGACACTTTGTTGAGCCTCTTTGTTGACAATAAATAAAAGACTGATTTTGTTGACACTCCAAAAAACAGTGCTATGGGTGACTTCCAAGGAATGTGGGCACATTTTTGGTTTCAGAGCTGACTGATCGGGATTACATGGGTGTCAAAGCTCAAACAAAAATTTCAAGAATGCAAAAACTCTGTTTTTTGTTCTTTGTCGGAGACGCAGCCTCGCTTCGTGATGAGATATGAGGCAAAAGATTTACTGAATTAAGATCCGATTTCCAGCTTGGGAAACATCTGCTTGTGTAACTGGGAAGAATTTCAATTAGTTTTGTAGATTTGTTTTTTTTTTTTCAGCAGTAAATTTGATATATGATTTTAATTCCACTTACGGTTTATAAGCCTGTCGTCAAAAACTAGTCAAGTTTTTTTTTTCCTGTTTTTTGATGTCTAGTTTCTCAGCATGTGTGCTCTATATTAACTTCACTGTAATGAGAGCCACAGGTGGCTGTGAAAAAGCACTAACAAGATATATGTTTGTCAGATGCGGTTACAGTGGCGGATCACACTTAAGTGAAATCTGTTGAAGTTGTATCCCGGAAAATCCTCGAGTATCCAGGCATAAAAACTGCAAACACGAGAAGAAGAAAAAAGCTCATCAAGACTTAAAGGATGGCAGATTCAACCATCTGCATGTGTGCGCTACTGACGCATGAACGGTAGGTAAAAAGTTGTAAACACAAGCGCTGATCAGAAACTTTTTTTTAACCCGCCAGTCATGCTCCAGCACCACATCCACATGCATGGACGGTGTGTAAAAAGCTGTAAATACAAGCGCTGATCAGAAACTTTTTTGTTTTTACAGCTCGGTGAATGAAGGTGTGGAGATACGGGATTCAGTAGGTGCAGGCGGCAGCGGAGCGAGGCCATTCTGGGAGAGATAAGGTGAGTTTGTGGTGGGCGCTGGTGTAACGGCTGTCACCGCACATGCATGCTTTGTGTACACACAGGGTGTTAAGAGCTGTCAGACAGGTATGGCTCAGGCTTGATCTGAGACGTGATTGATCGCACAGGTTCAGGTGGAGTTCACGGGAGGTCTCTGGTATCATTGGCGAAATGAGTGACAGACACAAAATAGGGTGATGGAATATTATCAGGAAGCCATTTGTAATGCGGGGAGAGCCTGGATCTCAGAGGGGTGTTGTCTCTCTGAAATGAAGTCATCCATCAACTCAACTTCATATTTGATTAGGTCACGAGTTGCTTTTAAAGAGAAAGAGAGTCTTTACTATTATGCTCCTTAGTCATAGAGGATTAAGGCAAAGAAATGTTCGGTTTAAAGTGAATAAAGTTAAAAATGCCTTCTGAGATTGTTTCAGAAAAATCTGGCAACATACAAACCCCCTTCCTGGAAGTAGAGCAGAGCTACTAATATTTTTTTCCTACCACTTTGTCACTTTTAGAAAATGGGATCAAATTAGAAGTAGAATAAAATGTCATGTTAGCAGTGGTGATGATTTTCTTTGTTTTATTCAGAAAGTAAAGTTTGTAGTATTTTGGAGTGTTGGTCAGGGGAAAAAAGCAATGTGATTACATCAGTGTGAGCATTTTTTTCTTTACTCTTTTCCCTCACAGTTTGCAGACTACACTCAAACAAAAAAGTCAGTGTCACTGTAGCTTTGCTGCTTTTACTTTCATCGTACACTTTATCAAGAAAATAATGGGCAGATTAGTGAAAATATTCTTAGGTTGTAATTCTAAATTAAATAGTTGGTCATGTTTTCACTTGGATTGATGCCTCTTATTTGTAGCCATAATGAGAAGATTAATCAGAGATACAGGAAGGACTAGAGAACTAAGAGGAAGGAACTAAGTCTAATGTGATCTTTATGTAAACAGTGTCCTGAAATGTCAGTTTTTACTGTGTTTTGTAATTATCGATTCAGGACCCTTTTGTAATTTGAGTATCCACAATGCCATCGACATGGCCATACATAATCTCAGACCAATTACACGTTCATAGGGACTTTATGAAGCATTTACAACGCATATAAAGCATTTTTACATCAGGCCTCCAGAACTGCATTCAGCTTGGAAAGTATTAACCGAAACAAAAAAAAAACAAAACAATTTTGTGCATTTTGATACTCCTGCAAAGAGCGGGCTGTTTTTTGGAATCAGCCTGTTCACATAAGTAGGTTTATTCCAACATTCAGCGAGTTACTCGGTCAAACCCACACAATAACCGTGTGTCTGCGGCAGTTCATTCATATCTGCTGGAGATCTTACAAACTTGTCTTTCATCCAGCGAGCAAAGCGGAAGCTGCAGGAAAGGCTCTAAAAACAAGAAAAGCTGCATGAAAAGGCGCCGAGCACAGAGTGATAGAAAGCAGCAGCCCAGCAGCACACAGCCTGTGCTCCCGTCTCTTTTCTCTGGCCTCTGTTCCTTTAATAAACTCATGGTTATCTAGTGTAACAAATGTCTCGCTGCCATCATCAAGTCCAGGCGAGGAGGGAGGAGTTTTTAATGTTCAGTTTGTTCTATGGATCGATGTCTGCTGGCATCGCCTCTCCCCTCGCCTGCACCGTGCGTAATATACTGTACCATTACCAAACGCTTTTTACGCGCATTCCTAACACATTTTAGCCACCGAAAACAGCCTGCGGAACTGACTGACACGCGTCGATCAACATATGTGGCACTGATGGACACAAACGGATCGTGAAAGAAGAAGATTCGCAGCCCGTAGGAGGAAGAAGAAGGTGAAAGAACGATCCCGATTTAACATCTGTTTCCCCCCCACCGCTCTCTCTAAAAACGATTCCTAACTGGATTTTTCTTTATATAGTGAGAGAGACTGAAGTAGTCGGAGAGCCACAATAAAGACTCACACACACTCTCTGTCTATGCATGGACTATCGTAGACCGCATTCAGTTTTCACCTGGGCACAGTAGTGAACTGCGACTCCAGAAAAAAATGCCACGGAGGAAACAGCAGGCACCCAAACGGGCTGCGGGTAAGAGATTTTTTTTTTTGTCAAAAAAGAACCTGTGTGTGAGATTTGTCGATATTTGTTTTACGATTCTGCGAATAGCGTGTCTACAACACAGGGTTTCCCTTTCAAACTTTTATCATGTGGGACCCCCGAAGAGATACGAATCAGATCCTTCCGTTTAGTAAGAGATTGTCCCGAGGAGCCCATCAGAGCAGGTTTTCTATAAATGTACATGTGGCTATGGGTTACTATGTCCTGTAGAGAAGAACGTGAACGCAGATAAAGTGAATTTAATAATACGGAAATGAAACTAATTCTCATTTCACTCGGGACCTTCTAGAAGCCCAGTGAGGGGGATTCATCAGGGACCTCAGACACCAGTTTTTGGTATCAATTACTGTAAAAAGTCAAATGTTATAAAACAGTAGAGGAAGACATGCAGCTTTAAGAGCACTTCTGGGATGATTAATTAGATTAATAATGGAAAACACTAGAAAGGGGGAAAGGAAGGACAATAAAGCCTTCTAGGTGCCCCCCACCCCTCCAAAAAAGAAAAAAAAAATACTCATACCATGTCAAGGGGCATTTATTCATTCATTGATCAGAAACTTTCTTTGCCCATACTTTTTTTTTAACCCTCTCTCACTGCATTTGATTTGACCCGCATGAAGTGTGGAGAGGGGCTGAAAGATGTGGAGCTGCTGGATCCGTAGCAGATGAACTCTGTATGAACTCTTCATAATCTTATGGACAAATGGAGAATGGGTTACACTCACTCACACACACTCTCTCTCTCTCTCTTACACACACACACACACACACACAGAGGCACCCATATACACTCCATCCTTGCTGCTGGCAGGCAAAACAGGATGTGCACACTTCCACAACACACACATTTTTACTTTTTGTGAAGCGGGGTAATCTAGTCAAATGCTTATGTACATTCTGCTGTTTTGTTAAAGCACACAAACGACGCTATATGGAGGCCCGTGCAGTGTGTGCTGGAGGCCAGCATGTTAGTTGTAAAACGGTTTTGTAAATGTTTGTGTTTACAGCTTCTCTTTTTTAATGCAGCACTGTAGGGAAGCTGAATCTCAGCGTTTCTATCCCAAAGGACCCCCTCAAAAAATACCACTAAACTTAATTTTTGCTTATAATATTTAAAAAAAAAATCTAAACTACACAAAAAGGTCACAAATTACCTTTGACCACTTTTTAAGCAGCGTTAGCAATTGTGCTATTTAATGTAAATTATAATGTTCCCAAAAAGGCTGCCTCATTACGATCGAGCCGGTGCATTAAAACTAGATTGATCAAGGGTATTTCAGCGTTTGAGGATGCAATTACTTGGTTGTGGTGTGCTGAGAAGTTATCAGTCTTTATTATGGTTGCGGATGTAGCAACCAGATGGTGATTGTTCGCTGCCAATAATAGCGTCTCTTTATACCCGCTTAAGATACTGAGACCCTTATCTGCCCGGCACACTCTCAGTTTACACACACACACACACATAGACACTCGGTGCCATACAGTCACACACTAAATATTTTTCCCACATTTCAGTCGCCAAAAGCCCTCTTTTCTTAAAAACAATGCCCCCAGTTTTATTCAGAGAACTTTTGAGTAGATGCCTAAGTGATCCCTTTACACGCTCTCAGCTGCCTCGCCTGTACTCTGGTAAATGTGTCAGCCCTATAGAGAAATAAGCCTTCCAGAAGAGTTTCTTCATTGTTGAGGTAATTGTCTCCTCTTTGACAGGCACATTCATCAGTGGCTTAATGGTCAATCAAAAGTTGGCAGGCAGAGTGTTTTCATTCTTTCCTATCCACTACATTAGGAATACTTAATCAAAATGTCTCCCGGTAATGGCTGTGAAGAGTTCATGACTGACTGATCCGTTGTCTGTGCCGATAGAAAATTAACAGCTCGGCACTGGAGAGATGTGGGCCTGCAGATAAACAAATTGTGCATTAATATTTCATCTTCAAGACCTGGGATGTGCTATCAAGCGGTGGAATATTCCTGGGCTGTGTTGTCATTTTTCTCGCATTCTTTTTTTTTTCCTCCTGTATTCTTGAAGGCTCTTTGCAGCTGTAACTCATTTCACTTGATGACTTTACTGGGGTTACAGAGAGTGACGACAAATTGATTACCTGGCAGAGCAAGAATGGAGCGAAGAGAGGCGCAGGCTGACAGTCATGTTATAATAATATGTTTAATGATGTGTGGAGGGGGAACAAGGAGAGAGGAGTATTGAAATAAGAGCATGGAAGATGCAAAGGAATAGGTTTCATTTTTGTAGGGCTCTTAAAGATGCAGTATCCCCCCCTTGGTAGGAAATAGTGTTTTGCAAGGTGTTGTGAGGGGGTAAAAAAAATCGCAATTTCCAGCTCGAGCATTTATTCAAAGGACATGCCGCACTCAGGGCTCTTGCATTCTCTACTGGGTATTGTATTATTAATAGGCGTATTTGTAAATGTGAGACCACAGTTGTATCTGATTTACTTCCTTTACATACAGGGTTTGTGTGGTAATTTAAAACGCCAATTACTCACCAGTCCGGGATAGGATGCACTAAACTTTTACTTTATTACTGAGAAAACATCACTAAGGCCGAGGCTATCAGGCTGCAGATTCCAGGATGAAATTTGTGTATCGGCTTTATATATGGTGTAAACGTAAAGCCCTATAAGTGCACGGGATGCATTTTTGAGTGAAGGGAGCCATATGTTATTTTGCGGCCGTGGGAGTATTCCTCTTTCTGTTTTTTACAATAGCTCTCTGCCTCAAACTGTTAGCCCAATTTGCTGTTAACAAGATAAATTGGAGAACAGACAAAGGCATTAAGTGTTGCAGTGCCAGCTAGTGACTGACAGCAGCTTGTGGGAATTGGCTAGCAGAAATTCCTCCTAAGTGGTTTGTTCAGAAAACATCCTACGATCAAGGCAGATGTTGTTTATCCAGTTTAGGTAGAAAAAGGAAGTCCATTTTGTATGACAAAAACTGCGAGGAAAATGGCAGCAAGTACAAGAGAGTCTTATTGTATTTTTTTAAAATCCCATTACTGCTCTCATTCCTCTGTATTCACTCGCTTTTGTCTAAAGCCTTTGTACCGACTTTTTTCTGTGATTTTTCTTACATTTATTTGACTAATTAAGATTTAAAAGGAATGATGGTCTTGCTAGATTGAACTTTTTTCGATAATTTAACTGATCTCGTGTATGTCTGTTTTTTTATATTTATCCTGTGACTCTGACTCTAGAGTACAGCTTTTTGACATACTGAGCTTCTCCCCATACTTGATACGGTTGCATCATCAGGCTACAAGTTAGGAATCCATGCATGGCACAACATATGGTGACTGCCCGACCCTTTTACAGAGTACACCCCATAATCTTACATGGTTTTCCAGAGAAAAGACACAGTGCATGACAACAATGAGGCAAACCATCTTCTTGGCCTTGGAAAGCATGTGATTGTTACTGCTAAAAAAAAAGCCTCCATGTGCCTTTTTTGCCATTTTGATACAGGAGATAATGAAAGTTTTTGCAGAATAAGATGAAAAACCTCCCCTTACAATAAAAAATATGTAGTAGTCATTTTGTAACAGTGCTCATTCTGAGTGCAAAACTCTTGTTTGAATAGTTACCAAAGGATATTATCATTAGCACTCATTAAATCAGTGTATTTTTATGCACCATATCTCTGTGAATTTATTTCAGCAGGGCAAATATTTTGTTTTGATCAAATCCAGCCTTGAAATTTTGTTTTCTTATGAGCAAACCCGACTCTATGTGCACACTTTGTTGCAAAGCTTGCAATTCTCTAACTTGCAGCCGCTCCCCATAGAGATATCCTTTAATAACTTTCTCCTCATCAGCTAGTTTTCTTGCTGTATATTCTCGCCACGGTGGGGGGAAAAAAGGGAGGGGGGGTGGGATCAAGTCAGGTGGTTCCAGCGTGATCTCGTTGCATTTTCTCCTGCGTGCTAGTTAGTTGACAGGTGTAGATGGCTAATAGTTTGGGAAGGTTTTTGTTTGCGTGAGAGGCAGACAGTGTGGTGCACTGTCTAGGTGATAAGAACCAAGACTCCTGTGCCCTCCAGCACAGTGATCTCTCTCCTCCGCGCTGCGCTCTCCTGTGTGGAAAAAACAGCCTGTTATGATTGGTCTCAAGGCAAGTGCCTGTGCAGTGTTGCACCTCTCTACAGCAACTGCTCATTCACCTTGCCTTCCCTCAGAGACCTGCACTAGTTTCCAGGCAAATGACACAATTTGATATGCCGTTGGGGTGATTCATGTGGATAATGTTTCCATGTGATCATCACTGCAGAAAAGAGACTATTTCTTGTTATGTTTTTTTTTTTTTCCTCATTAAGTCTGACAATAACTGGAATATTGGGAGAGTTTATTGCAAGGAGGCTAAAACTCATTATTTCTGCTAGACATTCCAAGTACAAAAGAAATTATGTTATGGTATTTTGTCCAGGTCCCTAAAGATGTAATGATTTACAGAGGAAAATAGGGAGGAGACTTTATAGCTTTGGTTGTTCATTTATGTGGATTTAGAGGATAAGAATGCAAGGCGAGTTTGCAGTTAATACAGTAGCACTGAGGACCTGGTATTGATTACACAGAAGAGGTATGGTGTGTCTTATATGGTTTATGGTAAAGCGGACTGCAGCTCATATGCTTCGTATTATTGTAATGATATACATTCCTACCATAGTTTATGCCGCTTTGTCAGGACATCATCTGTGTCCACGCAGAGTCGAGAAGATGTAAGTGAAGAAATCCATCTTGTAGTTGTTGACCTACATGTGTAGTCAGTCAGAGAGCATACGTGTCGGCCATATGGTTAGGAGGTTTTTATATACAATCACAGCCGGATCAGGTTAACCTAACCTGAGAGGCTTTTCAAAGCTCTTAACATATTATGTTTCTTAAAAAGAGGTCCTCTCCAGATTTAAAAATCACATCTGCTCAGGTTTCAGGGGTGGGGACCATCTGGGGTTCCTGCGCTGCTTTAGCTCAGCAGCAACGTGGCTGATAGTTTCAAGTAGAGAAAGATCCCCATTTAGATGTTTTTCACCGGTTCCTGTGTTAAAAGTTTACTTTAACTTATATCATATATCTTACAGTGATGTAAGATGCCCAGTAATGAATGAATATGACATTTCGCTTCAATATGCAAGCACCAAAAAAAAGAGAAAGCATTCATCTTAAGTTATCCGCGGTGTACCTGATTTGCTTCTTATCAAATCCTTAATGAGCTTCAATTAAGATTTATTATGCAAATTAACCCTCGGCTGCTACTGACTGCAGGAGCAGGAGCTATGACAATATTGTGCTAATGGTGTGATCTGTAACAATTACAAAGGTAAGCTGCCTTCACAGTGCATGCTCCACGAGCCTCTGCGAGGTCAGACCACTAAATATGCGTTCAGGTGTTCTGGAGGTTTGGAAAATTGTTTATCAAGTCTTTATCAATTAGTCTTTTAGATAGCAGTAGATAGAGATGTGATTGTTTCCCTGATATGCGATGTGTTCACAAGCATTGCTGCTGCTTATAGCTGCTTGTTTTTTTATAAAGTGTTTGCCAGTATATGTATTTATTTAGCTAAACTTAAACAAAGGAAGGCAAAGGGTAAAGGAAATCTGAGACTGTAAACCAAAATAAGTTGACAGAGTTTAAAAAATAGGCAGCCAGCTGTATTTATTAAAAATGAAATATTTTCAAAATAAAAAAAATATTCAGCTGTTTGATTCCAGCTAAAATCAAATGCTCATTAACTGAGACTATTTCAGTGAATATTTCTCTCTCTCCGCCTCTTAAACACAAAAATAAACGTGCGGCATTGTTATTCCAACACTTAAGGCCTGGACAGGTAATGTGTCTAATTATCTCATCAAGTTAATTAGTGGAATTAATATTCATTACTTTTTGCTCTTGCTTTCTTTTCACATTGAAACGAATGTCAAAATGTACACGTGCTGGTCATCAACTCAGCAACTTCACTCGTGCTTTTACAAGTTAGCTGTTCTGACTCAAAGATAATCAAATCGTAAGCTAGACACTAAATATCCCGTGGGGAGAAAAACAAAGAGCTCGGAATGACAGAACATCGTTAATGTCCATAATCTGCTCTGCAAACCCAGAACCTTATCAAGAGGCCCGCTCTGGACCCTGCAGTATTATCCACAGTATAGAGCATACCACCCACAAACACGCACCAAATAAGCACAGTGATGTACACTTCTAAGTGGTAATTACCTCATTAACTCAAAAAAGAAGAAAATGTCACAAGAAACTCTACATATTTATGTTAGTTGGGTTTTTTGTTTGTTTGTTTTCATTTCATTTTTATTTAATTACTTTGAGTGGCTGGGTTTACCTTCACCTTTACTGAGCTACACATTACAAGCAAAATTCAAAATGCTGGCACACAGCCAGGCTCAGTGGGCATGGGTTTCATTTGAACTCTGGATGGGACACATTAGTCAAGGTCCTGGTGGTCCTGCCACAGGAAATTTCAAACAGTCCGTTTCATGCATTCCAGCAAATCTTTATGTACAAAATTTTCCATTTTCTGCATTCATGTAAAGGGAATTTTTCTTTATTTATATAAACAAAATACATATTTTAACAACTATACCAAATAAATTGCAAATATTTGTCATCGTTTAAATAATCCTGAATCCTAAGACACTCCAAATACAGGCCTGATTCACTCTTCTTGCCTTTTTGGTGTATTTTGTTGGGGGAATCAAATAGTTTTAACGTGCATGTGGCACCTATTCATATTTCATGATTATCTATTCATGAGCAAAATTTCTGCTCATGTTAAAAATCTCTGCACGATGAAAACATGTGGCACATATATATCTTTGTTTTGTTTTCAAAGTAAAAGTCTGTGCAAACGCATTTCTTCTAAATATTAAGGAGGATGCATCTTTTGTGCCTCCCCCCGACTGAAATCCACACCTGTGCCACAGCCTTTGAGGTTATGACCAGAGGAATTGCTGCTGGACACTTTACTCTAGCACTGCATGAAGTTGTGAACCTTGCACCTTGTGTAACTTCATTTACCACGAGGCTGATGGCTTCCTGACAGCTTTATAGCCTACGTGTTTTATGAGTCGTCATGCAGCACAATTACATAGGAGCTAATTTGATGAATCAAGTCAATGTTCTGCCGGCTCTGTTGACCTTGGTGGCCTGTGATCGTCCGTCTCTCTTCGGGGGTCATGCAGAGGCTTTCGCATTTTGTACTATTCGGTTACAGTTAGGCAGACAAAGAAAAATAGAATTAACTCACACTTCTTATTATTGCCAATCAAGATTTGTAATGAGAAATTTTCTTGCCTTGTTTTAAATGTCTTTGGTAAACTTTCAAATGAATCAGTTAATTAGCCTATTTTGTATTCCATCGTATTGGAATGCAAAATGATTCCTGTGTTTCTGATCTTTTTCGTTTTAATACACATTATATAGACTCGGTTGTGGAAAACAAGCTGAAATGTCATTTGGAGGTATTTTGTAATCTTCATTCTATAATTAACTGCATTTAAACACTTTAAATTGTCTAATTTATACCGATGTGTTTCAGTGGCATGACCGCAGGGATTGAATGCCCAAAAAGCAATAAAAGACCTGGCCACAGTTAAGATGGAATAATATAATTTGAATTTTTGTGGATTTTATAAACTATCAAAACATCCCAAAAAATCTGCTGCAGTCAAACTGTTTTATATTTGAGTAACCACACACTGGTTAGACTATCAGACGGTTTAACACTGAATTAGAAACCAGACAGCACTCTCATGATTCTGTGTTCTTAGTGCTTTCAGTGACGTTATCTAACAAACTCTTCTCGCACTAGAAACACTGATTTAGGGGAGTAGAAACTTCAGCTTGCTAATTAGCACAGCTTTCAAATGCTGAAAGGCTCATTTGACAATTTTTGTTAGCAGTAGACACGTTTTAATGTCAAACTGAATGTAAAGTGACAGGAATAAAGAGTTTGTTTTTTCTTCGTGGCGGGGGGTCCAGTGGATCATGCACTCTATTAAACACATTACCATTCGGCCCCGTGACACTTTGAGGTGCAGATTGGCTGAAACCTAAACGTGGTCGTGAATAAAGAATGACAGTAAAGTTTCCACTTTACTGTGTAACTAATATTTCGTGTGTTTTTTTTAAATTATTATGGTGATATTTCTATTTTGCGTTATTAAAACGGTCCCCAAAAATATTGTCAAATAAAAATCAATCAGTAAAGTGCTTCATTTTTCTCCACATACATAAAATTTGTCTATTTTTGTCGACTGAGTAATATTAGCCACAACCTAAGCATCCTGTAGATCTTTACAGAGCGCTAAGAAAGAATTTCCTTCTTGAAAGCATCACCGTCATCATCATGGGAGACTCCAAAAGTGGAAAAAATCAGAAAAACACAAGTGTTTAAAAAAAAACCTTGGAAGCAGATACTGTTTACCTGTTTGCCATAAAACTAAGAGACATTGCTTGGTAAAAATACCAAACATTTTCTTTGTTTTAGCTTTACTGCTGTACCTAAACGGTGCCTGAGACTTGCACGGCATCGTGTTAAGAACCTTCTCCTTAGGGCTGTGCCTGCCTGTTTGTGTCTACAGTATGTGCTGAGCTAGTCTGTTGAAACAGCTTAATTGATACTCATTAAACAGCAGTGACAGCTTAGGTATCCATGATGAATGTTGAATAATTCTGTTGTACTTACAACTTGATTAAGGAGAAGCACACAACATGTCAGTGTTGTAGCCTATGGCTTGGTCTGTGTGCACTTACCAGCAATGATTTCTTATTGCTACCTGCAGTCTGCCTTTAAGTTAATCTCAAGCGTTTGTGTGTGTGTGCCTGAAATAAACACGTTTTCAAGCACTACATAAACAAGTATTAGAATTTCGCACGAGGATTAAAAATAGTTTTTACTTCATTTGACTTTGATTGTGATAGATTTTGCAGAGAGTGCAACACCAACCAATATACTTCATCTATAAATGTGAATAATGTTGACTTTTCTTTGTGTTTATTCAGCCACAGTCTGGCATTTTCATACAATAATAAAGTCAATGGATGTCAGGCAGATGAAAAATGTGCATCTTGTATTATTTCTGTTAGAAATTAAAGGCAATTGGAATTGGTTCAAAATTGACTGTCTTTGTAATGAGTGCATGACGAATGGTATAATTTAGAGAAGAAAATGAATGCTAGGGAACCAAAAATATTATTCTGCAGCATTTTATATGCTGTGATATTCCATGAAGATGAACTAATTTCACTAAATACCACATAAAATCTACTCATAATATTTTTCTACAGTATCATAAAACAGTGAGGATCAGGTCACCGGGGCAGATTCAGATTGAGGCAGATTCTCAAGTTAGTGTGATTTGATTTTTAGCGCTGTCTGTTTGTCTTTCTGTCAGCTGCTTTACGCAAAAACTACCCGCCCGAATTCGATGAAACCTGGGGGAGAGGTGGATTATGGGAGAAGAAACAGCCTATTACATTTTGGGTTGGATCCGCATCATTTCTTTTAAACTGGGAGACTAGGCACTGGCTTTGGTATCGGTCTGTGCTCTCTAAGTACCCTTCTAGGGTTTTGTTTGTTTGCTTTCTTTGACAGCCTTGGATGAATAAAAAAAAAAAGCTACATTAAAATCCTTATCATTTTCAGATTTCGGGGCCTGCACAGCTTCTCAAATTGCTGACATCTGATTAAACCGACGTTCTGTTCTCATAAGAGAAAAGAAGCCTTTTCTCCATTTTGAGAGTAGATGAAAGAGGGGGAATTTCCGCAGAGGATGGATTTACAACTTTATCCTCACATGATTAATATTACACAGGGAAGTCTTTGTACAGGAAGCAGCATGTCTAATTATGGTCCAACTGTGTCTTGACTGAGAGCAAACAAAGAGGAACTGCACTGACACGTCACACAAACGGTTCATGCGGGTGCAGGGTGATGTCATCGTCACCCAGATTTCATGATGCTAAGCCCACAACTGATTGAGCAACGGCAGAAGTCTGGCTTTCAGTATACTACGTCCAGCTGGCGACTGCCTCCTAGAAACTCTGTGGGCATATGGGTTTAGCTTCAATAAAACCCACGGCCGCCGGTGACGTGCATTTCCTTCTTTTTCATGTTTTCAAGGTTACGCATTTCCACCAAACACATAACCTCACCACTTATGACCTCACTGATGATAACTACAGTATGTCTACATTCGCCGTACTGTTAGGAGCAGATGCAGATTCATCACGCTCGCCCCCTCTGCAAGAATTCCAGGGACTCCATGTCCTCCCACGTTTGCCTGTTCATCATATATCTCAGCCCAGACATTCAAGAGGTTGCTAGCCAGGCCAGCCATAAGTCTTCCTGTCCATCAGGACGGCACCGTGTTTCTCTGCCTGATTTTCAGCTGTTACTTGTAAACCAGAACAGCATTCTTTAGATTAACAGAGTGACAGGGAGGCCTCTAAAAGCAAACTATAATAGTATGATATGTTACAGTCATATTTTATGGCTTTTAGTGTGTGAGGTCGTGCATGTGCGTGTGTGCAGACAGATCAGCTTAAGGATCTAATAGGCCTGCATTGCACCTCGGGGAGTGTAGAAAATAATGGTGCTGTGTTACTGCTGTTTATCATTAGGTTGATAATGATAACACGTGCACAGCGCAGGAAACCTGGCCGCACCTGGTCATCGTCACAAGTGGACATCACGTGTGACGTCAAAAAAGTCAATGATATAGAACTAACTGTCAAAATAAGTTGTGTTCAATCCAAAACTGCTTAAGGTGTCAAGGACACGTTTTCCTCCCTCCCATATCCTGACAAACATTGAGTCAGCAATTGTCTGTTGTATTTTCAGTACTCTCATGCCACCCCCCCTCCCCCCCCCCTCCCCACCCACCCCCAGGCCATTTTAAAGTTGTAGAAAGTGGTCATTTTCTCTGTGTCAGTGGGAGGTCAGTGCTGTGGCAGTCAGGAAAGCTATTCGGTCTGGTGAAACAGAGTCTGTTGGGAACCTTAAAGACATTTTGTCCGGTGTAGTCGCCTCTCACTGTGTGTCTTCACGCCTGTCGCTTTGTACTCCTTGTGCTCGTAGAAAGTCTAAAAGAGCTCGAAGCATTTGTTGGATTGCTTCCAGAGCTCCAAACTTTTATTCTTGACACCTAAGACTACCCAGCTGTCAATTTTAAACCTGCTTATTAAACTGGCATATATGAATCTTGTCGAATATTTCCATTTGCACGGCTTTACTCCGTCTGTGTGGTCATTTGTCCTTGTGTCAAAACTACTTCTTGTTATACCCAGCTCCTATTCAATCTGAATACCTACCTGTCCTTGCAGCTCCCTGTGTTGGTGACTGACATGTCCTCTCTGTGCTGCGTACTGTATCCCTGGTAACTGTCGCCTGGGGCCCACTCACTCATCCCTAAAATGTAACAGAGGTCACACACAGATCATTGCTTTAGCCAAAGGCCCTGACTTTAATACAGAGTGACCTGCACAGGACACAGCGGTACAGCAGCTGGTCAGTGATGAATCTGGAAACCTGCTCCATCATCAGTATTATAGAGAGTTTGATTGTGTGGAAACCTGACCTGGATGAGAGTGAAAAGCAATCCAATAGATGAAATACTAACATTAATATAATATTATTTTGATATCAAAGAAATATTAAAAAATAAATAAGACAAGATTTGGTCACCTACTAGTGAATATTTATTTGCTTAAACTATGAGTAACTACAAAAAATCTTCTGTATAGTACAAACCACGTTGACTTAAAATAGTTATATTACCCTGATTCTGTCCAAAAGTATTTAAAGGTGACCGCTTTGTAGTTGCAGTTGCTCATGGTACTAATGGCACACTAAGTAAGCCATGTCTGATTAATTAACTAATTAAAGCTGAAGATATCAGTTGTCATCTAAGTGATCCTTTTGACAGCTCCCCATCTGCACTATAGCTAAAGAGCTAACATTAGTTAACGTTGTAACTGCACAGATTGAGATGTTAAACGAAGGCTCAGCATTACATGTGTGGAGATCCAGATTAAAAAATTAAATTTTTAGGTTTATATCTATTTAAGAATGTCATCGACTGTTGTTTAAATACTAAAAATACACAGTAAGCTCCCATGAGATTTTTTTGTAGTCTTCTCAAACATGAAAATGATGCACTCTCTGTGAAATATTGAGACGGGACTGATTAATTTTAAACATTGATTAAAAACCCCCAAATACGCAGGTTAATTGTTTAAGGTGGTCCGTCCGGCTGATGCTTACGTGGTTAAAATCTTGGGAAATTCTCCAAACTTTTCAGAAAAGCAGTAGTATTGTGACTTCTGCTTGTTTTCATAGGTTTGGGTTTTTCAGACCTGATGCAGTCTTCCTCGGTCTATTGAAGTGACAGAAATATATGTTTCAAGCATTTTTTAATTTCACATAACTTTTCCTCCCACTTTAATTTCGACATGCCCGTAACAGTCACCGAAGAAAGCCAGCCGGTATTTTCCATATGTGCGAGATCTTCGAGTAATCTATAATCTTTGGTACAGCACTGGCTTGCGGTTTGAGTGGGGTCAACATCACCCTGCCCTTGTTGCTGTCTAATCAGTGTGTGTGTGTGTAGATGGTGCTGTAGTGGAGGCGAAAGCAGTGAAAAGAGACATCTGCTTCAAAACTTCTTTGAAGAAGTTGTTTTGAGCCTTCTGCACCTCCTTTCTGCATAGCCTCGCCTCTCATACTCCCTTGCTTTCTGCAAACTCCGTCCACATATTCCCTCGCCTCCTGGATGTGACACCATCTGTCCATGTGAGCCAAAAACCTACGCAAGTCCTTTCGAAGTTTGTTAATCACTCGTCTTCTTTCATGTACGTTTGGCTCTTACGTCAGCGCACCGTAATCTCGTTCTTGCCTAACTGCCATTGTGACCACACAGAGTGCAGACAGGGCCCATTTTATCTCACGCCATGAATATTTCCTAAACCTAAACAAGCAGCGACGGAAAATGGATATAACAATAAGAGAAAACTGGAAAGTAGTTAAGTAAGTACTTCTAGCTGTTAGCAACAGGAAGATGGCGCAAATGACCTTGCATGCTTAAATGGCATTAAACATCCCATAAGTAACCTCATCATTATGAAAAGTTGTTACATTACACTTCATCCATATCTTATTTTGTAATTTCATCTTATGAAATGTAGTTTAGCTCAGTCCTTTTACATGCTGCATGTACTTTACCGCCTTGAAATCTGTTCTAATCCCTAACCAGGAATTCCCGTCTCCCTCAGTGAATTAGCTGTTGATGTGGCGGATCAGTTTTACCCAACTTCCAGGGGGCGTCCTGACTCTCCAGCCTCACTGAGGCTGAGACTGATCTTCGGCTGCTGCCTCAGTGTGTCTAAACACTTCTATTTCTCTAAAGCCTCGCCTGCCACATCCTCACATGGCACAGCGAGGCGAATAGCACTCGTTTGTGCTATATGACTATTTACAGAGTGTGATAACGAAATGTATCTCTTCATTCTGAGACTTGTGACTGAGGGTGACTTTGTAGTGTTTACACAGCTACTTTCAGATTGTCCCGCTGAAATATGAGAATTAACCTGAGGTGCCACACGGGACTGTTTTAGTTGGAGCTTATTGACATCTTTGTGTCTTTAAAAAACACTCTTTGTATCAGTCGGATTTCTACTCATTGAAATTTAGCTCGCTAAGAGAGAGATGTTGCAAGGGTCTTTAACTCATCAGCCTCTGAGCGCGCAACCTTTTTGTATGTATGCTTTCTTTCTTTGAGTTGTTCCTGGGTTTTTGCATGTGTTACAGTTGTGTTTGCATGTGTTTCTTACATGCTTCATGGCAGCCCTCACACCCTGGCAGCGACCCAGCTGAAAAGTTCCGGTACTGTCCAGACGCATCCTTTAGGGACCTCATCAGCCCCTGAATTTCCTTCCCCTCACGCCTGAGGGCATCCATATTCATTTCCTCCTCTGATTTGGGGAAAATGATGAAAGGCTGGCTTTTTTCCCATCTCTTATTTCCTGCCAAGGTTGCCTGCATTTTAATGCGACGTAAATCTGCAAAGACCTGCAAACATGCTCCCATTTGGACATGGCCAGTTCCATGTTATTAGTATCATGCCATATCAAAAAAAAAGGAAGTCCCAGGGTTGTTAATGTTATTGTAATACGATTCCTTAAAACTTTAGTGTGCATCAGTACGATAATCCATTTTGTTATAAATCTAGCTCGTAGTTAGGCTCAATTACTCCAATTTCACTGTAAGCTGTATTTACCTGTCTTTTCCATAGGTCTGTTTCTCATAAAATGAACATTTCATTCACTCCTAAGTTATGAGTGCTGGATGCTATCATGGAGATAACTGCACTGGTTTGAAATAAACCTGTGATTAAGCTGGTGGGTGGGTATTTACTCTTACCGGAGACAGGAAATGAATGTTAATGAAAATAACAGTCGCGTACAGTAATAACCCAACTCTGTAATTATTGGCATGCTTTGATGATGCCATATATACTCAACACACACATGCGCCTACTTAACTAAACCTCAGGTAGACTATTAGCTCCACTAGCAGGATCCTGCCCTCCGCTATGCACAACAGTGCTCAGGGTGGGGAGGCCTTGCCCAATGAAGGAGCGGGCTTTCAGTTGCCGAGACAACCCTAAACACACATGTACACAAAGGAAAGGTCCCACTGTGAGAGAGGATCATCTCCACCTCTGGCTGGATAAAGAGCGCTCCACACACTGGAATGCACTCCTGCCCTACAGGCGTATGCAGCAGTGTGTATATGCAGTTCGCAAGCATCCCACACACCATTCATGGAGTTTATACTTATACCCAGAATGCTGTGTTTGTGTTTCCCTGTATTTAACAGCAAAGAAAAACAGCACTGTGTTTTGCTTGAAATACGAGGTGAGATTCTAGCTCCTAATAACAAATCTGAGATTTGTACCAAACACAGGAAGTCGACCGTAATAAATTATTAATCACGAAAAGCTGTTTTCAGACATTTAAAAAAAAGAAAAAAAAGAATTATTATTACAAAATTGAATCTGAAGACTTGCCGTTTTGTCTCGTGTCGTCACCGCGACAGCTCACTCTCAAAGATGGCACTTGATGGTTTTCACTAGTGAATTTAGAGCGCTCAGAACTTCATCCGTATTGTTTGGCTTCAAATCTGGGCCACATATGATAACAGAATTATCCCTCTCTACAGTAAGCGTGTGGAAACTCATGCAATGGTCTGTCATCTGAGGTCTGCAAGATGCAAAATAGCTTGTGGCTGTGGGTGTCTGATAGACCTCGGTTTCTTTTATGGTGCAGCTTCAACTCTACGCAGAGAGAGTGTGGGCATGTATCACTCTGACCCAAACACACTTTTAATGCTGACTGGTGCAGCAAAGTAGTTTGTGTATTGCAGCCGGTGCCTCTTTCACCATGAGTGCAGGTTATATTTTGGTGGACGTGGTGTCACCTGTGCATTTATATAATGCCTTTTCAGAAAGTTAATACACTTTGTGTGGCTGCGGAGGCTGCGCTTTTGTTAGAGTGTTTGAGCGGTCAGAGCCAATTAAACTGTTTTAAATGGGTTAACTTTTTCCACATTTCTTTACATTAATAAAATTCTTACTCTAGGCTGTGCAGGTCAAGTTGCTCCAGGATTACACACACATATATATATATCTATAAAGGAACTTAATGTTAGGCCATCTGGAAAATACAGCTTTTAAAGAGGGTGAGTAAAACTTAAGCGCTGCAAAGGGACACAATTCAGCTAATTGTAAACAGCTGCAGGTGATATCACCCTTCAGACTACAGACAAAGCAGGGGTAAAAAGTCCTACTGAAAAGCTCTCAATTTAAAAGAACACTGCAATCCACTCTATCCTACTGAGGAAAATATAAAGTGTCTGTTTTAACAATAAATGTTACCAATTTACTCTGTCCTCAAGTGACAAATGTTTTTTTGCAAACATTCAGGCTTTTGCACTGCAACATCCTACAGGCAGAAACCCCTACTGAAAAGCCCATTAGAATCAAATGAATGTCAAATTCTGCTAAGTGTTTGCACATGACAAACATCTAACATGGCTAATTGCAGATAAGTGTCAGGGTGAAATGTGTTTTGAGCCTAGGATGGTGCAAAATGGCGTTGTGTATTTCTGTTTTAGTATAGTAGTGATAAAGCCGAGGTTTGGAGCAAATGTGCCACGAGATTTCCTTTAGAAAAGCAGAAACGTTTGTCTGCATCTTCAGTGTTTGTCAGCGTTGAGTCATTGTGGTTGTTAAGGTCATTTAAGAAAGAGCAAAGTTAAACGCTTCTCATGTCTCATGACCGACATCTGCATTTCTTGTGAAAATAAAAAGAAAGGCACATACTGCACAGACTGTTTGTAACAAGAAAACAAGTCCTGGATTTATTTTCCTTACACATTCGGTGCATTATGAATTAGGGTGTCTGCAGGTTATGAAACAATTTATTCATTTCCCTTAAAAAGGCCTCAGAACTTGTTAAAATTTTTAAATTTTATTTACCAAGATCTTGATTTCTTTTTCTCTTGCCTAAAGGCAACAGAGTTAGTTAAAAATTTTTTATGTGTCAACTGTCAAGTGACATTACACATCCATACACTTCATGTGAGCCTGGTGTGATCGTTGATTGTCTGCACACGAGTCTGTTCGGTGCTTTTTTTAATTTTGCTGCTGCCAGCTACAATAGCAGCTCATTAACTCATATATATGTAAGTATGTGTCACATCTTCCAAAACTTCACCAAAATACTTTAATTGGTTAATCCAGTTAAACATTATCTGAGTGTAGGCTACGCTTAGTGAATAATTATATATAGATGTGAAAATTGGATGTAAAAAGTCAATATGTTTGTTGTTTATTTAAATAAATTACAGACCTTATTAACTCTACTTGGAATTAGTTGGAAAAAAAAACGGTTTTTTTTTGCAATTAGTTGATTATTTGATGATCAGAAATAAACTATAATTATATTAATAGATTCGTTAAGCAAAACATTTAAAAAAAATCCCCCTGCTGTGATTTTCAGCTGTTACTCTAATGCTATTTGAATTTTGAATAATTGATCACTTAACCAAAGCAGTTTAACAAATAGATTCACCGTCGTGCAGCCTTAGTCTGTTACAGTTTTTTTTTGTCTCAGCTGTAATGACTCCCCGTATTTCACATTGTGTTCCCGTGTCTGTTTGTGCTGGAGTTGTAGAGCTTCAAGTGCTGTAGTAGTGCTACTGGGCACCATCTTGTGTCCTGAGCAATAGCAGCAGGCTGTTCCGTGGCAGCACACCAGCTGCCTGTAGTTTAGGGGAAGAGGCACTGGGCTGGCCTATCTCAGATTTGGGTCTCTGAGTTATTGACCCTCGTTGATAAACCCCTCTGAATGACACGGGCATAATTCAGCCTAAAAGTTTGCACTGTCACCGGGATGAGCTCACTGTCTTCGCTGAATATATGGGTGCAATTTTCGAAATAGGTTTATAGCAATTCTTGAGAGAGGAGGGCGAGATAGTGATATTACTGACTTTATCACTGCAGCTGAGCAGCATCTAGCACCTCGGTATCTCTCTATCCCTCCGCTGTAGAGCGGTGAGGGATCACAAAGCACATACATTGTCTGTATTACTAAAGCAAAAAGAAAAAAACAGAGTCCAGCTCCTAATGGGGGGGCAGGGAAATGATATGTCATTATAACAGTAATGCTCTATTATCCGCTCTTATCATACACTTACATGTTTTTTCTTCCCTCTGGTTGGGTTTTACATTTACTTTAGTTGTATCCTAACTCAATAAATGTTGCATTGTTTGTCTTCTTGCAAATGGATCTTGCTCAGTGGCTATCTGGATAAGCATGTGGTGTGTGGTGCATTTTATCAGATGGACAATTTGCTTTGAATTAGTATTCAAGTGCAGTTTCTTATGTTGCCATTAAGGGCTCACTTTACTGATTTCCTTCTCAAGTGATATAATATGTGATCTAATGTGTAATTTAAGGACGTGATCAAATTTTGTTCAAACTTGTCTGATAGATGTGATTTTCAGTGTTCCGTCTCTATATTTATCCTAAAAATGACTTCTTGAAGTGAGTGAAATAGAATCACACTGAATGTAATTAAATAATGTGAGACTTGTTAAGCAATAGACAAAATAATGAGTCATTCTGTCTATAAACTGCACCTTTAATCCCATTTAATTTTTTCCCCCTCCATCAGGCTGCATTCTTAATGTATTTTGTCAGTGTAATGTGAACAGCTCATTGTTGAAAATTCACCGAATCTCTTTTCTTCCTTCTTCCTTTTTTCGTTTCACGTGTGGAGACAGAACCTGAACCCATAAGAATCTAATATACTGAGCCCAGTATAGTGCATCCCATAAATTGATTTTGACCCAGCCTTTGAACAAAAGGAACACTGTTGCATTGCCATCCGCGGCTGATGCCACTCCCTCTTTGGCTCACGCTGAATACTCTCCTTTAATAGTGTGATGGGTGGTAGCTGACTGAAAAAAGTGCCTTATTTAGTTGGTTGGGGAGAGGTAGGCAGAGCAGGGATGGGGTTTCTGTGACTGGCACCGATCAATCACTCTGTGAGGGGAAGCTAATGAAGCAGGCTATGGTTTATTAAAGGGTTAGCAGAGAAAAGATTACTGCAGGGCCCAGGCTTCCCAGAAGCCCAGTGAAGGAGGATACAGTGCATCGCTAATGGTTAGGGGCTAGCCGTAAAGCAATCAAGGTGTTTACTATAATCTGGCTCCTATTATGTGATCTATTATGTGGGTGTGAATAAAGACGGTGTTGAAATGTGTCTTTTGGTTGAAGTTGAAGACAAAGCAAACATTACAGCGCTAAAAATCTTGCTGTTTGCGATCAAATTGACACAATCTGGGGATGCCAGATTGCAAATTTATGGTATAGAAAACACAATCTTTCACAACATGTGACCTCTGCCAGTTTGCCGTTGTTTTGGCATTTGAAAATAGAGCCCTGATTTAAGGCAAACACTCGTCGGATGAAGTCAGTAAAATAACCTTATTCTGAAGAAATATGAGCACGGTGAAACCGAGGCACTCTCTCAGATAGTTTGAAAGACAAATGAGTAGCAGGGGAGTGAAAAATGCAAAGCAGATGTTTTTCTCACCGTTTTTAATGGCAGCAAGACATTACTGATGCCATTACAGAGACCTTTTATGGCTTCTTTTAATCCCCTGGCCTGCCTGAGGAAAGGAACCCCTTGTGGTGCAAAGTAGCCTCTTTACTTCGGAACGACAATTTGAACCCATTTCCAACTCACTTCCCTAATCTGCCACACGGTTTTACATGGCTTCCTCTGTAATTATTCTGCTCTGAAATCAAAGGTAAAGAGGCATTAAAATGCACCTCCTAGGTAAACATATGCTGCTCATCATATAGGGCTTCACTCAAAAGTGTCTTCAGTAACAAATAGTTCCAAAATCCTGCAGCTTGGGCATAGCTTTGCCTCCCTGCTGCAACTTATTTCGGTCATTTGGTTCACATTTTCAAAACAAAGCAATGCCTTATAATGAGATCCGATAACTGGCTTCTAACTCCGGTTGCACATTGGAGGGCTTGATTTACATAGAGTGTAGCGGCCGTTGTCTGCTTCGTGCATCAGGCCTAACCTGTAAAGCTCAGAGGAGCACTTACAGGGGTCTGGTTAGGGGCTAAAAATGAGGAGGAGATGAACTATATGGCTCCGTCCCGCAGTCCAGCCGACAGTATATCAGCGGAATCGCAGCTGCATGGGTGTGTATGTGTGAACGCTCTGCCCATAAATATCTCCCCCAACCCCAGCCCCCCCCCCCTCAACCCACCCCAATGGGGCCTCTCTGATGGTGATGGCGAAAGGATGTCGCTGTCTGGGTGATTGAGTGCTGCTGGTCCTGGCCCTGGGCACATCCCTGCGCTCTGAGCCCAAGTGGGAGGCCTACTGCTGAGCGCTGGCCTGAAGGGACTAGCCTGAAGGCGAGCAGCCGCACAGCAGCAGGATGTGCCTCTCCTTCTGTCTCTGACAGAAGAACACCAACTTGGTGTAACAGCTTCATTCGTTATTACCGGAACAGGCAGTGGAAAGTATTTAATTAGCCTAATGTTTTTAGTTTTAAAGTAAGCTATCTATATGATGTATCTTATATTTATATATACATGTACAGCAGCCTTATCTGAACTTGCACCCCATCTCTCTAAGCCGTTGTCATCCTCGCTCACTCAGAAATCTGAAATAATCAAGGCGCAGTAATTAGCCTCACTTGCTGTATTGTAATTGGGGGCAGAAGGAGGTTGCTCAGTCTATATTTTTCCCCTCTTTGGTAATTGCAGACTTTAATGTGCCCTCTGTTTAATTTCTATATATGTACACATATATGGAAGCTGGTTCCCATAGATGCCGCTGTTATTTCAATGCCGTGGCTCATGTGCCTTTCATCAGTCATCAGAAGCTCCAGCGTTTTTGAGAGAGGGGAGAGTTCATTTTGGAAACCCACTGTCTATTCCCTTTTTGGGTTTCAGTGCCGTCAGCCTTCCCACTGCCTCCACCATGAGATCCTTGACACTGTCCAGGTCCGTCCTACTTGGCAAGAGGGAGAGCTACAGAGAAAGGCAGAGTTTATTTCCTGTTCTTGTGAATCATATATCAGTACAATTCCCCTCTGTGCTGTTTGGCAACGGCGGAATGACGGGTGTCATTTATCATACGGACTGAAAGAGGCTGTGGGAAAAGGGATTTGAATTCTTCTGGAAGTGTGTGGACTCTCCTTAGCGGTGAATCATTAAACGGAGGAGTTTTTCAACAGGGATATGAGTAACTCCTTTGCACAGCTACTTTGTTCCCCTGTTTCACTGGCTGGCTCAGTCATTAAAAGTCTCAAAAATAAGATTTACTGGTTTTATATAAATTGTGAAGGGACATGGCATTTAACTTGTAATTGGGGATTTTGTCCTGCTGAATCCATTAAGTCACTCTTCAGTCTTTGGTTTGATGCAGCTTCGTGCTCCCACTTTGCAAGAATTATATTTAAGCTAATTTGAATTTACAAATTTGATTAGCACTGCATTTGTCAGCTTCTTGTTGTCCTGCTAAGTGATGACATTTTCATCTTCACCATACAGTTATTTTCTTCCTCCTTCAGGTTCTGTTGACTGGTATTTAAGATTGTGCTTTATAAACATTTTGTGTTCCTTTGGATTTTTCTCTTCACTTGTCAGGGACGGTTACTATTTCCCACATTTTGAGCTGGGTGATCAAAGAAAACGACTTTTGATAAGGCTGTCACCAGCTCTTCAGCTGCACTGGCAGAAATAAACGTGTCAAGCTTTAACTTATCCTCTGAAAAACATACTCCCAACCCCTGCTGCTCTAATTGAGTGTAACTCCCAGAAACCTGTGAACACACATGCAAAACTGAGCAGATCATAAATCAGGCTTCTATAGACAGCCGCTGCCCCCATCCCTCCCCAAAGGAGCTACTGGTTTCCATAAGCTGCCCAGAAATCAACCTCTCCTTTATGATATTTTTGCACCCACCATTCTTGGGGTTTTTTTTTTTGTTCTGAAAGTTAGTTGAAGTCCTCATCACATGAAAAGTGTCAATAAGGTATTGTATAGGGAAATGGTTCTTGGTGTGTTTCAGCTGTCAGCAACTGTTAGCTGTCTCTCATGTGCAGATCACAAAGTTTAAATGTGCTGTCAGCAAGTCCTCAGCTAGAAATAGACGTGTTGAGGTTAGCCTGAGAAGCACCGCCACCCCCTGCTGCCCAGTAGAATGTGGATCCATCAAACAACGTGAACACATATCAAATCTGAGTGTAGAGGTGTAATGAAGTACATTTTCAGGTTTCGAGGTGTTTGTATCTGCTATAAAACAAAACGATTCAAAGCTGCCTTTGGTCTGTCTTTGTGTAGATAAAGATAAACTCCATTGAAAAACACCTCTGATATCGATGCTATTTTGTAATCTTTACCTTTAAAGCTGCAGCTTTATTCAATGCAGAGGTCTGGACTGCCTTCCGCCTTGCGGAGGGTAATATTTTGATGTTTTCTGAACCCAAGCTCTGAGTGCATGACCCCTCCCAGAGGCCCTGAGTCCCGGGCCAATATCTTGACATGTTAGCCTGCCACCGCCTGCTAAAGAAGAGTGTAGATGCCCCTGAGGTAAATGAAAACATTTGGTTCTTGCCAGACCTGTTCACATCTCAGCTGGGCCACATGAGCTGGCAGGTGACGCGTGTACTGAGGAGAATCGGAGACCGCAGCGGTGGCCTACTTCTTTTCTCCCACACAGGCCGTCTAGGCCACAACCCAGAAACACAGATGAATATGTTCTTGGCTCAGAAAACACCCTGGTGAAACTGACAAAGACTGACCCGCATCCAGGTGAAATTCAGGCGCATTCTTAGCCTTTTTATGCTTGGGGATCTCTTTCATTCACCACAGTGGAGCACAGACCAGCACAGCGCTCGTCTGTTTTTGAATCCTTCTTCTGGGTCAGTAGTTCCTCACCGTTGTGTCTCAAGTTGATAAAATCCCCTCGTTAGTGAATTTAGAGGTTTATTTAGTGGCTGTGCATCATCCTCCTTTTTGTTCGGTAATTTTCAGAAATAGACTTGACATTGTGTCACCATCTCATATCAACAACTGCAATTACCACACAATCCACATGCAGGTCCCACGGGGGAGCGTGATTGCAATTAAAAGCATGGGGCAAATGTTAATTAAGTAAACTACTTCAAACTGGAAACAGCGACAGTTTTAAATGTTTTTACTTTTAACCTTGTACTTCTTTTTCACTCCCGTTTATATTCAGAGCCCGGTGCAAATTAGAAATGAGACACAATTTCATTTTTTTTTTAGTTTCCTTACATTCCAAGCTCTGAAATATTTCTACATTTTTAATTGCAAATTTAAAATGAAATTAATAATTTGCCACCTCTGCGAGGTTGCTCGCACTTCCAATTGAAGCTTTTTCACGACCTACTGCTGTTGGTTCATGTTGAAATGTTGTTCAGTTGACTTGAAGACTGGTGCTGGATAGCACTGCAGTTCACCGGGTTATTAAATCAGAGGGAATAACAGGCCAAGTTCTGGCCATTCTTGTGATTGATGAGCCAAGCTTTATTTGCTGAGGCGGTGTGTTTGTTCCTGTGTAATTGTCTACCAGATGGCTAAGCTAACTGTTCTTAAATGCCTTCAGACCTGCAGGGGTCCTGGGTCTTAACATTTCCCCTGCTAATGACATTATGCCTGCAAACATCTTTTTTTCCCCTTAACTTTTCTGATCTCTAATGTGCAGGATCAAAATGACTTTGCGAGGCATTTAGCTCAAATTATTTCCTCTGTACAATTCTGTTTTTAATTTCTTCAAAGTAGATGTTTTCTAATCGCTCTGTTGGTAAACTCCTTTGCGAAAATGAGCCCACTCATCTCGAGAGAGAAGGAGAGGGAGACTGAGTGAGAGAGAAGCAGGCCTCCACTTTACCTGTGAGGAGTCAGATTGGAGGAGAAAATGGATCTAGGTGGCAGTGCGAGTCATCAATCACAGCCCCTCAAGGGGAGCTGCAGCTAAAGCTGCTCTGAAGTGCTATCTGTCAGCTGCTCCGATCCAGCCGGGGGACCAGAAAGGGGCCGTATCGCCACCCATCAGCTCATACCCAGCACACAAGCGCCATGTAAACATGTGCAGGTGTGCCTGTCAGAATAACCCTCGTCCCAGTTCACAAGGTCATGCATATTTTCACAAACGGTCACCGTTAGGACGTATCCTCCTTCTTGGTGATTTTCGAAGAGATGCTGCGCTTCCTCTAATAGATTTTTGATTGTTAACAGTGGTGGGTGGTTTATTGTAATTTAAAAATGAGCGTGCCGCTTTCCTCCGTCCCTCCCATTCCAATCCCGGATAAAGCCACCAAGCGCTTCTCAGCCAATGTCGAGCCGCGTATGTCGATACCTCTCAAGATGGATAGTTGTTCTGCATGCTTATTGATTCGGCACAGGCCAGAGATATAAGTATCATTTGTCATTTCTGGAATTATTTGGAGTCCTAGTTAAAACCCAGAGTGGGGGGAGATGGTCGTGCCTTGGGGGGGTTGGTAGTTGGTGGGGGAGCAGCGAGTTGTCTGGGCTTTGATGAATGACTGCATGGGTTTTTGGTTTTTACTGCGAGCGCCGGGGCCCTTTAGCTGCTATTTGCTTTCACTATGGTCCAAGAAAAACAATGCGATGGGTCCAAGGACTAGCAGCATCGTCCTGTCATGTAGTGTAACGCAGCGAGCAGGGTGGTCCAGGCAGAAGAGTCAGGAGGAGGCTGGGCCTTGGACAGTGCATGCTGCTTTTCCAAAAGACCCAGTAGGTTATAAGCCTTCCTGCTGCTCTCTAGTCCCAGCTGCCGGCCTTGAAACACATGCAATGAATTTGAATATTTACTATTCAGAATTTACAGTGTAATGACAAACAGATCTCAGTCTTTAAAAAAACATACAATGGGGACGAGGAGGGATGTTATGTGGTAACAGTAGCCCCAGCTTATCCCCTGCGACTTTGATTATGTCCCATTTTAGGCAGCAGGCCAGCAGCAGAGCTGGCTTCATTACTGTATGGATCATCTTTTAAGACCGTTTAAGATCAGAGAGAGCTATCGGCCATTAATGACACAGACTCCAAGAAGTTCATTATGCTCAATCCATTTGATTCATTCAGCCGAACAGTCAGTTTTCAGAAAAGTGGAGATTTATTTTCTTCTTTTGTAAATGTAATGAAATTGTTTCATTTCCATTTCGGAGCGCAACTTGAAAGTTGAGTCAGACTGTTTTGGAGTTTGGTGGAGGAAAAAGTGTTTAACAGAGGAACATGTTTAACAGCAACAAAAGAGGAGAGAAGAGAAACCCCCGACACGTGAATGACAAGTAATTATTTCTCTTGTCCATCAAACTGTGTTTTGATGCAGGGATGCGATCAAACATGATATGAACAATCTCAAGCCTTCAAATGAAAATGATTCTCAAATCGTGCGAAGCCGGAGCGCGAGCTTTTGTGTTGAGCCGCTGCATGAATCATTCATAAATGTGCGCATATACATGAACACGCGCACTCGAGCGCACTGGGCAGGGCACCCTTTTCTGCTGGACCAATATTATTGCCACAGCTTTTCAATGTTAGATGACCATTGTGTATTCATTTCCATTTTGGCTTGCCAAAATGTCTTCTCACAGCAGGACGGGGATAGAGAGGGAGAGAGTGACAGCTTTGTGTGTCTTTCAGTGTTTGCTGCTGAATATCCCTATATGCACTGGGCTGACCGGCTGCCCCCTGATCTGGGGACAGCGGACTAGGCCAGCCGCGCCGTCTCTTCTCACACTGCCTCAGAAACACTCGTGATTATTAGCAGCTTTACAATGCGCTAACCTAAACTGGGTTATAATAAGCCTGAATAATTAACGACGATCGCGGCGTTATGGTGTAGTTGTAAGTATTAATTTGTAGCAGGCACATGCTCGCTACAGTATGTCACGAAAGAGGGTATTTGCATTAGTGGGGCAGTCTTCTCCATTTTGTTTGCCAGAGCAGCGAGAGGACAGACAACAGGGGCCCGGCTTAATCCCTTTGGAGAACTAGTGCATGAATTGATATATCCTCCTCTCTCTCCGTCTCTCGCTCTCTCTCTGCCCCCCTCGCTAATGTCTTTCCTAGAACTTGAACAAACAGCCAGTGCGTGTAGAACACATAAGACAGATGTTTAGGATTACTTTCACCTCATTGCTCTATTGTGTGCACTTTAAGGGAGCTCAGCTGATGTGGAATGCCACTCATTCAGGCTCTCTGCTCTTACAGGGCTCCTCCTGCTTATCAAAGTGCCATCTGCACTCAAGACAGAGCTACACAATGTTTAAGAGTGGGATGCTGGGAAGATGGATTCAGTGTTTTTGGGTAATAAGACTTTTATACGCTAAAACCGACACAGTAGCAGTGTATGCAATTACTGGTGGTTAGCTTTTGTTCATTTTTGTCTTTTAAGAAACACGGCTGTTTGGTGGGGGCGCCGGATAAGAACCCTCTTTCTCCCCCACATCCCCCTCATCTCAGTGTGTGTTTACAGATGTAGAAACAAATGGGCCAGACACATATTGATATTTGTTGAGGGGTGACATTATCTTTTAGCAGAGCACTTATCTAATCTGGCTGCTGTGGGAAGCTGGAGGAAGTGGCTATGGGACGGGGGCCGGGGATGCTGCATCTTTAATTACCATTGATATCGCAATAGAGAAAAGAGGGGTAGAGGAGCATAGCCGGGGGGAGGCTGGGTGAGGGGGAGCTGAGAGAGGGAGAAGACCCGTGTTCACTTTTTAATTAAGGCTCCGTAGTGTAACTCGTCAATGTACATTATTGGAAGAATGAACGTCAATGCCATTGCTTTTTCTCCCCCTCCTTTATCTCTGTCAATGATTCAAAGACATGATTTATGGTTCGTCTCCGTCTTTCAGGATCATCCATCAAGCGCTGGCTCTGCCGCAGCGCCACCCGTTGTAAATCATTCTGAAAGCCTGTCACTCATTTCCATTAACCGTTCCTCTGTCGCTCTGGTCTCCGCCTCCCTCAACCTCCTTTTTTTTCTCCCCCTTTTCCCACTCCTTTCTCCTCCCCCCTCGGTGCACAACCTACAGCCACGCAGGGTATCAGTTCCGTGCCGCTGCTTCGTCCGCCTACCTTCTTTTCAATAAATTAACCACTTTCTCCCATGCAATGAATAAAAAGGCTCTGCACTCGTCTTGCAGTCGGCACCTACTCCTCCTCCATTACAGCCGAACACCTTAGAAATGTCATGCCGCTGACTCGTAGGCTAAATGAGGATATAGCGCAGAGAAAATATTTTTGTTGCACCGACTTTTCCAGTGGCAATATTTGAACAGCTTTGATATGTTTGGAGTGTTTTATCAATGAACGTATTTCGCGCACGTATAGGGCGCTGCGCCTGGCTTTATTATGTTTCCTTCATTGTGGATGAATTTGCCATTTATGCTTTCATTCGGAAAAGTCTAACAGTTAATGGAAACAATATTATGTCTGTAATTATTTCGTGCAGTAAAAGCACCCTTAGTCCAGCTATTAAAATGCTGTTGGTTTTCTGTAAATTCTACCAGTAGCTTAATTCAGACACTCTCACAATGACTGTAGTCTTTAACCAGTTTTTATAGAAACAGGTCTTATGAACAGAAATAATTGGCTCAATGGAGTGACTGTCAATCTCTTACAATGGTTGATGTGCCTGCTCTGGGGAGCCCAATTCACTGGCTTCTTTTTTCATTCTAATCAACATCTAGATATCAACACAGCAGAATACCCACAAACAGCAGAAAGCCTGTTTTGAGGGGAAACTTTCAACTATTGGGTGCCAACACATTTCACTATTTGGGCAGCCATTGTTCTCCGAATGGGCTGTCAAAGTGACAATGCGCACCAGGCAAATCCAGAAGTTTGCACTTTTCAGAAAACAGCGGGCCCTAATCATTTTGTGGAGGACACTTGACAACAAATTTGCCATTAAAATGAATCTGAATAGGAGGGAGCGGGCTGTTTTGAAGCATTTCTGCCTCTCTTACTGCTGCTTGTCTTGTCCCACGGAGCTCCAGGTTTGGCTGCCTTGCTTCTCTCCCTTTATGCTTGCCATGAAGCAGCCTTTGGTCCCACTAGAAACTGACAGTACCATGCTTCAGCTGCAAATTCACTCTGTAGCCTCATTGTATTTAATGAAGGGAAAAAGTGGCAATCTACTATTAATGAACTTGGAATGTAAAAAAATGCCTCCCTTTGCTGAAAACGGCATAAAACTGCTTGTACAAGAAAAGCTTTGGCTGGAGCCCATCCAGAATCTAATGAAAGATCTATACAGGGACAGAGCGGGCGGGAGGAGTTAGTGAAATGCAGATTGTTTTAATAGAATACACACAGTCTCTTCCAGCTGCACTATCAGATTCATCAAGGCCTGACCTTGATGGAGGGCTGTTGCTGTTTGGGAGGGCCAGTGTTTAGGGTTCATGCAAAGTTTATGATGCGGGGACTGTATGCGCTGTATATGCATCTACTGCTCTCGAGGGAAAACTAAATGGAACAGCGTCCAAAAAGACTTGCCACTGGTTTTTGATGCTCTAGTATTATATTATGAAATAACACGATCACAAGGAAATAAAAGTTCAATTCAATAATAAGGATAATTGCATCCGGGATGTCGCCACTCAGATGCAAAATAACAAAATGCTCCTAAAACATCAGAAAATGATTGAATTGGAATTGAAACCCTCTTTATTTAGTCAGGCTAGTGAGCATGAAAAACAAACAGCACGTTAGGTGACTGCAGGCCATCATACCTTTCACTCAGTATCTCATAAAACTCGAACAAAGGCCTTATGTGTTCAAGGCAGTGGTCCTTTAAACGATGGCCCACTTTCCTCCCCGCTGCCACGCAAACATTCCTGACTGACATTCAATCAGGGAAATTTGAACCGAAGCAAGATGGTCTTTTATTAGTACCGCCCTGTTTGCTCGACTGGTCAGCTCCAATATGCGAAGCGGTTTGAGTGGCGTACTGTAAGATGATGGGTTCACTCTCTGATAAGGGTGAATGAGGGGTAAACTGCTATTCTGCAGAAAGGAACCATCAGACCTCATCATGTTGCTCCTGGAGAGCCGTGTCACGGGCTCTTCAGAAACCAAGTGACAGAGCGGCGCGAGGCTGCTCCCCTCCCGCTAGTGGAAAACACACTGGAGCTGAAGCAGCCCCGCTTCTGCTCCACCAACTGGAACTTTATCAGTTAGGGCAGAAAAGATCATCCATAATCTGGCAAATATACGCAGAGGCTTTTAAGCCTCTTCAGTTGTAAGCTTATACATGTTCTTGAATTTTTTATATATACCTGTTAGCGAGAGACTGCGGATTCTGGTTGTGCTGCTAGCTACACAAAATACCTCATTACTGTTTATTCAGCAGCCAGTAATTTAAAGCATTAACTCGCTTTTTTTCCAGCTCTTCTTAATTACAGCTAGCCAAGTAAATGTTATGGATTTTTAAAAATCTGCCCCCTCGTTTTAATGAAATTCAGTCGTTTTAGTGGAGGAAGAACCGTTCACATAATTTACTTAAGAAAATGTATCGATGCTGTGCTACAAAATACGACATATGTGAAAAATAGAAAGGTCAGCATTAGAGATTTATATGTTTTTGGATTATTCTTAAATGCATTTAGATACACAGTATGAGTACAGCTCATACTGAACCAGAGACCAGTGGAAAGCTGTGTTAAACAGATTCGGATCAATGCTTATTAGCAGTGCATTAGAACTGGTAATATTGAAGAGACTGAAAACTATTTCCAAAATTCAGGCTGCCTGACACATTCAAAATTCCAGTTGTTATCATATGCGCATACAGCACCTGGCTTTGTGCCGTCAGTGTTTAAAAAATCCTACGAGACAGGAAGGAAACATTATATGTATAATTGTCTCCTCTGGTGCTGACAAGGGACCCTTTGGTGAGACGCAACACCAGGCAGCATCATATAATGTGGCGGCTGTGGCACGTTCAAAGCGATGACTTGGGTGCTGGAGTGCAGATTGCAATGCTCTCCCACCGCTCACTTCCAATTAGGCAGCCGGCCGACTGATGCATCTCAGAGCAGAAGCTTCTAGTAGGCATCAAAAGGAGCAGTGACTTCATGTTGAGAAGGGGCTCCTGGAGTTAGACATTGCAATCTGATGTGGCTCAGTAAATACCATGATTAGCATCCATGCAACATGCAGGAACAGACTTTTACTAACTCCCACATTTGTGTCATTACATAAAAATGTCCCATAACTCAAACTAAACATGCTCGAAAGCTGTGCGACTTGTGCGCGTGAGTGTGTGTGTGTGTGTTTATTAGCGATTGTGCATTCCAAAGTTCTCTGTGTTTTTAGTTAACAGAATGTTGGTTGTGAAAACATTTTTGATTAATTGCCATAATTATTGTGATCATTTTTGCCCAAATGAACAGCCAGATGGCAGGATATGGTGTCATATTTGCGATCCTATCATATTAATCTGGCTCCGGGTCCATCTGAGCACATTGTGCCATTTGTTGTGTTCACAATCTGTCCTCAAGTTGTCCGTGTCTTTTTTTGAGCTTCCAGTTTTTATTTGATTATATTAGACTATTAAATATTAAAGTTGAGGGTGGATGAAAGCAAGGCATTTATCTGCATGAATAGCTTGTGTTTAGTCAAGTACGTAATGCGCTTTAAGTTACATCTCCTTCATGCATACAAAAATTAACAACAGTGTTTCTGTCTCATGGATTTCTAGACAAAGCCTGAGAAAGATCCAGCAAAACTACTTTGCAGGGACTCGTGGCTGCTTTTAAAGCCACTTCACATTATCTAGTCTTTTATATATATTTTTTGCAGTATTCTTAATAACTGTTTGCAGCTAAATACAACACGATAAAGACTCAGTCTGTCTGCAGAGTTTCCAAGTCTGTTAACTGCATCGTTGGAATCATTTAACACAAAAGTGCTCAAACTAAATAATAGGTCAGACAGGATCTAATGACACATTCTGATTTAAAAGCAACTCAAAAACTGTTTCATTCTGTGATATCAATTAACCTCCAGACAAATTTTGTCAAAGGGAGCAGGCTGCGTGTGATTGTTCTCTCTTTACTCTGCAGTGTCCTTGGGCTCGGGGAGACTGTTTCCTGACAGGGAACAATGAAGAGAGAGGTGTTTACAGATCTTTACAGATGGCTTCGGGGCTCAGAATTAGGTCTTCGCCGTTTCTCATGTGATTCAGTTCAGAATTAACTTCAGATGTGTCATCAGGACTATCATCAGGATGTCTGACAATGTATCTGTTTGATCTTGACGTGCACTTCTCACTGAGTTTGTCAGATATCACTGTCAAATATTAAACCTTGTGGCATGTGCGCGTCTCATTCTAATGATAGCTCACTGAAGAAATCACATCGTGGTGACTTTTATAAACACATCATGCTGTTTCCAACATTGACAAAGAGGAAAAAACTTCACAACTTTGTTTGCAATTATGTTTTGTACAGCAAGTACTTTCTGAGTGACATTTCCCACCTATTTATAACAACAGATGAGCAGACGGTGACTAAGTGCTGCGCCACGTAAAGCTACAGTTAACTGGGTACATTGCTTAGATGTGAGTGAAAGCACAAAGTGGAAACAGATACATAGTACTACATTTACAGACGACCCGGAGAGAAGCTTCAGTCCTGACCTGCGTTGTTACTGTGTGCTCTGCCGATCCAGCAGGCCTCTCTCTATCTCCTTCTCTCTCTTCCCTTTTTTTTTCTCTTCACGTGGCATAAATCCGGGAGATGAAAATGTCATGGAGCAGGTTCATTTTGCAAAGAGGTTTTGATTGCCATGCGCGTGTAATTGATTGTTCCAAGGACAGGGGGAAATCTAGAAATGTCATAACAGTCCTGCTTAGGTTGGTCCCACCGCTATGCAATCAATGAGAAGTAAAAAGAGATATTGATTTGCGAGCAGCAAAAACTGTAGCTTGAGACAACCGGGGAGCACTGGGGAAAGTGGCGCAGACGTGCAGACCTGTCACTGGCACCTATGAATTACCCAATCTTCTCTGAAGATAGTGTTACCTCGGATACTCACAAAGTCCTGCGATGGGTATTGCAGCTGTCCATTAGCTAAGCTCCTCGGGCTGCTAACTCTCTGTGGCTTGTCAGATTAATGAAGGAAATGTTGACCTTCCAAGGGATAAATGTTGATGTTCTCACCATTACAAAAGTTTCTCCTGGCATGTTAATATCGGAAACAGAATGCCCTTTTACAGCTGTCACATACATTTCTACAATGACTGACGCATTTTGAATAGACTCACTTCCTCTGGGAGAGGGGATTTCGCTCGATGAAGATACTAATGCTGAAAAGTTGAGTTGTAAATATAATCTCATGTACGCTTTTAACACCGGCCCTGTTGGACAGCATGCCACCATGAAGGTAGCAGTAAATATAATCTATTATTTTCTGTGCAGTTAGCTGTTTTTCTCTGGATGTATGGGGAAAAAGCTTTTGGCTCAGAAACAGGCTGCCGCTTCTGTAAATCCCAGCCTCGCTATGCCAAGAGTCTGTTCTAACGGATAAAGGTTATAAACACTTCAACCGTCTGATTTATGATGGACACCTCAGGTTTTTTGACCTTTGCATATCTCTGTCTGAAGATATAAATTTGTAGTGACACAGATTGGAGGCTTTACAGCAGTTTATGACATGCTAAATCTCAAGCAAGGCATGCCAGCCTCTTGTTTTCTAAGGCTAGCTGGGCTACGAGTTGCCTCGTTCGGACTCCGAGACAACATTTTCAAAGCCAGCATTTCTTATTCTTTCTGATTTATGAAAAAACAAGAACTGTGCCCAAGAACTAGAAATAGCTGTTCACTATTGTTTTACAAGATGATACACAACTTAGTGCTTATGCTTTGAACAGTGCTGCTTTATGAAGCGTATCACTTGACAAACATGTCACAATACAATGATCACTCTTGTAGGTGTTTGGTTGTTTTCACATTGTCCTTGAGTGTGCTCTTGGATTAAAGAGTAATGCAGCTTGGCATGGCAGCAGTTCTGTGGTAGATCAAGAGCTGGCAAAGCACAGTTACAAATGGTGTGAGAAGCGGAGTTAGACATGTGGGTATCTTGGAATGATCCCCTCTAGAAGGTTAATTGGTGCCTCAGGATGTCTGCTACTGGGGGCATCTGATAGAAAGGCATACAACAGCAGGAAGGGCAGCTGTTAATCTCTGTCAATTTCATCCTCAAATACTAAGATGAGGACAAACATTCACATTAAAGTCGGTATAGCTTTGTCGTATTTCCAGGAACCCAGTGTTTATCCCTTCTTTGTCAAATGCACAATTATTTTACTAAGAGGGCAGTAAATTTCTAGGCACAGGAGATGTGCAGAAAATGGCCTGCACTGTAAATTATGGTCTGATCAAGGAGTGAACAATTTTCCTTTAACCACCACCAGACCGGAAAATACTGTTCTCCCCACTTTGGTGAACATTCTTGCTATACTTTCAGCTTTAGTGATGACTTTGAAGAGAGATGACATCAACTGGCTGCTTGTCAAAGCCATTGGTGTTCTCCTTCACTGTGAATACTATATATAAGACTATAAATAAAAAATACCTCTGTGCTCTTGACAACTCTCTCCCTTAGCATCAAGGGTGTTTCGGAGGCCATCACAGACCTCGGCTGGCCAATCAAAACATTTCTCTTGCGGTAGATCAAGGTCACAGCACATAGGGGCTCTTGAGTCTGTGTGTGTGTGTGTGTGTGTACAGGCTCTTGTTCGCCAGGCCCTGTGCTCGATGTTTGTTTTGAAAGTCCGAATCCCATCTCCATCTCCATCCATTAGCTATCAAGCAGTTCATCTCCCGGGTTTCTCTTGAGGCACTTGTGAAATATTGATAATAAAAAAGTCGTACTTTCAGAAGGCAGAGAAGACGAAGACATTCTATGGGCTGCCCAGTGTGGGACTTCTGAGTGCTCGGCTTCAGTCATCCCCTCATGGAGTGCCCCTTTATTCAGAACAGAAATATTAACCACATGAAATGCATAAGTGCCTGGACAGGGCTGTTATGTCCTATTCATATTTAACTCGGAGCACATCTGCCGCGTCTCTCCCAAAATGCACATTTTCCAGCACGACTACGAGGTGGAAAATATCTCAGATGTGTGACAACTCTGACAAACTGCATTTACTTTGTTTGCGATATTGTTGGCGTGGGTTGCCGGGTAGTTAGATTTAAAATAATCAGAAACAGTTATTGTCAGAAAGGTTGTAATAATCTTCTGTAGCCGTCTTCATATGCCACGCAGACCCTGCAGCCACGGCTCTGTGCTGAGTCAGAGTTTCCACTAATTGGATGATGGGAAATGTGTCAATTAGAAATACTGTTGTTTAATTATCTGTTAATTGAAGCAATAATGTTTGTGCTCTATGAGTTGAGAGAATGAACAGGTGAATAATGAAAGAAGTAATTGCTGTTTATGAGACTGTCAGGGAAAATATAATGACTTGACAGATTGCCAGTAATCTTTTGAAATTTTGTATAATTGTCTGGTTTTAGCACTGATAATTGAATCACTTTTTCCACCAGCGTGATCAACATTTGCATCGGGACCAGTGTCCGTATTTACAATATACTTTTATTTTTGCTATCAACAAAATCAGTTGCCCGATGTCAAATTACAGAATGCTGAAAGAATATTCCGAATAGTCTCATTTTTCTCAGCTATGGCTTTTAATTTATTTCTAAATCACTGAGGGATGTTATAATATCTCAGTTTATGTTAAGCCATTCCTCACAAGTGGCTTCAGGGAGTCTAAGATGTTATCCAGAACAGCAGGCTTACATTTTCATTGCAGTTTTGAGGCATCTATAATCACCGTGGAATAGGTCATTTGCAATAACACTCAACAAGCCCCAGAAGAATCAATTTCCTTTTGTCACTCAGTGGCCAATGATTGTTGTAAACATCTCAACTTGAGGCCAGGGAAAGCTTGGACACAGCGCTAAGTCAATGGCCTGTCGTGAATCAAATGGTGCTGTTACACCAGCAGCAGTCTGTTAGCAGAAACATTATGTCCACCTATACTCAGCCGCCTCCCAAGGCACAAGGCAATCGCCATTATGCTTTCTGGAATAACTTTTGCTTTCACTGTATAGATTGTTTAGAAATTATAAATTAACGAAACTGTTGTTTCACAGTGTGTTTTTAATGTTATATCTCTCTTGCTTTTTTAGTGTACGTGCCCGATGAAGATGCCGCTCTTCAGGATTCCATCGCTGAAGAAGACGGAGATAACGACACTCAGACTGAAGAGGAATGCTCGGAGAAGACCAGCCCCAAAGTGTCTGAGGACAGAGAGCTCGACAACAAGAGCACTAACACTTACAGCAACCAGAACTCTCCCATTAGTGTCCTTTCCAATCAAGAGGCAGAGTTGGAATCGCGCCTTAGCGACAGCAGTGACAGGCTCTCAGACTTCAAAACCTCATCGCCACCTGAGAGCCAGCGAGACGAAGAAAGCAGCACCTCCAAGCATAAAGAAGAGACGGGCAGCAGCTTAGAGAAAATGAGGGCGGCCTATGCAAACTTTCTCGCGGATTCTTATTGGACGGGGATAGGAATGGACTTGAAAATTGGCAAAAACACCAGCAAAGCCAACTGTGACAGCACCAATGGAAGCACCAAGAGTGAGTTCGACTGGCACCAGGACGCGCTCTCTAAGACCTTGCAGCAGACACTCTCCCCAAAGCCTGCAACCAAACCCAACCTCTTTAGCTCTGTGCACCTCTACAGGCAAACCACCAAACCTTGTGGCTCGGTGTTCACGGGAGCCAGCCGATTTCGCTGCAAGGACTGCAGCGCTGCTTATGACACTCTGGTTGAGCTGACAGTTCACATGAACAAGAGCGGGCACTACCAAGACAACAACCACAGCAAACAGAGTAATTCCTCTGCCTCGTCCTCCAAATCTAGGAAACGAAATTTGCAAGACATGGAAGGGAAGGAGGATGCGCAGAAAGTTTTGAAGTGCATGTTTTGTGGCCATTCTTTTGACTCGCTCCAGGATTTGAGCGTCCATATGATTAAAACTAAGCATTACCAAAAAGTGCCTTTAAAAGAGCCGATCCCAGTAATCACACCCAAATTACTGCCACCAGCAAAGAAACGGGCTTTCGAAACGAGGCCCTGCTCCCCTGACTCCACGACTGGTGTGTCTGGCTACACTGAGGCACAACGAGCTGCCAGCATTGCAAACGCCAACAACAATCGATATGGATATCAGAATGGAGCGAGTTACACCTGGCAGTTTGAGACGTGCAAATCTCAGATTCTGAAATGCATGGAGTGTGGAAGCTCCCATGACACCCTTCAGCAACTGACCACACATATGATGGTTACTGGACACTTCATCAAAGTTACAAACTCAGCTTCTAAAAAGGGCAAACAGTTAGCCCTTGACCCCTTGGCCATAGAGAAGATCCAGGGTTTGGCTGAGCCTGCTGTCAGTGACACTGAAGGAGAAAAAGCGTCTCCAAAAAATCCTTCCCCAGGGAACTGTGAGAAGGATAGCCAGGGGGAAGGTACTTCAGACAAAATGGAAGAAAGTGATACTAAAGATGACAAGCAAGAGAGTGAGGATCAAAAGGCCGGCAATGGGACTTTTAAGTACCCTTATCTACGTGAGGAGGATCTTGAACAGGACTCAGGTGGAGGAGGGGACATTCTTAAATCTTTAGCCAACACAGTGGCCTCTGCCATAAATAAAGCTCAAACAGGGACACCGAGCTGGAGTGCCTACCCAAGCATTCATGCTGCCTATCAGCTCTCTGGCATCATCAAAAGCGCCCCTCTCTCAGCATCTCCACCTACTCAGCTAAAGCAGACGTTCAACCACAAGCTGAGACCGATTGCCCCAAAGGGGAAGTTATACCACAGTGCTGTGGGAGTTGAGGCTCCCCAGGGACAGCATCAAACTGTGGACATCAAAAAAGAAAAGGTTGGCATTAGCGATGGTAAAGAAAGTCAGAATATTAAGTTTGATCTGGTGGAGAATGATGACAGCGATTGTCAGGACGATTCCTCTTCCTCTTCAAAGCTTGATACAGACTGTGTGAATGAAGGGAGTGAAGCGATCAAAGGAAAGTTGAGCCCAGATTTCTCCGACAGAGGCAAGACACCGAGCCCCACTGCCAGCAATGGACGCAGCACTACTTCAGAGCCTCTCTGTGACACTCCGGATATACTTGGCATAAACCCTCTTAGTGCACTGCAGTCAGTTCTGAACAATCATCTGGGGAAAGCAAATAAGCCCAATAACTCAAGAGTAGATAAACTATCGGCTCACACACAGTCTATGTTTGCAGACATTAATCGTAGCAGCGAGAAGTCGGCTTTAATGCTCAGAAATCCTGTAAGAAATAAGCCTGATAACCCCTTTCTCTTTGTTAACGATGACCAGCCAATAGATCTGACGAAATCTAAACACAACAAGGCGAGCTCCCTGCTAATGCAGCCCTCCGCACCGATGCCACAGAAATATGCTCTGTCTGATATCGCCGATATGGTTAAAGTGCTTCCGAAAGCCACCACTCCAAAACCATCAATACCATCAAGGATTCCATCTATGAAACTGGAATCGGATGTCAGGCGCTTCGAAGATGTCTCAGCGGAGGTGTACTCCGTCCACAAGCGTAAAGGTAGACAGTCAAACTGGAATCCGCGCCATCTTCTCATCCTGCAAGCTCAGTTTGCCTCCAGCCTCTTCCAGACCTCTGAAGGAAAGTATTTGCTCTCGGACCTCGGCCCTCAGGAGCGGATGCACATCTCCAAATTCACTGGCCTGTCCATGACTACCATAAGCCATTGGTTAGCAAATGTAAAGTACCAGCTGCGGAAAACGGGAGGGACCAAATTCCTGAAGAACATGGACACGGGCCACCCAGTCTTCTACTGCAATGACTGCGCTTCCCAGTTTAGGTCACCCACCACATTCATTTCCCATCTGGAATCCCATCTCGGGTTCCAAATCAAAGACATGTGCAAAATGCCGGTAGAGCATCAGACGAAGGTAGAGGAGCCAGAACTGTCAAAGGCCCTCAGCGTCAGAGCCACAGAGGCTCTAGTCGCGGAGGAGGACATTGACTCAAAATTCAAATGCAAGCTCTGCTGTCGGACATTTGCAAGTAATCATGCAGTCAAACTCCATTTGAGTAAAACTCACAGCAAATCCCCTGACAACCATTCACAATATGTGGAAATGGACAAGGAGTAGTTTTTCATATTACCATCACCTTTTTTTTTTCCTTTTTCTTGCCTTTTTATTTCAATACACGGGTCAGATATTTCAACCATTTTTCAATTATCATTGTGTAGTGTGCATTGTAACGACTTAAAAAAAAATTAATGGATTACAGCAAAGACACACTGGTTAGAATTTGTGTAAGGAAACACTAAGAGATACTTTTGCACCCTGCTCAAATGCATCACCAGTAATGAAATGTATTACTGCTTGAAGAAACATTATTGCTGATGTTTGCATGCAATAGCCCTGGCTATGACTACTATTTATTTGTATGATATGTCAAGTTTCAATTGTATTTCAAAGACAAAATAATGACTAACTGTACTTTACAACCTCTGTGATACAGTGCAGCCGCACAGACGTGCAGTTGTTGAAGCAGGTAGCCTGATAACGCGATCACACTCATGCAGACCTGTACAGTGTATTGCTATGTAAAGATGTTTCGTGTTGCAACGATAGACGAGGGGGGGAAAAGCACTTTAATAAAAATTTAATCACCAGTTTAGACTCGGATCCTGTACATGACTCAAAAATAAATTAGACAGTTTCAAAATAAGGCTCTTTCACATGTAAATATATTTTAGAAGGAAAAAGAAAACGTGTTTCATGCAACAAGGATAACAAAAAGGCAGATGATACCTGTGATACCTGCACCTTTTTTTACTTATTCAAATAAAGAGTTAACATTTGATTGCCTTGTATTTTTTGGCTCCCTTAATTTGATTATTTTCCTACTTTTACACATAATAATCAGCTGATATGATTCACAATAATAATATAATTCACACAATAAAGCCTTTCCGGTTATTCATACTGTATCAGCTGAATGTGTGGACCTGTAAAATACTGTGAAACATTCATTGAAATCTTCGCAGGCCACACAGAACCTATACACGACAAAGAACAACATCACGACACTATAGAGCACGCCACACTCATTTGTTACCTTATGACTTTTAGATACACTTCAAAGATCTTGTTGTCAGACTTTATTGCTTTCCTGTGAATGCTGCCGCAAGATGGTATCATAACAATTAAACATATTTCCTCCAGCTCTATTATTTCAAGGCTATTAAAAATAATTGCCTCCTAAATTCATAAACATTTTATGCAATTCATCTTTTTTTTTCAAGCAATCAAGTCCTCAATTACCTCCACCCATCAAATCTCTATTTTATAACAGGCAACTGACATTTGATGGTAAATGGGAAAAAGCACATGGGCACTGTGGTGATTTGAATGCTGTGACACCAACTTGCCCCCTATTGTTGGAAATGAGCAGGCAATCACGTTGTTCATCAGATGACTCCTAATGCAGTTAAAGTATTCAGCTATAATTTCTCCCTGCATTTATAATTACTGTCAAAGACCACACACCTCAGTGAGCAGATTAAAGCTATAAATTATTTAGTGCCTTTCTTCGCCGATGGATCTCTGATTTGTCTGTGGGGCCATTATGTTTTAAAGGAGCAACTTACTTCTTTTTTTTTTTTTTGAAGCAAGCATTGTCCTTAAGCTGCAGCAGAATGCTCTGCAGAGAAACAATGAGAATACTATTGGGGGTTTTTTTGTTCATTAAAGCGAGGCTGTGCATTTTGCAGCACATACTTTTTCCATTTTTATCTCAAATGCACGTTGATTTGCCGTAATTCTATCCACAGCAGTTATTCAGAGCATATTTAGTCTACAAGTGCATTTTGAAGAATCAGCACAACCTAGTAGAGACTTACCCAAGGCTAACTAAAGAAAAATGCTGTCATCAGTGCAGCCACAGAAGGAAATTAGTTGTCTCTGGCTATAATTTGCCCTAATAAGTCAAAGTCAATGTGGGATTTATTGTTGGTACACAAAAAGCTCGTATGGATGTGCATTTTTTAAGGTTAATAAGATTCTTATCGTGAAATAATTTAAAGGTGCAAATCAAAATACATATCCGCTGTTTTCAAATACACATTATTTTTTCTAATGCGTGATTTATTAAATACCTACATTCTTTAGGTACCATAATCATCATAATTAGGTGAAATAACCCCATTATTCTTTGGGTGCTTTATATTCATTTTGAGTGTTTGCATACATTAACGCTGTTAATTGCATTCTACATGCAACATGTCATGGCTAATTACTGAACACAGACACACCCACAGACACATGCACGGTGGAAAAAAAAACAAAAAACCTGGTTGTCATACGTATCAGTGACGCTAACGCGCTCATACGTGGACCTAATATAAACACAATATAAGCTTTTATTTGTTGCAGTTCCACATTAGCGCTGGGTAGATGGCCCAGT
This sequence comes from Copadichromis virginalis, assembly GCF_057382275.1. Classification (NCBI taxonomy): domain Eukaryota; kingdom Metazoa; phylum Chordata; class Actinopteri; order Cichliformes; family Cichlidae; genus Copadichromis; species Copadichromis virginalis. The sequence continues at coordinate 28,352,696 of NC_140637.1, forward strand.
GATGAAGCATGACTCCGTTCATGTTGCTCTTAATGAAAAAAGAAATAGAATTAAGAAAACATGTAGTGAACAGTGGATGCGGTCACACCTCGCCCTAAATGGAATGAAGCCAATTTATTATGTTATTTTCACTATTAATAACATTGATTTTTACAAAAGTTCAGCTGTGAAATTGTTTTGAAATGTTTTAAGGCTTTGCAAATGTCTCAGTGTCCAAATACCAAAAGTGCTTCTATTATTCCCTCCTTGAAGATACTTTCTAAAATAGTCCTAATGGCTTGGCTGAAAAATCAAATTATGCACATAAGTATACTTGCGTCGCAGATGCAGTGATAAGCGACCTTAGCAAAATTGACGCCAGCTCGCATCTACGAATCCTTTGTCAATCTGTCATTAAACATGCTATCAAATAATGATAAGTGTGCGCTCCTTGCTTGCACTGGCGTGCGTCTCTCTGATGCTGATGTGCTGTAATAGGGCAAATGTGCATCAGAATTTGCCTGCTTGGATACACACAAAACATTTACACTGTGCTTGACTTTGCTTCGCCCCGTGCCAGACAAGCATGGATTCACTTGCATCATCTGGCCTGTAAACCGGAGGTGGCGGGGAGGGAGGAGGGTTCAAAATGTTCATCACACAGCAGCAGCAGCAGCAGCAGCAGCAGCGTAATGACGAGCTCATGTGTTTAATGAAGGGCTTTAGAACTTATAGCTATAATGACCCACATCCTAACTCCCTTTACTCCCATTTATTCTCCCCAAAGTCCTCAGGTTATTACGTCCCTCGGAGAAATCTCCAACAAAGAGCGTCGCATTGCTCTATTCCTATCACATATTACATATCAGAACATTTTATTGCCCTACAATGTACTATTGAAGACACGGTGACATGATATTAGTTTTAAATATGGCGAAGAACATACTCTAAATATAAAAGTAGTAGAGGGATAAAAACAACGTATCCTAATGCTACACCCCTGCCTTCCATCTTTATTTCCTCCTTTTTGTGGTTAATAATAAGCTCTAAAATCTGCCTTCTAATGAATTCTACCTCCTGAGAATATGAGCACTGCAAGACAAAGAGTTATGCACGTATGTCTGCTCCCTTACATACATCATATCTTCCAAATAGCCCATAGTCCTCCACTGTTAATGGTGTTGCTTCAAATATGCTAATTAAGCAAAAATAAGTGATGAATGGAATACATTTGATCAATCAAGTAGGCCTAAGCCCCTGGTGCTGCATATTCATTGTACATCATGAATATGAAACCAAAGTCATTTATCAAATATCAGTTGCACATTTGTATCTTATTAATCATACATGCTGAAACTTCTGTCTTGTCAAAAAAGCTGAAGGTTGATGAAGCACTTGCAAAAAGGATTAAACTCAGGGAACTCAGGGTGGTGCTTCAGTTATAATGCATGAGATATTCTGAAACTTTCAGAATCTTAAACAGTCGGTCCAGCCACGCTCCTGATAATGCTCAAGCGATCTTAAATCTTTGCACATTTGGCTTTTTAATTATTTCTCCCCCCCCCCCCCCTCTGTCTTTTAGACACCACTACTGCCAGTGCTCCAAAAAGGATGGGTGACTAACGTTGTTATGTTTGAGTCATTGTCAGTGAGACGGGCTTCATTCAGGATATTTAGGGCTGTACTTTAGCATGTAAATAATTCATTAGTTTTTACATTTGTATTCCAATATAAATGTCAAATTTAAGTAGTACTTTACCTAAAAACACAATTAGAATTTATAAGAAGTAAACATTTAATAGATGTTTACAGAAATGTATAAGAGCGGGGATAGTCATAATAATATAAATGTGGACGACAAAAATGGCAAAAACGAACCAGCAAATGTTTGCATGTTGCTTGCGAACGCTGAACAGGGTGGCTTAAAGTTGCCAAATTGGGGTAGTTGTGGGAGCACGAGAAGCCTTTGGCAAAAGTGTAAATGGATGACTGAACAAAAGATTATTAAATACATTAAATCCCCTTCATTTTAAACTGAAATGTATTATAATAAACAAAATGATGCCATCAGTATTTTGCCAAGCCGCTGTGTAACAATGTGTGGAGGTTTTCACTGCCATCATATAGTGGATGAGAGAACTAACACTTGATTGCCAGCAGTTCATCAGCGCATCCTTCATATTTTTCACCCAGCCTGCCTCAAGGCAGCGTGCTAGCTCAAATTGAAGCTGACATCTTCCAAATATGAAAGCAACAAATCACACATTTTTATTGGGCTTAATCTCCAGCCTAGCCCCTTGCAGACGTCAGCACAATCACGGACGCTGCTCTAATTCTTGCCGACTGGCTGCTTGTGCCTCCCAAGCATCTCTGGACTCGCAGAGTAAAGGAAGAAAGTGGCCAGACACCAGAGACAGGGGTGACACCTAGGCTTATTAGGAGGCTTTAATATGGCGGTAGGAATGTGTGCAACTCATCTAACAGGATTGTGCTTTGAGTAATCTGTGGTTCAGCTGTAAATAGAAATTATATCTGGAAACACGTCATATTGATTCTTGTGACAAATGAAAAGGGAATTTCCAAATTTGACTCAGTGGATTATTCAGTTGTGTAAAAAAAAAAAAAATGGTTACAGGGAATGCAACTACAATTTAAAAAAAAAAAAAAAAGGATGACTGGAAGTAAAACCAGGGCACTGGTAATAAAATTAATGTCAATGCAGCAAAATTTTTGGAGGCAAAAATTGTCTAGTCTGGAATTTTAACAGCAGGTGCCTTTTTCTGAACCCACATAAAAGTGTAACTGAAAGCAATATAAAAATCCAGATGTTGATGATGAAAAAAGTGTTTCTTTCTGTTAATAATGATACAGAAACAGGTCTGATGCACTCTTTTAAGACTATGAATCCCAAATGTTTTTGTGTTTGTTTGTTTTTCACTTCAGTGTAACCTCATTAATGATTTACACCATGCAAAGACATTTGTGAATGGACTTTGAAGGTTCCTCATTTGAACACTGCATAGACTGTACATAAATGATGGCTACAACCATTTATTTTGAATGCCGCCATCTTGGAGTTTTGAAAAGACTACATGCTCATTTGTCTGCTTTGGCCCCGCCCTAAAGCAGGGCCTTTTTCACTCTAACAAGGACCTCAGTTTACAAAATAAATATCATATTCCAGCGGTCCCCAACCTTTTTTGCGCAACGGGCCGGCTTATGTCCGACAATATTTTCACGGACCGGCCTTTAAGGTATCGCAGATAAATACAACAAAATAAAACCAGTACTGGTACCAATAAAAAGATTTATTCATAACACACGGGAAAAGACCCAGGGAAACTGAGTTAACGCTAAAAAAAAGAAAAAGATAAAAGCCAATTGAAAACCCTGAAAACCTTAAATTTCACACCTGAGTCTCAACTGTCGTGGCCCAGTATCAAACGACTCATGGACCAGTACCGACCCATGGCCCGGGGGTTGGGGACTGCTGTCATATAGTAATCAACACAATATGAAACTAGCAACTGAGACTATACACAAATTGAACAGTGTTCACTGTACAAATGTCATAGCTCAAGTCCACATAGACTTGTCAGCTCCCATTTTAAAAAGTCCACTTTTGCAGCAGAAACAAATGTAACTTTTTGATTTCTGAGGCTGTACAGGGAGTGAATTTCTTTCTTATTCACCCAGGGGAATGGGCACTTTAAGTGACAGGCGGGTGCTGACAAGCCCGCTGGTAGGTGTTGCATTAACTAACTGAGGTTATTGAACCATAACTTTGTACCTTACTAACCAAGCTTGCTAGCATTAGCTGATAACTGAACTCTCCATCTTGTCTAAATATAGTCCCACCTGGATCCATAAAAAACAATGACTGTGGCTACAATGTTAAAAACACGAGGCTTAAATTTTCTTAAATCAACATAGTAAGTTGGTGGCAGCTTCTATCTTCTATTTACAGTCTTTGGTGTGACCTGAGAGAGAGGTGGAGTTGTGCCCATTGATTCTGTCACTTAAATCAGCTTAAAATCGGACTGCAAGCTAGAACACCTCTGAGTGTAGATACAGAAGAAGTCAGCTTATCAGATATTTATAGCAGGTCCTCATGTCTGCTTAGGAATTGTAGGCAATATAGGCAGCCATTTATATAACAACAGTAATGAACTGCTTGGTACAGTTTATCTCTATTGTGTTGCATCAGCTGTGGTCTTAAAACTTAAAACTGCCCAACCCATTTCTTAAATTCATGTGCATTAAGTGCAGTGCTTAAACTGTGAAGCAAAGTTTTAAGCTTATTCAGATCAAATCTTAATGTTGTCAAATAAAAATGCATGAAACTACAAGTTAATGAAGATAAATGGTTACCGGGTCCAGAGATGTGAAACTGAGCTTCCCAAGTACATCCTGAGCTTTAATGCCGATAACAGACACTCGGGTTAAGAACAAAACATATCCTAGCAGGAGATATGAAGATTTCGCTGGGAGCAAGCAGAAATTCAGTCACTTTTTGTCACATTCCAGCCAACAGAAACCTTTTCTTTTTTTTGTAAGGCTCTGATACCAGAGAGTGCTAGTGTGTGTGACAAGGGGATTTCAAAGATAAACTGAACTAAACAGTCAGTGCCAGAAGGAGAAAGATTACAAATGACTACAGCTTCCTGTAGCACTAAGCACCCACAGATGTATTGTTGCAGTAATTTCCAGCTTGATGTTAGCTACAGTGAAAAAACAGCAGCTTATATGACGACTCACACCTGTAAACAGCCCAGAGCCTGCTGTCAACCGGGCAGACTTTGACTTTTACTGTAACTTACCCATCAATACGTGACATATTTGTAATGATATGGTAAAAGTATTCAGAAAATAAAGCAGCTCCTTTGGAAGAAAATTGGCTAGTTTGTTGCGCTAGCTGTTGTGGTCACGTGAGGACTTGAAAAACCGAGAGGAAAGTCGAGACTTCACTGATTTGTCTGCTTAGGGACGATGCAAAAAGTCTTAAACTTGGTGCAATAAACATACCTGAGATAAATTTGGCTGGTCTTCACTTGAAGGCTCTTTGGGCAGCTCTGCCCCACTTTAGCTGCTATTTTTAGATTGCCACTTGGAGGTCTTGTGGACTTGTGCATCCCTGATGCGTGCAGTATCACGTCCACTATGTCATGGTGGCCTTTCAGCAAGGATTTAAATCAGGTGAGCATGGTGGACAATAAGAAAAGGTTATGTTGGCGTGGCCATCAAGCAAACATGGTTGAAATGACAATTTTACTTCAGTCTAAATTGATCTAAAGCAAAACCAGAACCACAGAAATTGATTGACAGCTTATTTGGTTAATAAACGGTGCTGCACCGACAGCCATGTAGTGGCCAGCAGTATTATTGGACCTCCTGTTATAATTATTTACAACATATCTATGATACTTATTCTTATCTATCAGTTAATTATGTCTCATTTTTTGCCTGGTGAACTTACTACCATCTAATATCAGCATTACCAATGGTGTGAGTGAAGTAGCATACAGATTATTTATCTTATTGGTTAAAAAGACTGACTGTGGGTGGCCAAATTTACATTTTTCTTCTCTCCATTTGTTGTTTTGTTGATTTAATTATCTTCTAAGAAATAAAAGGATACAATAAAACCGTTCTTGTACACAGATGTCATCTTGCTAAAAATCCAAACAAATTGAGTTCACTTTTAACAAGACTAAACTTTGAGAAAAGGCGGTCAGCTGATAGTTGAACAACGTCTTGCGCTGTGATGAAGTCGCCGTGTGCCTTACAGATGAAGTTGCTTCTACTGAATTTTTACTGAATGACAGCAACACTCTGCACTGACAGTCTGACTGTGGGAGATGAATTCACAGTGCACAGCCGTTCTCCTGGTTATACTCTTGACCTGATGCTCCACCTAAAGCCCAAAACTCCTGTTTGGGCTCTGGATGATAGCCGGAGCTCATCCACCAGGGATGATTCTCAACCTGAAAGTCGAACCCATTTCACACAGAAGTCGATGTTTGCTCTCTGCTCATATTTGACGCGTGTAGCGAAACTGCAGCCGAGCACATGCGAGAGGTCAGAGCTGCGTTTCCAAGGAGAGCTCTAAAAACAGAAGCTAGGCTGGAGGTGGTCCAAACGTCCACAAAGACATAACTTTGGAGGGGCCAGGTAGTTCATTTATTTTTATTATTTTATAGTTGGAGGTGCAGGACTTTAGGATCACACCTTGTTATCATTTCCCTATAAAGTTGATAAGGCGCATTTGTGAACAAGCAGTTGCCTATTTGCACATCCAGGAGACGACAGCTGCATTTGTTCAAGGTTATAAGCTTGTGGGAATAAGTTATCAGGATCTTTAGATGCCAAGGTTCACCAGTTTGTTGCTGATAAGAGCTACAGCCTGGGTTTATAAGCAACTGCTTGCAGCTTTAAATAAATTTGATGGAAACGGTCAGAGAAAACCAAAACAGAAAGCACAATGAGCTGATGGACACTAAAATGCTCTGCTGGCCTGACAGTAACATGGGGCCAGGGTGAAGATGCTCTTTTAAATATGTTAAAGGTAAGTTTAATGCAACATAAGAGTCGTGAAGCCACTTCTTTTCATATCGAGCTAAATCTTGAAAATGATGAAACTAACAGCTGTGTTTTTAGATTTTCCGAATTACACATATGAGCCCAATAGAAACAGCGCAACATCTGTTTGCTCATTTATGTGTCAGACACAAAACATCAGACATGACTGATCTCACTTTGACAAAATGTGGAAAATGATTCATATCGCCGCTGCTTTTCGGCAATCAGAATTACACTGATTGGTCCGAGGGGAAATTACATTTCAAAACAAAGTGACACATTTGTTGCTGATTGGTCCAGATGGGGACATTTTGGGTGCGAAATTACTATTACTTATTTTTACTAATATAAATTTTTCGAAAGCTGATTTTTTTAATCAGACATTATAGAATATTGATGCTTTTAATCGTTTCAGTTTATCGACTTTCAGCTGCAAACGATTTAATGCAGTTTTTTGTAACATCGTGGCACAGCGAGATATAACATTTATAAAATCCAAGGAAACAGCCTGGAAAGAATTTGACTGTCAGCACCGTGCAAGGTCGTCCTCGCTGTAAACTAACAACCGGAATTGGAGGGGATTGGATTCGGGCCCCTCAGACGCTGTCAGGAGAATTCGGGGTTTGTTGGCTCTGCTGCAACCAGCCGTCAACAAGGGCACATGCATGCTTACGTTTTGCCACTGCACATTTGTAGGCGAGCAGGAGCATTTTCATTCCCTCTCTCTTCTTGTCCACATTTTTCACTAGGAGCATATAGTGTTCACACCTTTCTATTAATGGACCGCTTCCTGACTTGCAGCCTTGTTAGTCCTGAAGCCACAAACACTTATTCCTCACTTGTATTTGGCTACAATGTAATTTCTGCTGCTACGACCGCATAATGTAACTACAATGACCTTTTTGATTGACAAGCAATTTTAAAATCTGGTGATTTGTACGTGTGCTGTAACATTACGGAGTCTAACTCTACCCAGATGCACTATAGTCTTGGTAGAAGTGACACTTAAAAAGTAAAACAACGAATCTGTAACAAGTTACTTCAACATCTGACATAGCTGTATTATTTTAACAAGTGAATGCTCTCATTTCCCCTTGTCTATCAGTAAGCTTGAATGGATAGTGGCCAAGAGGGGGATGGGTTGATGGATAGATGGAGAGCTGGGGGGGGGTTGCACACAGAGCTCTCCACCTCTTGCCCTCCTCTGCTGTCATCTGTTGCCCCACAGCAGGCCAGAGGTTGTTGGCGTTTTGCTCACTTGTAATCCGTCTCACTGTCTGGCTGCCGGCTCTCGGGTCACCTGCCACTCAATTTGACATGAATCAGCATTGACGCCAGCAGATTTAAGCTATTTCTCTCAGCCTGTAAACACAGCCTGGGTTCATGGGCCTCAAGCAAAGTTTGAAAATAATAAATAAAACACCCTTCACCACCTATCCAAAAACTACTGAATGTTGTCTAATGACCCATAAGAGCATGAGAGAGCATGCATAAGAATATGGTTAGACATGTTTTTTTTTTTTCTGTCATATAACTCGAATTAAATATGATGTGACAATCAGGTTGTGTTAATGTGACGTGATGTGCTGCTGCAACTCACTTTTCCTGGCCCAGATTAGGGCACAGTTTTAGACTGAGAAAACACATTGTTGTAGCAGTAAATCTCCCATCAACCCGACACGCTGCGGTTTGATAATGTATGGCAGATTTCTTCAAAATGAAATGTTTTTAGTGAGTTTCTTTTGAGATACTGAGTCAGATGTAAAGCACATGTTAATGCTTCTCTGATTTTAGTTTTTTAAAACAATGGAGATTACGGCCATGAAATTAAATGACCCTGTAAACAAATAACACAATAAATGAATAAAATAATAAACAAATAAACAGTCTACGACGAGTTTTTTCGTAATAAGTATTTGTGAAGTTTCCAGAAAATGGTCCGAAAGACAGAAATTACCTAGTGACCGGCAGTTCTTTGGATAAAAATACCTTGTTAATGCTGGTCAGAGGAGGAAAATAAAGAGACTTCTGCACAGAGACTTATGGGTTCTTCTGGCAGGATAATGTGCCGTGCCATAAATCTCACATCATCTCAAGCTGTTTTTTTAACATGACAACGAGATCAGTGTAGTCAAATAAACCACAGCCAGTAGATTTTAATCCAGTCGAACACCTTTGGGATGTGGTGGAACAGGAGAGTCATATCATGGATGTGCAGCCAACCAATTTGCAGCAACTGTGTGACACTCTTAGTCAATACAGACACCTTGTTGAATCTATGACCTGAAGAAATAAGGCAGCTCTGAAGGCAAAGCGCGGTCCAACACAGATGCACCTAATTAAGCGGTGGTGAGTGTATACAGTGGGGCAAAAAAGTATTTAGTCAGCCACCGATTGTGCAAGTTCCCCCACTTAAAATGATGACAGAGGTCAGTAATTTGCACCAGAGGTACACTTCAACTGTGAGAGACAGAATGTGAAAAAAAAATCCATGAATTCACATGGTAGGATTTGTAAAGAATTTATTCGTAAATTAGGGTGGAAAATAAGTATTTGGTCACCTCAAACAAGGAAAATCTCTGGCTCTCACACACCTGTAACGTCTTCTGTAAGAAGCTTTTCTGTCCCCCACTCGTTACCTGTATGAATGGCACCTGTTTGAACTCATCATCTGTATAAAAGACACCTGTCCACAGCCTCAAACAGTCAGACTCCAAACTCCGCCATGGCCAAGACCAAAGAGCTTTCGATGGACACCAGGAAAAGTATTGTAGACCTGCACCAGACTGGGAAGAGTGAATCTACAATAGGCAAGCAGCTTGGTGTGAAAAAATCAACTGTGGGAGCAATCATCAGAAAATGGAAGACATACAAGACCACTGATAATCTCCCTCCATCTGGGGCTCCACGCAAGATCTCATCCCGTGGGGTCAAAATGATCATGAGAATGGTGAGCAAAGATCCCAGAACCACACGGGGGGACCTGGTGAATGACCTGCAGAGAGCTGGGACCAAAGTAACAAAGGTCACCATCAGTAACACACTACAACGGCAGGGAATCAAATCCCGCAGTGCCAGACGTGTTCCGCTGCTGAAGCCAGTGCATGTCCAGGCCCGTCTGAAGTTTGCCAGAGAGCACATGGATGATACAGCAGAGGATTGGGAGAATGTCATGTGGTCAGATGAAACCAAAGTAGAACTTTTTGGTATAAACTCAACTCGTCGTGTTTGGAGGAAGAAGAATACTGAGTTGCATCCCAAGAACACCATACCTACTGTGAAGCATGGGGGTGGAAACATCATGCTATGGGGCTGTTTTTCTGCCAAGGGGACAGGACGACTGATCCGTGTTAAGGACAGAATGAATGGGGCCATGTATCGTGAGATTTTGAGCCAAAACCTCCTTCCATCAGTGAGAACTTTGAAGATGAAACGAGGCTGGGTCTTCCAACATGACAATGATCCAAAACACACCGCCCGGGCAACAAAGGAGTGGCTCCGTAAGAAGCATTTGGAAGTCCTGGAGTGGCCTAGCCAGTCTCCAGACCTCAACCCCATAGAAAATCTGTGGCGGGAGTTGAAAGTCCGTGTTGCTCGGCGACAGCCCCAAAACATCACTGCTCTCGAGAAGATCTGCATGGAGGAATGGGCCAAAATACCAGCTACTGTGTGTGCAAACCTGGTAAAGACCTATAGTAAACGTTTGACCTCTGTTATTGCCAACAAAGGTTATGTTACAAAGTATTGAGTTGTATTTTTGTTATTGACCAAATACTTATTTTCCACCCTGATTTACGAATAAATTCTTTACAAATCCTACCATGTGGATTCATGGATTTTTTTTTCACATTCTGTCTCTCACAGTTGAAGTGTACCTCTGGTGCAAATTACTGACCTCTGTCATCATTTTAAGTGGGGGAACTTGCACAATCGGTGGCTGACTAAATACTTTTTTGCCCCACTGTATATGACCATGATAGTAGCTACATTTATGACATTTGTGCTCGTCTAAAACATTATAATGTAGTATAATCTATTGATATAACTTAAGTCTTACAATTCTAACACTAATAAAACAAGTCAGTTTGACTTTATTGATCTGTAAATAGTTCAGTGATTTTTGTGGATGATTATTGTCTAGATCAGTGGTCCCAACCATTTAGTACTGGGCTGTCAGAGTTGAGACTCGGGTGTGAAATTTATGGTTTTCAGGGTTTTTATAGTTATTTTTTATTGTTAGCTCGGTTTCCCTGGGTCTTTTCCCACGCGTTATGAACAGTGTTGGGCAAGTTACTTTGAAAAAGTAATTAGTTATAGTTACTAGTTACTTCTTCAAAAAAGTAACTGAGTTACAATATTCTAAAAGTAATTAATTACTTGAAAAGTAACTATTGCGTTACTTTAAAAAACGTTTAACCCTCTGGGTTCCAGAGTATAATTGGCCATTTTTAACTACTTTTGATTTTCCCTCCACATTTCACCTTTAAAAACAGTTTATTTGCCTTGTTTGGGATCATCCTTTTCAGCACAACCTCACGTGTCTGAATTTACAGTTATGTTTTCATTTTGACATACAGTATTAACACAGTTGATCTAAAATCAGACAAAAAACATAAACTCCGAGTAGAAAAAGTTATATTTTTTACTGTAACAACCACAAACATGTTTAATGAATCATATTTCATAACTTTAAATGCAAATATAAATTGTCAATTTTAAAATCCTATGCACAAGTTTTGCAAACAGCAAATTTATTTGCATCCATTTACCTTTTACCTTGATTTTTTAAATAACCATTTCAAACTATTTACAGAACAATCAGCTGTTCTGCATTCAATAAGACACACAAATTATTTGTGCCACTCCAAATATTTCTGTCCACTATAAAGGAGAACATCACAGCCTGATACCTGCAGATCTGACAGCAGCAGGTTTCTACCTGGAGACAGCAGTCGCCTCATTGTTCTGACACACAACACAAAACTATCCACAACACTCCACACTAACTACACACTCCAAACACGTTAAACGTCACAAATCTCTCACATCTCAAAACTCGCTCTCTCTCTTTTTCTGCTGTCTTTCTCTCTCTCTCTTGCCGTCACTCCTAAAACTTCCCCTGTTTTTTTGTTTGTTTGTTTGTGTGTTTTTGCTCATAAGCAGAGAGTGCTTGCTAGCGCTGTCCTTAGACAGTAAACGTGACGAAACTATTGAGGAAAAACGCCGCGTATATATTGTTTATCATGACTCTGGTTTTACGTTGCCTATCAACACAATTTATAAACTGGTATATATCACCTTGTTGCTTCGTCTTTAAGTGGCCATGTGATTGGCTTACCACGCCTACTTTATTCTTCCTCAGTCAAACAGCAGCACTCATGTGATTGTTTTGCCCCTTCGCTCCAGGTGTTGTGCTAGAAAGTGATCGTGATTACCGTCCGCGGGAGCGCGCGCAGCTGCTTAAAGCTGTAGCGCTCAGATTACTTACGTAGTCAGCTACTTCCGTGCAACTGATATAAGATGCTGTAAGCTGAACACAGCTTCAACCATCTGTTTGTTGAAAAACAGTAACGGACCGCATTTTCTTGTTAGTAACTGTAACGGCGTTGTAACGATAGGAATAGTAATTAGTTAGATTAAAATGGTAAATGGCCTGTATTTATATAGCGCTTTACTAGTCCCTAAGGACCCCAAAGCGCTTTACATATCCAGTCATCCACACATTCACACACACATTCACACTTGTTACTGAAAAAAGTAACGCCGTTATTCCCATCACTGGTTATGAATAAATATTTTTTTGGTATCAGTACTGGTTTTATTTTGTTGTATTTATCCGCGACACCTTATAGGCTGGTCCGTGAAAATATTGTTGGACATAAACCGGTCCGTGGTGTAAAAGAGGTTGGGGACAGCTGGTTTAGATAACTGCTGCCTGTCTGATATAACTGACACTTTTACGGTTCACATAATACAAAATCCAGATTTCTTTCAGTCATAATGTAACATTTCTTGCAAAGAGTGGGGTTGTTTTGTTTGGGACAGGTTTAAGCGTTAGGGGTCTTTCAGTAAATTGTATGTCAGCCCACCAGTGAATGTATCTGAATGTAAACCTGACTAGCTTTAGTCAGTATTGATTTTGGCTATTTATTAAGAAAAGCTAAGGAAGTAGTAGCATGCTATTGATTTGGTTCAAACACCCAGTTATTATTTATTTGACTTGATCATTATTACTGTTTGTTTTATGTAACCTGTCAGCAACTGGTCACTTTTTGAACAAGCTTATCTGACTGGTTTTCTGTTTTTCATTTTGTCTGCAGGTATATGATATTCTAATAGGTTTTGTGTATGTGTGTATTTTTGTGTGTTTTCATATGCACATTGTCAATTCATTCATTTTGCAAGAAGCCAGCTTTTCCAAGTAGTGTCAGTTAATCAAATTAGAGTTCCTATCACAGTACTCTCGTTGTAATTCTCATCCTCAAAGTAAGGAATAATTGGTAGCTTGTCATGATGCATGCTCAATAATCAAGGTCAGGACATTAGTAGGTTGCAAAACTATGCTTTCAGAGTAAATTTCCCATCGCTATATAAAAAATCGGTACTCTGCAAATTACTAACAGTGCAGCGTATTTCTAGGTATCTCTGAAATCCAATGTGGGTTTATTATTTCCTAGCTGCTGGTCTTTTTTTTTTTTTGTTGACCTAACCAACATTCTCACACTGGTCATTGCTGTAAACCTTTTTTTTTTACTGTCTAATGTAAGAAAATCAGATTGTCAAAAATATCACGTATATGATGGAACATTGGTTGGCAGGTCACACATTGTGTGACACTTCATAGTGTTTACAAGTGAAGTGAATATTTTTGCAAGAAAAACTGTGAACGTGCAACACACTTTGTTGCTTTCACTGGCATAAAAACCACCTTAGATTTGGTTGTGGACACACAGCAGTAGTGCATCAAATAAAGTATTTAAATAATCTTACTTTACATTTATTTAAACAAGTCAGCGGTTTTAAGAATATCCTCCTTTCTCTGCATTGTTGAAGTATGCAAACTAATCCCGCTGCTAACTAATATCATAACAGTTTCTGAATCAATGAAGAAGACGCCTTACCAAGCGTGAATAGCATGCACTGTGATGATCAGTTGAAAACACTGCAAGATATATGTCTCAAACAGCCTGCAACATATCAAATATGCTAGAGTCATGTGTGAATAAACAGTTCTATGAAAGATCTTTTTATTTTTATGTGGAAGATGCACTGAGATTAACTTAAATCTAACAATGCAAATGTAAGAAGCAGGGATACAATGAGGTGCAGACAGACAGCTGTCACTGTAGTCCAGATTCAGACATGCACATGTGCAGTCTTAAAAACCCAGCCGCTGTGCAGACAGGGAAATCAATACAGCATTTTGTTATCTATCTCTATCTTACAACTTAAAAGAGAAGGATTATATGTCATAGAGTAAGCCCAGGCAGGCTTAGGCATAGATCTATCATTGTAGAGAGTCACAGGCCTTTTCCTGTGTAAATCATGTGTCACATGGGCAGCAAGTTCATTCTCCGGCCATGGAATACATTTAGGCCTTGGACACAGTCCTCCATTTTTCACGTTTGATTGAGTGCTTCCCTCCAGTGCTGGACCCGTAAGTAGATTATTTTCCAACATGACGCTTTCATTGTTCGTTTTGTTATTGCTGCCTATATCGGATCAAACTCGTGAAAAATAGCTCGGCGAGCTAAAACAAGTGATTGATACATTTTAATTACTCCACTTCTCTTAGGAGCGCAACCGTCAGAGCTGCCGAGGTTTTAACGTGACGAACGGTTGACAGCGAGACAAGAAAGGCAAATGACACACCTGTGGCAAAGTTGTGAACAAACTAAATTTCTCCCACCTGAGCAGTCAGTCCCGCACATGTCAGAGCCTTCAGTGCAACCGCAGGATCCCCATAAACCAAAACCTGAAACCGAGCTGAGACAGTGAATGATCGGACTTCATCGTTTACAGGACCCTCATCCTTGTGGATTTCTCCGAACCATCTCTCATCTGGAACGTAATGCTGACCGTGCGAGGTGGATAAAGTGAAAAGTAGCCACAGAAAATATGAACAGCCTTGCAGTGTAATACATCCTTTCAGGCAAAGATAAAGGACTCTGAAGAAGATGCTCTACTTGTTAAAGTCCTTGATGGAAAATGAAATCTTGATATTAAACTACAATATCAAACCAGTGATTGATTTTATATTAATGACTCTTATACAGCAACCCATAAAGACGTAAAGAAATGGATCCCCTCCACCCCTCCTTAACCCTCCAGTGGTGGGCAAAGGAAGGTAATCTTGTGGTGTAGTTAGTCAGGTGGGAGCTGTATTCTACAGGTATTGTATATTCTCAGTTATGGGTACAAAGATAGACCAGCAGGTAGTCACTCATTCAAGACATCTATATTACATCTGCGAGATAGGGTCTTCCAGAGACAATCATTCCTACGATTCACTTCCAACACACAAGAATCATCTTATGTGATGAAAGTATGTGAGCGCTGAAATTGTCAGACAGCTCCCACTTCTGGCTTTCATCATCTCTTCCCAAAGCATTTCGATTTAATTTAAGTGTGCCGGGAAGTGCTTTCATTTTGTTTTAATGAAGTTTTAAAACTTGGCTGATCTGTAATGTAAGCTGCTGCTACGATCCAACTCTCACTTACCTATCATCTGTACTCCGCGTGATTGCCACAGAATACAATATGATGACCTGTCAACCATTACACTGTGTGTGGGATATTCCTGAGTTCACTCAGAAGTTAATCACTAGTGCGGAGAAATAAGTCTGTCCTGGAGTTTCTTTGCTATGATGAAGAGCCATATTGGTATCGGGCTGTAAGTGCCCACCTCTTCTTTCTATTTATTAAAAATAATACCGCGTCCATGTACCTACGTTAATCAAAAGAATAAAGCGTGACCATACAGGATGATATAAACTAAAACCGTACACAGTGTTTATATTGGGACTGCAGCTACGCAATTTAATGTCAACATCGTGAGTGCTTTAATTCAAAGGCTTCCCTGAATGTCCTAATTATGGGCTCGCTGTGTGGGAATTTGGCTCTTCAAGTTTCGCATTGCTGAAAGTGACCCGAGATTACGTGAAACAAAGACGCGGTAAATGGCGTCATCCACACAAAGACAATGAGATGTTACGTCCAATGTCACGGCATTATGTTGGAGAATTTCAACAAAGAATTGAACCACAGACAATATCTGCTTGGAAATAGAGAAGGGTCTTAGCTGCCACATCAAAATGGAGAAAAAAAAAACGCAGCATAGCATTTGAAAGCCTAAAGGCTTAAACTAATACAAAAAATCTAATCAGACTAGCAATCCCTGATGTTAATGAAGGTGTCACACATTGCACAAAGAAAGTTGTGCCTGGCAATCTTCCATTTTTCGGCTGCCTACACCAGTGACATTTCATCTCACATTCAAAGAGCGCTGAGGCCCCTTAATGAAATGCATAATTAACATATTCTAATTGTGCTGAGCACAGTGATGGTTTTGACAGAGCTCACTTTCCATGTCTAATTCAATGCTAATTTAATCTGTTCTTTTCCCGCCGACATGACCTTTCTTGATTGAGTTTCACCGCAAAGAATTTTTTGATGGATTGATTTATCAACCTCTCGGAATGCAACAAAAGTGCCAGTTTTAGACAGACGAGAGGGGAAAATGACGAAGACGATGGCAGGCGAAATCAGGTGACTGTGGAGGAAAACAATTTGATATTTTAAAATTAAATGAAGCCAGGCGAGCTATATGGAATTATGTCCGATGATACATTGCGGTATTAAAGCGCTCCTGCACAAAACATAGCATTTTGAATCCTGCAGGTCTAATGGCATCATTTCTCAGTCTCAAGCAGAACATTGCTTAAGCCATTCGGCTGGCGTACCTTTAACACGAGGATTAAGAGGAATCTAAAGGCGTCTTTATGACAGAAAGAGCAAAAGATACCGCCGCTATTCATGGATCTTTTTAATCTGAGTATTTACCAAAGGTTGATGCTGAGTAGGCAGCTGAGAGTATCTCGGCCCACTCGGCTGTTGAAATTCCCATTGTTTTGTAATGGGAAAAGGAAAATTATATTCAACAGAGGGAAAGACACTGACATAACATATAGGAGACTTTGCTTAGCTTGGAGCTCTGGGTCACAAATTTTAGGGAAATTGTTGTTAGCGATAATTTACTTTCGGAATACGGACGCCTTTTCCTTACAGATGTCAGATAATACATTTTTAGGCGCTATTCTAAATGGAAATGGAAACGACAGAAATTCCCTCCAACGTCTGGTTCCGTGTCCCAGTGTGAGAAAAAACCAAGGTGGTGAAATTAGGGGAGAAAGCTGGGGATGAGGAGGAATGTGGAGCTGTCAGTCAGTCAGTCAGTGGGAAGGGGGATTATGCAGAGCTCAGAGCAGTAATTGAACACCGTCGGGCCCGCCCTCATTTACATCTCAGCCTTCTGCTGGCTTTGATTGGCAGCTGTACATGAAATGCCACATCAGTTGAAAGTATGTTGTGAGCTGGCACTAACAATCCTGTGGCTCCAGGGAGACCTGCCATATTGTAATTTGGTTATCAGGCATGAAGGAAATAATTCCAAGTGCCAGGAAATGTGAGGCAGAATAAATGCTTCATTGCTGCAAGTTGCCCAGGGTGACAGTTCTTATTTAATGTACAAGAGCGTCCCGTTGCCTGTAGATTTGGGGAGTAGCAAAGGGAAGGGAGATGTAAACTAGGAGGTACAGAATTCACAGGGTGTGGGTAAATCGAGCCCCACAGTGGAAAAATACAGATAATCAATAATGAAATCAATTTAAATCATTTTGGGGTAAATTCTTTTCAGATTCAAGTGGAAACACTATTCAAACTCTGTGTTTAGGCTCCTACGTGTAATTTCCAGACAAAAGGCACAAGCACAGAAGTAATGCAGATTTGTGCGTGCCGTTGCATCATTTGGTTGACATGCAGCGAAAATGGGGCCCGAACGCAGCCACTTCTCTTAAGTGGCTCGGGCCTTATTTGTTTTGATGCACTGTTTTTGCATGGGGAGTCTTTTCTCTTGAGATGGAGCTGTCACATTGTAAAAAGAAGCCCCTGATGCTGGCAGCAGCCCTCGGGCAAAATGAAAACAAGTAAGTGGCATAGATAAATCATGCCAGCCAACGTCTTGTTGATGAATCAGATAAGACCAGAGCATCTCAGGAACACTGGGCTTAATGGAGGTCCCAGTGGCAGCTGTGGGTGGGTTTATAATGACTGTTGAGTGTTTCTTTTGTTTACTTGCAATTATAACACAAATCCAGACATAGATAGATAGATAGATAGATAGATAGATAGATAGATAGATAGATAGATAGATAGATAGATAGATAGATAGATAGATAGATAGATAGATAGATAGATAGATAGATTCTGTATTTTTCAATGTATTTCATAATTGTAATTCACAAATACACAGAATTGTTTATTTATAAACAATATATAGAAAGTTGTTTAGGAATAAAAGAGAAAAAACTAAAGTATACATTAAACATGGGAAAAGTGCACACTTATTTAATCCCACTGCTTTTCTATTAGTTGTCAGTTAATATATATCCAACTTCCTTATTGACAACAATATATATATTTCTAATAACACAGAATATATAAGCTATATAAAATACTAGTTATTATCAAATTATCTTGTTTTTACTCCAGATAGATAGCAGACATTTGATTATGTACATATTTAATGTCCTTAAAAGTCAAAGGTTAAACATTTGTTTTGTTTGCTTGCAGTTATAAAAGCAATCCAAGGTGAAACAGGTAAGCAATGGAGTTGTTTGGTTGGGTGGTCAATTATAAATATGGGGAATCTGTATGTAATGACAATGATTTTTGATACCTACGTTTTTTGATTTCTTCTTGTACTGTTTGTAGTTGGAGTTCTGCTGATAAATCACACTTGAGCAGGTTTTGGTTTCACTGGCGCCTGTCTACACCGAGTGTACTTTTTATTAGCACCATTGTACTGAAATTGGCTGGAAGTGAACAGGAGTCGTCAAATTTGTCCTCAATGAATACTAGTGAATGGAGATAAATGGCTATTGGCTACTAATAGTCTAATAATGGCTAATAAAAATAAAAAATGATTTTGGCTACACCTGCTTCTACACAAAAAGCCCAAGTTTTTATCATACTTTTTGCAAATTTAGCATGAAACAATATCATACTCATACCGTTGTTTTTGTTATAGGGAAACCCTTTTTGTTCAACATGACCTACTGCGTCAGTGGCACCTGTTCCCAGCTATAACTGCAGCAGATGTTAGTTAAATAAAACGAGAAACTTGCATGTGTGTACAAGAAGCAGCTGGGTGACTGTTGTGGCTGCTGTTCGTCACTCCCTGCTGCTTCTTGTTTGATGTGTGAAATCAAAATGGCGAATGCCGTAAGGTGAGTCGTGGTGCTGTAACACACCTAATACTCACAGCATGGTATTTTACAACAAACAAAATCCCCTATAAATCAAAAATGAAATTGTATTTTTAATGTATTTTCTGGAAAAACAGAAAAAACATGACCTCGAGAGGATTGCAGTCACCTGTTTTTTGTAATTTTAGACGTCATTGGTGAGCAATGACCAGGTTGTGGAGCAGATATCTGCTTGCTACACATGAAATATAAGGGGATCTGTTCCCAGATTGGTTGGTAGCATAGACTGTATAGAAAAAAGGATGTCACCTATTAGTGAGGCCTCATTGTAAAATCTTAAACTGGGTGTTTTTGCTGGTGGCATCTTGGTTCTTTGAAACTGGAACAAAGTGAATCTGACTGAAAAGCCATTTGGTTGTGACTTAAGAATCACAAGGTAGGCCCACCCTAAAGCATACCCTGCTTTTATCACCTTTTTCAGCTCTAATGTGGATTTTACAATTTACAAAATGTGCTTCAACACAGCCTGAACTCTCTTAGGCGAGCTTTTCTTGTCATTTCTTCAGGAATAGTTCTCCAGACTTGTTGAAGGACATTTTAAAGCTATTCTTTGGATGTTGGCTGCCTTTTCTTCCGTTCTCTGTCAAGATGATCCCTCACTGCATCAATAAAGTTGAGGTCCGAACTCTGGGGAGTCCAATCTATGACTGATAGAATCTATGACTGTGTGTTTTTCCATCCATGTGTGCTTTTATGGCACTGTAATTGGGATCTTCGTCATATTGAAATTTAGGTAGTGGTGTTGGAATCTCCACTGTTTTTTACAGTCGCTGTATGTCTCATCCATACACGTTGATGACAATTTGAATGAAAAATTTAAATCCATCACTCCGTTTGACCTACTGCTGGAATTTCAGTCCAGTACTTGTGTGACTAGACATACCTTTTCTTCCTGTTTCCCTATGATTGGCTTCTTGACAGCCACACTTCCAGTGAGGCAATTTCTGATGAGGCTTTAGAGAACAGTAGATCAAATGAAGGACCAGATGCATCTCTCAGGTCCTGTGCCAGGTCTTTGGATCTTTTTTTTCCCGATTTCTGAAAGACGTGACTTTCAGATACTGTTCCTCGGGTGTAGTTCGTTTTTAGGACTGTCATTTCTTCTTTTGTCCTCCACTTGTCCTGTTTCCTCAATTTTTTTTAAGGACACAAGCACACTGTGCCAAGATATGGCAAGTTCTCAACTAACAGCTCTTTGGCAATCACCTTGTTGGTCCAAAAAATGCTATTTTATGTCAACTGTCTTTTCTTTGACATTTTTCATAGATTCGGCTAAATAAATGGGAACAAATTACATGTTTTTGTGACAGGCTGCTTCTAACAAAGTGCCTAAGAATACAATTTAAATGGAGTTCTTTGCTAAGTTGTCTGGTATGTAGACACAACACTGGTTGATCAGCCTTTTTTTTTCTTGAATAATTCATAGGTCAGTGTAAAGTGGCTTAACAAACAAAAACTGAAAAGTAGTGTAAAAGCAGCCAATGTCCAAAGAGAAATATAGATAGATAGATAGATAGATAGATAGATAGATAGATAGATAGATAGATAGATAGATAGATAGATAGATAGATAGATAGATTCCCCATTTGCTGCTGTAATGATGCTAATTATTCATAAATTAATAGGGTTAAGAAAAAGTGCCCTCTGCCATCATCTCTCATGCGAACAGACTGACTGAGAGATGTGATGGCTGACATCCCCTGGCAGAGTGCGGATCATTTGTCCGCAGGAACAGGGGCTGCTCAGTTCCAAATGCCATGGTGTGTGGTGCCCAGACAATGGGCTCAATGCTGGGCTATTATCCCCTGTGTCAGCAGGGATTGGCCTCCCATTTGAAGAGGTCCACTCGTCTGCATCCATGCCACTTTGAGGAGCATCATTAGGTGGGCCTGTCAATTTCCAACCTAGTGTTATCTGGATGCTATAAATACTGTGCATCATTCCTGCTTATATTTGCCTTCATACCATCCATGCAGCTGCCTGCAGTCCTGAGTTGATGGTCTGTTCTGTGCAAATTGATCCGTGCCATTTGTTTTTAATCAAAACGGGTCGTATAGATAAGTTGGCTGCTAATGATAGCATCATCACATCATTATTTATTTATTTATTTTTTGCAGGAAAGGTTTGCATATTGCACATCAGCAATGTGCCATCACCTTGTTTGGATGTTTATCACTCTGTTTCTCACTCTGTTAATTTTAGCACATTCTCCAATGATTGGATGATGACAGGTGACCAGCGCTGTACCGTAAAGATGATGTACATCAGTGGAAATAACTCTTATGTTGATCAACTGCCAGACTCACGGCAGGATTCAAGCAGGTAAATACTGCTGAATGTATAGTGAACTTCACATAACACTGGATTTCTACTACCTGATCAAAAGGGCCTGTGAAGGGCCAAGACAGGCTTGGACCATCATTAGTCCATGGTGAGGTTGCAGACTACTAGTAGCTATCGCAGCTCATGGCCAAATTGGCTGGATGTCAATCTGTCTGTGTCTTGTGAGGTGTTAAGAAGCCTAATGATGTCTGGTCTTGCCTGTTCCATTGTTTGGATGCTGATCTTCTTCTGTAGGTGAGGAAGGTGACTGAATTTACCTGGGCTTAATCCAACACGAAGCAAATATAAGCATTTAAAAACGACTTTCTGGTGCACATATGGCCGCGCCTCGGTGGATGAATGCAACATGGGAAATCAAACACATGGGATTTACAGCCTGAAAAATTCTCATTAACGCTTAAATTTCATAATTTAGAGAAATGAGCCAGTGGAAGAGAAGGAAGGTAAAAGAGGATTTAATATTGTAATGTTTTGTTTTCAGAGATTTATACATGATGTTGTTTTCTGACATGTCTCTTACTCATTCTTTTGGCTCGTCTTTAAACCTCCCTTTGGCATTGCCAGACTAAGTTATGTGGATTGCCTGTGAAGATGTGATATCTTGGAAGCACTCAGACTGCCCCCAGAGAATTGGCCTGTAAACCATCATTAGCGAGTAGAGGAGTGTAAGTCTTTAAAATGTTAGATCCAGCTGACGTGCCATATAACCCTTTTTAATCCCAGTGACAAACCAAACCATCTAAAATCATGTATAATTACACTGCTGCAAATCCAATTTACCCCCTTTGGAATGTTTTTTTCCCTCTAAATAAATGATTTACAGATACAGAAACATAAAGAATCTGCAGGATTTCACATACAATATCACTGGATTTTATCTTAACGTGTGCCATGCAAATAAGAGACTACAGTATAAGTGATTTGTTTGGAGGATTTCACATGTGATCTATTTTGTCCAGTAGAAATAGCAAAGCAGTGAGATTTGTACCATCTCTTTCATATATATGGACTTAAAAAAAAGAAAAAGTCCTGACTTTTGATGCAGTCAGGGCAAGACGGAATTTCATATTTAGCTTTGACATCTTTGACAATTGGGGAGAGAGAGTCAACCTTCACAACTTTCAAGCGCACATAAAACTTAGATCAGTTGTATTTTTAAAGGTGCTAAGGGAAGTCACCATACTCAACTGAATCAACATTTCAAAGTCTTCATGGAGCCCTTGACTTTTGTGGCAGATCACAGAGGAGTGGATTGGCAAGGCTCATTTACATTGTTCAGAAATGTGTGGCTGGTCTGTCTTGAAAAGAAATATACCCTTTACATGGCTTAAATGTAACCTTTTGTCTTTTACTCCACCGGGGGAAAAAGTTTGAACGAAAAAAAGTAGTTGGCGGCATATAAAGCAATCATAAATAAGGTGTTACGTACATACGCGTACAAAGAAAACAAGAATAGGACAGATGGAGGTGTTAATTCTCCCTTTCCCTCCTCCCTTTATTAATGTCGTTTAAAAGTGTGCAAGCACTTAAAATTGAAAAAAAGGAAAAGAAATCTGAGTGACTCTTTGAGCAAGCCAGATCTGTGGACCTGTCAGTTGATTAGTCCTCTTGATTACCATTTATAAGAGGCCCCAGCGCTCTATTATTTGCATTCCTATTTAGCCGTGATTTTGCAGAGGGCACATCGTGATTAAACTTGTCAAGAGGCCTGATTGACAGGGTCAAATCTTCACATTCCATTCTGCTGAAATGAGAAAAAAGAAAGTAAAATAGACACTGGATGTGTCAGCTTCCCTTCCCTTTCCCTTCCTTTTCTTTTCCTCTCCCAAGCTCAGCAAACTCCCCTGTTCTCTCCCTCCCTTTCGCTCATTTTTCCTGCCTCCCTCGCTTTCCCCCTTACAATCTCGGTCAGGAATGTTTTAATTTTAGGGATAGATTCTGCCTGTCAAGCGAGGCTGGATGGCCTGTAGTTCAGATGATGAGATGTGATGGGTGTAAAACAATAAAAAAAAAAAGAGAGCGGAGATGTGAGAGAACAAAGAGGAAAAGAGCTCACTTTATTGGACAGATTTAATTACACTGAATAGAGATTAAGGCAGGCAATCCACTGAGGTGTGAAATTAACCCTTGATTACTGATGAAGCTCTGAACAGAGGCTGAAAACAACATTTAAAAAAGATTGACCACTCAGTAGCAATAATTATTTCAGATATCACTGTTTCAATTTTAAAAAACAACAACAACAACATCTGGTTATGTAAAGCTTATGTGCATACATAAATTAGGATAGAAAACTACATTATTAACAGGGATAAAATAAAAAAAACCCACTAACAGATCTGAAATCCAGCAGCTTGCTTGCAACAAAGATTACTAACCTTTCTGCTCGACAGGACTCTTTCCCTGCAGGGGAATGGGACCATGGCAGGGGAAAAAAGAAGAAAAAAAACAATTAAAAATGCAAAAATGAGTTGATGCAATCTGCTCACTCTAAACGACATTGCAGACTTATTCTGCTGAAATCTCCAACGCATCGCTGCATCAACCGTATTCAGAGAACGGACAGTTGTGATTTGCACATAACTGAAAGAAAGGATTTTCAAAATAAATTACCGTAAGCAGCTTAAAATATTTAGTTCACTCAAATATCTCCAATAATTCTCACTTCTTTGCTGTAATTCACAGAACGTGTGTTTAAAAACAAACCCTTATCTCACGCAGCGCATTTCAAAACAAGGACTAAAAATGTTCATATTAGGAAACAAGTGCTTTTCTCCTGCACTGAATACCAGCCAGGTGCTCTCCCTTAGTGCTATCAATATTCCCTAGAACACAGTCAAGAAAAAGGGAGCACTTCATGCTCCATATTTTGATAAATAAGGTTAGACAATTCTTTACAAAAAAGAAAAGAAAAAGGCAAAAGAAGAGCAAAAACATCATTCAGATAAACACAGTTAGGCCAGTAAAACAACACGAGACTCGCTTATGAATGCAGCCTGATCCTAGCACGCTGTTGTTTATTCATCTTACTATCACCACACATTATCAGCCAGCCATCCAGGAGGGAAATGGGACATCCTCTTGTTCAGACCTGATGTTCACAACTCGGAGACAGCCAAATGCACTGCCCCGACAAGGCTAGCTGTTCGTATAATTAGCAGTAATTAATGAAGAGAAAGAAAAGACTCGTTTGTATTTTAAATGATCTTAAATGATCCCATTAGCACTTGTCATAGTCCTGTACACTAAACAGCGTGAGTTCAATTAGATTTTTTGTCATATTAAAGTGGTTTTGCGATGCCACTTTGAAAATCTTTTTGCTCTGACAAATGTTTCTCATGCATTAAGGTTCCAAGCTTGGGAGCTGATATTATAAACATTCCAGTATGTCCATACTGGTGCTTTTCTTTTTCTGCACTGCCTCTTTGGAAAAAGTGTTCTGTAAAATGTGCAGCACTGGGTAGCTAGCTTAAACCACCACTGTCTACTTCTTATCCTTAACCGTGCGTGCATGACAGCATGCATACAATAAAATATGTACCCTGTCTTGTACATTTCATTCCCTGTGCTGAACGGACAAGGGAGGAGGACAGAGAGGAGAAATAAAGTGCCATAATGAATCTAAAAGGCATAATTCATTCTGATCAAACGCACTCAGGGATGAGTCATGCTCCGGTGAACCCTTCTGACCACTGATGGGTCTACAGCAGGGAAGAGGATGAGGCGGGATTGACGAGCACACATAAATTTTAATTATTCCCAATGTATGCGATCCTGCAAATGGCCATCCTCACAGTGGTGGCCAGTGACGGTTTCCTCTAACAATCCCCCCCTCTCAACCCTCCCACCCTGCTCAAAATGTCCCCTCAGACTTTTTATGAAGAGCCCTGGCTATAAACCTGGGACAGGGGCTATAGAGCAAAAGGAAGAAAAGCAGCAGGTTGTGTAGTCGGTACAGAAGGGAGAAAAACACACCAGCTCCGACTAGGGTGCTGGGGAAAGAAAAGTACGATGATCAATTAATCCAAGCAGTAATTGGATGAGTGTGTATGTAAAGCGGTAATGCTGTAATGAAAGTCATCCATTGTGCACATTCTTTCCCTGGCCGGTGAACCATCCCCCTCATCATCCTCTGGATCTCAGGTGCTTAGCCATGCAAATCTGTCTGACAGCCCAGTACATCTCTGTCTGCCTAATTGGACAGTATAGAGTTGTTTATGGATATTGCAGACATTTAGGACTCAGTTGGGGGCTGCTCAAAAATCATTAGCAAACGGCCCCTGTTACTGGACTGTCAGCCTCACTTCACCGACGTCAAAGCACCACGATAAAAAAATGATTATCTCTGTCAACAACGGGGGAAGCCTCTTTTTTAAAATGGAACAGTATACTTGCTGAACAGTCAAACATGTGCTCACGAAATGAGAGTATCTGGATTCTAACAGCTTGTTATATCACTCCCACCACTAGTTTTTGATGTGTAAGCGAGGCGGTGTTTTTTGTTAATTAGAAAAGCTACTCCATCTGTAGAATCTGCAGTGGTAGATATCTACGCCACATGAGACGCGTAACAATAAACTTTTTGTTCCAATATTAATTGTTATTAGCCTATCTTTATTATAATTATTTACATTTTTAATAAAGGTTTTAGGAGTCTGTAGACCTAAAGCTGCTATAATGAGTGTCTCCTCATCAATAATCGATCAGATTTTTTAAATATCTTTTGAAGAAGTTGTGACAAACGTGAGAACTGTCACCTGATTCTGAAGCGCTCTCCTTTGTGTTATAAAGATGTCTCTGAGGTCATTATTTTGGTTTCCTGGTCCACATTTTTGATAAACACTAAACTCTCTTAAAGCTATGCCGAGAGCTCCCTGGGGCTTCTAAAATAGGAAGCATACAAGGTGACAATGTGCAAGATAGCTAATAGTGTAAGCTAACCCTATTAGCATATTAGCATTAGCTTATTAGAGAATGTCATTATTTTTGCTGAGATTTTTGCCAGGAAACAAAGAAGTGGACAAGTTTGACTCATCAAATATGCTAGCCAATATTTCAGCCAATAATTGGGGTAACTAGAATAAATATACTTGGTACCAGATATTTGGGGTAACACAATGGTATGCTGTTAGCACCCAGCTACTGATCCAGTGTTGCCAACTTAGCGACTTTGTCACTATATTTAGCGAGTTTTCAGACCCCCTTAGAGACTTTTTTTTCTAAAAAGCCACTAGCGACAAATCTGGCGACTTTTTCTGGTGTTATTGGAGACTTATTTATGACGGCTTTTTGACGTGAAAGCGCCTATTGCTTTTACTCTCAACAAACAGCGGGTGCTGCTGTGGGAACCTCGCCCGTTCCAAAGCGCTCACGGGCGGAGGATAGTCCTCCCCCAGCTGCTATCAGGGCAGAAGATGATTAAGCATCCAAACTGCAAATGAATCGCGCATGAGTGAAGCCGCTGCTCCCGCACTGACTGTAACGCAGTCAGTTCTTCTTTTACTCTTATGCTGTTTTGTGGATCACAAGGTTTAAAACTACTTATAAACACACACACACACACAAAGTAACTCCACCAGAGTGCCTATTTTGGGTCACTTTTGCCGGTCCAAGCCCGGGTAAAGGAGCAGGGTTGGAATTGTGACATTAAAAAAAAAACAATAATTGCTAAAAGAAATTTAATTTGTAGTTCTAAATAAACTCTAAATGCATTTAGGACATTTTTTACTCAATTTATGGCTCTTCCACGATGTTATTTCTCTCTCCAACAAGGTAGGTTACAATTACATTAGCATGACGAATTATGGAAATTAGACGATGATGTCATTTAGCGACTTTTAGGACAACCAATAGTGATTTTCCTTACTGAGGAGTTGGCAACACTGTACTGATCTAGCCTGGGGCCTTTCTGTGTGGAGTGTGCATGGTTCTTTGCAGATTCTCTGATAGGGAACCCACCTATTTTAAAGAACCCACCTTGGATTATTTGGTGATATTTAAATTGACTTTAGGTATGAGCGTGAATGCTTGTCTGTCTCAATGTGCGACAGACTGGCAACCTGTCGTTGTGTATCCTGCCTCTGGTCCTATGACGACTGGGATAGGCTCCAACCCCTTCCTGCAACCCTGAATTTTATAGATGGAAGAAAATGGATGGATAGAACTGAAATATATGGAGCAAATTTAATGTCAGTGTATCCAATAGATGTCAAGATATTTCACTCAAAACAAAAATGTCAACCTCATTGTGGTGCTGGACAAAAATCATCCTCTCAGGACCATGTCTGAACAAAGTGGTGAACAGACTGAGTGACATTTTCAGATTACCCCCAAGTGTCTCTAAATGAAGTAAACACACACAGGTAAACAGTTTGGTTTAGCACAGAACAAAGACTTTCTCTACCATTGCCTTGCTTTTTGTCCTTTTGCCAAAACATAAAAGTCCCCTATTGTATGTCAGGAAGCGCTGTGCTTCCTCTAAGCTCCCTCTGGCTTCAAACGCAAGCTGCAGGTTTTGGCTTATGAATGTTGAAATTGAAGGCACTCCGATTTGCATGGCTGAGCATGGTGAGGCAGGGGAACAGGTCAGAGGGACTCCAGACACAAGCTTTTAGAGGGATGAGGCCATGCCAGGCTGCACAGAGGTGATGTGCTCATTCCACTGATGTGACCTTACACATGGCGAACAAAAGAGGAGCTACAGGGCCCTGCTAAGATCACACCTAACAGATGAATGTACAATACTGTAAACATTACAGAATCCACTGCGACGGCTTTGATTATTCATCAAAGATATTTATTAGCGTTCATTAACACAAAGCCATTTCAGCGCCGAACCTTCAGCCAGCAGTAATGGCCGTGTCATCAAGCGGTCTTCCATTTTTGCAGAGGAACTGTTTTATCATTGCACTTATCTCTGTCAGGATGCAAATGTACCGGACGATTGATCGGAGTGACCACAGCCGAAGACTTTACGCAATGCACAAAAACTGGTGACAAGACAAGGGTAAATTCAGGAGGTGGTGCTCAATTTAACTCTTTTTTCCTGTCTCACACTGTCTCCCCCCTCTATCTCTCTACAGCTCTTTAAACTATTCCATCTTTATAGCTGAGCCAATCAATGGCAAACCAGTGTCTATTGTCTGTTCTGTGCTCAGGCCACTGCCCTCCTACAGCACCCCCCATTACAGAAATGTTTCTTCCCATCAGTGCCTTTACTTATCACTTCCCGGGTGACATTGAACTTCCTATGCCCCGGCCGCCGAGACACATCTCTGAACTCACACAATTACTCTTCATCCCCACTAACAATTTAGTAATGAAGTATTGATTTCCAGATTCCTCTCTTATGGATGATATTAGATTTTGTTTGATAAACTGTGCCTGGGCCTCTAATCTGCACTGTCCCTTTTCCCACTGTCTGTAAAACAAAGTGCCACTGGAGAGATAATGACCAGGGAACATCGATGAACTCATTTCATCAATTTGTAACACTTGACAATGAAAAAGGGCAGGCATTTTTCAAGCAGCAATGTCAAAGTTTATTGCTCTGGGTACGGTCTTATTGGAAGCCAGACATCTTGAGCAGCATTCACTTCTAATTTATGGGCCCCAATGTGCCAGTTACTTTTAAAGGAAATGTTTGGATACTGGGAGGATATTAGTGTTGCACCTGGGTTGTCTGATTCTCAGGGCCACCGGGGATTCATGTGTCATGTTAGAAAATACAAAAACAGCAGAAGAGACGCTGCGCCTCTACCTATTTGCAATGCAAGAAAAAGCTGCTCGGGACATAAATCATGCCGAGGCGTTGCATGCAAGTCACACATGCACGGATGCAAGGGCCACATAAATGCTTGAATTCTAATGTTCTTGCTTAAACTGTGCTTTCGGAATATTAACTGCACCGTAACCAAAAGCAAGAAATAAGTGCTAAAGGAAAAATGCATCCTCTTTTCATGGGAGAATTCATTTTCAATCAGTGCTATGAAGGTTCAAATAGGTCTGTACTGACTTTAAATCAAAGATGAACAAAGCCACTGTGATTTTTGAGGGCTATCGTCTTGCAACCTTGAGTTTTCTATATTGCTGTCTTGTTTTTGGGATTTGTTTTGGAGCTAGCGGTGACTATATTTGGATTAAACCTGGGATGCTAAGATAAGGTGAAGGTAAATCCACAGGCGCCGACACCTGGTAACTATTTGTAGCAATAAAAAAAATTCTCACCAAAAAAACTGGGTCACAGACTTCTTCGAAGACTGCTAGTACAATTGAAATAGCAACATGCAAGAGTTGCTGTTCCTCAAGGGTGGCTCCAAAAGCCAGTGAGTGAGTGCCCAAAGACTTTACTTGTCCAATGAATGAGTACCAAAGAAACAACAACAAATAAAGGTCTCTATAACTACCTTTCTACATACCAACTGTACAGGGCGTGGTAGCTAGCTCGATGCATGGTGTGCACGTCACTGAACTAGACCTCTCAGGTGTGCTTGTGGTGTTGCTGCATTTTGGTACATGCTTATACAGTTATAACAGATAGTATAGTATGCTGTGGCATTAAATGTAGAAAGAAACCATCCAAGAATTTTTGAGGTTTGAGTTTTGGAGAGTGAAATTCTAGTGTCAGTTAGGCTTCAGCTAGCTTACCAAGTTTGTTTAGCTAGTTTAGCAAGCTAGTTTAGCAATAGCACAGCCAGCCATCCTATTATCACATTATAGTTACTCAAAAATACAGAAGTGGTCATAAAGAGGCTAAAATCACTTCAAAATGAGACTTCACAAAAAAAAAAAGTCATAGTGGCCATCTTTTACATACAGTCTATGTAAGCTGCGGCTAATTCATATTATCTGTCACGTTATCAGGATTTGTCTTTATTAGTTTTGGTTCCTTATATCTGTTCAAGATGGGATTTTGCACAATAACCCCCTGCTTTCCTGAGACACCTTTATGAAACACAGAAACACCCCTCTGGTCATCCATGACACCAATAAGTCTTCCATGTCCAATAAAGGCCCAGGTAAAAGTTAATTTCAGTTGATGTACAACTGGTGCCCTATGGAAAACTAAGCAGTTACAAGTTGAGATGCTTTGCCTGCGTTTGTTTTGCAAAATTGTCGTTTCTTTATAACTTTACATCCCTAAATATCAAGAAGTCATGCAACTATTTTGTATTTTTAAATTTGTGTTATTGTTTTAAATGTATGAACATGGTTCATTTTTGTAAGCTCAATAACCCGAGCATCCTTTTCTTTACTTTGCTGTGTGCTCCTGCACAGATAATTTATCTGGTGCAAAGTCAAATCATTTATTTCCCCTCATTCATCCTGTTAGAATGAGAGACCCGAGGAAGAACAGCCAATTTAGACTGAAAATCCCAGTTCAGCTCAGGGTAATCTGATTTCTCTGCTCCCCAGAAATCTACATGTATAGTGCTTATCAACTGGATTACTGGCAGGTAGGAGGAATAACCCAATTTGGGGTTACTTGTTTCTCTGTGTGTAGTATTCAATGTCACATTGCATTAGAGGATGAGGGCTATTGCTTTTTGGAATGGATACGTAACTTCCTCGCTCTTCCTTTCCCACACGGAGATGTTCATTAGTTTACATGTTTTTCTTTTTTTTTAAGTACATGTACCTCAAACATATAATGTCTTAAAAGGATTTAAATAAAGGCCACATTGTCCAGACTCATTCTCCTTTTATCTTTTTGAAAGCAAAACCATTTGCCCTCTTCTTTCTTACCATGACATGTGGTGAAAGCGACAACTCTGAGATGGGTTTACCGGAGTGGTGACAGTTCTGGATGGGTGGGACACCAAATGTTCGTGATCCCACACTAATTCCTGCACAGACAATAAAGATCTGCCCTGCTCCAGGACTCCCACCCTCCCCATTTGCAGATATTAGGGTCCAGTATTGTGGTAACGGATGACCACTGTCTACAGACTCATCACCACTGAGGTCAATTCACCTTAAACTAGAGCATCACTTCCCTCCAAGGTGATTATTGATTAAGGTTGATCCCCAGTGTAGACACAGAAGAAATTATTCTCTGGGCCCAATCACTGCTCATCTCTTGTTTCTGGACAAGGAGACCTTGCTTAATGTATAAATACTGAGGTGGGACACTATTCCCTTACCTACTGAGTGACTATAAAAGAAACGAAGTGGAAACCATCAGGGATGCAGGGAGGCATGTCAGTTTCCTTTAGACACAGTCCTCCTAATATCTTTTAAAGGAAACAATCATCTTTCCTGATGAACCAAAATGTCCTGTAGCCGCCAAGGTCAAGTACACACACAGACGCACACAGACAGAAACAGCTACAGTGAATGCATCATATGTTCAACTGTGCATTGTGTCCGTTATTGTCCCCCCCGTAGTCTACAACAGGGAAGGTTTTGATCTCAAGGTGCTGAAAGGAAGACACTTCAAAAGATGTTTTTTGAACAAAACGGTGACAAGAAATAACACATTAACATCTTAATATAGCCTACAGGCAGTTCTAAACTGTTTGTCACATAATAGCATCTAATATCACGCAGTATGTAACCAATTCATATCATGTATCACAACATGCTGTTCTGTAGTATGGAGTATTTATCACTATAACAGCAACTCATCTTATGAGGCATTCATTATTATGTTTTTCATCAGATTTTTATACGTTAGTATTTGTACTAACGGGATAGCTAGAAAAACTATCACGGGGAACATGAAGCTTTGTGTACTTTTGGGGCACATATATCCACGGTGAAGCTGAAATAAGGATCATTTCAGCATTTGTGGGAAAAAAATCCTGCACAGATAACAATGCTAAGTTTATGAAGCTTAATATGGTTATCTGTGTTCTAGACTCGCATTTATACAGCGCCTTTGTAGTCGTACAGGCCGCTCACTTGAAACTAAAAGTCACATTTTAACCACATAGCACTTTATTCTATACACTTCAAGCATTTTATCTACCTCACATGCATGGCCTATTTAGAATTACCCATTAATCTAACATGCATGGCTAACAGCCATATGATCTCAAACAGCACAGCTTTGTGTGATCCTATCATATAGCAGTTTTGCCTATATGCAACTGAAGTCATACAATTTTATACGTTGTATCCAATTATCTTTTAGTTACATGAAGGTGTGTCATTCATATATAGATGTTCAAAGATCTGGTTAGAATATTTTGAAATAAGTTTGAATTATAACCCAGAATTTTGCTGAACATTATAGTGCTGAGTGACAAATTAAAGGAAAAAACTGGAAAGCTGTGTGCTGGTGACGTGCCGCCAGAACAGCTTGAATTCATCTTGCCAAAGATTCCACAAGTCTCTTACAACTCATCTATAGAGATGGGATACTATTTTTTTTTCCAAATGAGATTTCCTCATCTGCTGTTTTCAGGGATGGTGGTGAAGATGTCTGTATAAATTTCACATAGGTCTTCAATTAGAATGAGATCTGTTGACATTAAGATGCTTAGCGTCACCTCGTACACTATGAAGAGACTGCTCCCATCAGAAATGTTTCGTCACAGTATGAAAGCGATTGGTGGGAGCAACTTTGTATCGATTGGCGGTGATACAAAACCATGCACCTCACAGCATAACAGAGCCATGAGAGTTAGGGGTCAGCGATTAAGGTTTTTGTTTGTATTATTGTCACCTGGTTAAGGCTACTGTGTTGTCAAAATTTAATAAACAAAAATCTCCTATTTTCTCACAACTAAACCCCACACAGGGACCATATCTTTAATGTGAAAATGGTAAGAGGTGTTAAATAGAGCCCCACTACATATTGTACAACATGGGCAGACAGAAATCCAGAATTAAAACTGGCATTTTGCATCTAAGAAATAATGGTGAAGTCTTGGAAACACATTGTTGTTGGTGCTAAATATAAAGTTCTCCATATGTGATGTAGGCTCCTAAATTAGACAATGTCATAGGTGACATTGTACATCTATTTCCGGCACTGTGGCTTGTTGATGAGAACTGTAAAATCAGGAAACTCGAGGGAGGAAAGAAAAAAAACACTTGCTTAGGGGTGCCATGTCCTACCAATCACTCTCCCCTTCTAAAGGGGCTCCAATGGCACCTGAGGGGGAATCTCATGGCTGTCATCCCAGAAAGCCTGCCGCTCTGATGCCTGCTTACCATCTGCTCCCCATATGAGCAAAAACAGGCAATTGTCTCAGAGAAGGCACCTCAATCACGTTGCCATCAAACTATACTTTAACATGTATTTTGGGTAGCTTTGGACATCATCCTGTTACAATGTGCAAAGCTGGAAGTGCCTATTTTGCTTGTGGAGATAACAGTAAATGATCGTGTGTGCAGACAGTGTAGGTCGAGTGCGCCTGAAATGTATATCATATCCCTGCCCTGCCTCAGCATGGACTTGGCATCTGACAGTGAAAAAAGCAGAACAGTGGGACCCTGTCAGTGTTACACTTCCTGTAAATAACCCCTTCATGCCTTTGGTTTTATCATTCCCCGCAAATGATTCCAAGCCCCTCCAGAGTGTACAAGAAATAGCATTATTTTATGGCATAGAAAAAGAAAGAGATAAAAAGAGGAGCCAGAGAGAGAAAAAGGGAGATGGGGCTAAAAAAGGTCCTTCAGGGAACATGGTGTAAATGAAGTTCCAGGAATGACACAGGCGAGCAATGAGGCGTGGATGGAAAATATACGCTGCACATCATCGGATAGAGATGCCAGTGGAAATGGCTTCATTGAAGTGTCAGCCCTCATCCATCAATCAATCATCCGCAAGAAACAATAACGCTGTGGCGATGGGGCAGCTTTTATGGGGCTTACTCATGGGTATCGGAAACAGCACTTAAGTGTAGTTCTGACACTGGGAGAAAAACAGAGATGAGGTGCTCTGCTTATTCCACATGCAGGTAGAGCAGATAAGAGGGGAGGGAGGATCTAAGTATACAGTGCCCCCGTAGCGGTGGAGCTTGGACAAAGGAGTTTTTATCTACACAACAGTGGAGGATTTCTTTTCCTTTCCTCTTTTGTATATTCACTTTGTCCTCACTATTAGAGTTATTTCCAATGAAATGAAACTAAAACAACACTGAAGGATCTACAGCCGAGCAGCTGGATCTGTGAAACTATATTTAATCCCAGGAACAATGGTAATATTTTTAATTTTAGCAGACGTGTTCAACATCTTGGATTCCTATTCGTGTTAATTAATGAATTTCACTCATTAGCACCAAACATAAAGAATATCTGATAATAAGGCTATGAATCTCTATAAATAGATACCTATGAAAGGAGAGACAGAATTCAGGGGAAGGGGCGGGATTTTTGATTCTGCAAGATTTCTGGTTTCTGTTAGCAGCCTGGCTGTAGTCTGGGCTTTGTTGACCAATTACATTTACAGGCTTTGCTTGCATGGAAGGAAACAGTTCATATGGCAAGCAAAAGAAAGAATATATATACATATATATAATGAATATCTTAAGTTTGACTACATTTGACTAAATCACCTGATGTGTTCCCAGAAAGGTCAAAAACTTTGAATGTCCCTGAAGGCTCAAAATAGCAGGTTAATCTCTGTAGGCCCTTGCATTCAAATGTTCAACAACTGTTTTTATTCATTTATTTCATTTGAAATATGGCTTATAGCAGCGTTCCCTAACCTTTTTTGCACCACGGACCGGTTTATGTCCGACAATATTTTCACGGACCGGCCTTTATGGTGTCGTGGATAAATACAACAAAATAAAACCAGTACCGGTACAAAAAAAAAAAAGATTTATTTATAACACACGGGAAAACACCTAGGGAAACCAAGTTAATGATAAAAACGATAAAAAAATAATGATAAAAACCATAAATTTCACACCCGAGCCTCAACTCTCGTGGGCCAATACCAAACCACTCACGGACCCGTAGCGCAAAAAAGGTTGGGGACCGCTGGCTTATAGTGCTTAACTTCAGCGTCTTTTCCTACAGGTGGAGATGCACATAAAAAAGAAACACTTCTATTGCTAACTACAAAAAATCTATTATAAAACTATAACAACATAAATGAAAATACAGTAATTAGCCAGTAATGGATGCCTATAAGTTACTGTAACTTTACAGTAATTATAGTAAAAAAAGTTGCAGTTTCATTTACAGTAACATTAATCTTACTGTAATTTCACCTACAGTAACTTTACCTTGAATAAAGTTACATCAAGATTTCTATTCTTGCAAAATAAAATGAAATAAAAGTTACTGTAAACACTGTTTATAGTAATAAATTATATTTTATAGTAACTCACTGAGGTTATGCACCTGCCAGTAAATTATACAACTTACAGCGTTAACGTTAGGGGCGTGGCTACTTTGACTAACAGGTGGTTGAGGATGCAAACTGCTGTAACAGACAGCTGTCTGCTAGCTTCACTTCCACCAATAAAAATGATAGCTTGACCCTTGTTGTGGTATGATCTCTGTGTCATGTATTTGACAAATAACATGGTTTTTTGTGTGATAGATTATACTAACAGCTCGTCAAGAACATTCAGATTTGGTCAGTGAAATTTTAATTCTCTTATTTTTACTAGGTATGTGTCTCTGTATGGTGAAATCATTCAGTTTACCGATGCACCTTATTGGAGCAGTGCTAAGTTAACATTAGCTACCTGAAATCATATTAGAGGCTTTTGGGGCCCCAAATATGATCACTTGTGGCTCCTGTTTGCCTGGCTTTAAAATAGCAACATGACACATAATGTTTAAACTTTAAAACAATCAAAAGGTGCTGCCACAGTAATTGCATCCATCATTTATATACAGTCTGTGCTCCCAGATTGGTGGTCTTGTCAAATTTGCAGGTATTTTGTCCAGACCGAACCAAAATACTGCTCATCAGCCTCCTGGTGGCGCTAGATGAAAAGTAAAGGGATCACTAAAGTATATGTGATTTATCCTCAGGAGACCATGATTTGATTAAATATTCCTGTCAGCATTAAGTGCCTGTCTGATATTGCCACCCACTAAGCAGGATAAATACAATGTGTACAAATTTGGTTTCATCTGTTTTACAAATCTAGTCTTAATTGAATCGCTGCTTCAGAGAGTATATTTCTTAGTTTTAGTAAACAGGTGGTTGGCTCATTATACTCGTAAGGTCATCTGCTTTAATATTGCATACAGGGCTACATATAGCCCCCCCAAAAAATCACGATTATTATTTTAGTTATAAATAACATCAGCAGACCACAGGCATTGGAAATAGAACACCGCATTTTTCAAGCCTACACGTTCAGAAAATAAACAAAAATGCTAAATGGTCCAACAGTCGCTTTTCCTGTACGTGAGCCTTTTGATTTCCCAAACCCAACTCTCTTGATGGCTTCCCTGCAACATGAAACATGACACATCATCCATTATTCTGTACATGTGCCTTGCTATCTCAGCCCGCTCCATATGGCCCCTGTTGTCTCTAGACACCCAAATCCCTTTCCTTAGGCCAGGGGCTGTTTTTGTGGGAACCATTACATTGCTCCTCTTCCTCAGAGGAATGGGGTGACGATGATGAGCGATCACAGCGAAAGCAGACTTTCAGCCTGAAATTCTGACAGGATACTCAACAATTGACCATATCTGCTTTGTTGGCCCAATTGCTAATTCATGCAAGTTGACAATCTGGAGGCAACAATTATGAGTGATGAAAGGAGTGAAAATAAGAGGAGAGAGCACTTAAGGGGGATAAAAACATGAAGTTTACTTTGCAAGAATGGAGGGAGGTAGGAAATTTGATAGTCTAGAGAGAAAACTGGAGAGAAAAGGGTTTGAATTGCTCGGCACATAGTCAGTCACAGATGAACGTATCCAAGTCTTAAACATCACCTCTTGTAAAACCAAACACTCTGAACAGATGAATGAGGAGCAATGCAAGCATAAAATGCCATTTGTGTGTTGACTTGTGCAATAAAATGGCTGCTGTGGGAATCCTTATCACACAAAAGCTAATGTGATGAAAAAAACTTGATAAGAAGCCGTGAAGACATCAGGTGTTTTATGCCAAAGAATTATGAACCAGAGCAATCCCGGGTGAATTTGCCTGAAACGTGGGTATTTTCTTGGGTCTGTGCATAACTGGAAAAATCGCAGCGTTTGTGGATGAAATAAAAGCCTGTGTTCTAATAACTTCACTGAAATCTGTTTTCTGTAACTAACCTGAGTGAAGCATTGTGTCCTTGATCTCTGTTACTCTCCTAAATTAAAGCAACATTATTTTAGGCTTTTAGACCTTCTTTCATGACACTGCATCATTGCATCTTTAATGTAGACCATACAAAGGGTGCAGTATCATGAAAGGCCTGCAAAACACGAACACATATGTTATGGTAAAGACAAAAATTCTGGCAGGAACACTCAGAAATGACGTTTCTCGAGGGCTCCAAATCACAAAGAAACAATACAGAAGAGGAAGTAAAGAGAAGGAAAATTCAACATGTATCTTTGCCTATTAAAGGAGCTTTTGACATGAAAGCCCTCGCAGCATTCTGGACACGGGGATCGAGTGTAACGGGATGGATGTCATAAGCTGTTGTCGACTTGCGTTCTCTGCCAAGCGTTTGCACTAAGTTTGCCACAGTGTGAGGGAATATGAGGGTGATGCTAAGTGAAATGCTCATTTTGCGTTTGTGATTACCAAGGCCCATGGGCGATATGCACTAATGTGAGCTAATGCAATAGATTACACAGTGCTGGCCCAGGGGAACAGACAGCAAACAGATGTGGTCTACTCAAAAGGGGAGGAGGGGGGCAAAAAAAAAAAAAAAATCAAAGTTTAAAGTGTTCAATGTGCTGAAGATTGTCCTTTGCAATTTGTTGTTTACAGAATGAAAAGCAGCGATAGGTTTTGTCAGTCTTCTGCTTTTATAGATGTGAAACAATAGTGCGCTGATGTCTCTGCAGATGTAGAAGCTATTAACCAACTTCTCTGAAGCAGTTTTCTTTTCTTAAGGACTTGATGAGGAATATAATCTGGGTGCACTGCTGTTTGAGTCATTCAATTACAATCAATGATGTCATGGCAGATGTGTTGTGTTTGATAACTAATGTGCAACACCTGTGTGACATCATCAATTACAGGTGTATCCCCAAGCGTGACATTCTTCTCACTACAGGTTTACAGCTAAACAGAGGAGTGCATGTGTTTTTATTTATTTTTTTATGTAAACATTTAAAGTGAATACAATATCGTCTATTTTAAGAACTATTTAGTATTAGGGTTTATAGCAGTATGTAACTGACAGTATGATTTTATTAATTCTATTCTCAGTGTGGTCAAGGTGTGAAGTTTTATAAAAGGTAAATGCACTACAAAGGTCTGGACGTTTTAAGGCTGTGAAACCTGAATCTAACGAGTCTATAATCTTGACTTTGTAAATACTGCTCTCTAGTGGTCGATTGGAGTAATTGATTGAAAAGTCGAGTATAGCCTACATAATCTGCTGTCAAATGCAAAAACTAAACACAGTTTACTAATCACAAATACTCCAACAAAAAATTATTTTCTTATGTTGTAATATAACATAAGAAAACCAATACTTGTTGCCTATATTTGGAGATTCTGGAGGACTAATAGCCTGAAATGGTAATCGAGTTATTGGAATATTACAGTCCACTGATGATCTAATTAGAACAGATATTACCGAATTTATCTTTCTCTGTGTCTGTGTAATCAGGTATTAAAGATTTCATTAAAGGAAGCTAGAACCCCAGGTGCAAGTTAAAGAAAGCAGATTATTGTTATGACCGTGAACCACTGCATCTCTTGGTTTCGGTATATTGCTAAATATATGTATATATAAGCATATATATATTTTATAATATAGCTGGAGGTCCTTACCCTACATCCCCCAGATGTTATGAACATAGCTGTATAACTGGTGCCTTGAGTCCGTGAACAATGTGCTACACTGTAACCAAGTATGACTTTATTTCTTAACTTTGTGTCCTCATATGGCAACATTACATTTTGCTTTGCACCTTACTTTATATTCTGCGTTTTTATATTTTTTAATCAATTGCGACCATGCCATGTTATGCTGTAATATAAAACCATTGTCCTCTATGGGGACAAGTCTAATCAGGTCCAACTAATCCTAAATAGCTAGGAGAGATTAGAAAAACGGGTCTCAGGAGGTTAAGAAAGGTGATCCTAGGTTCATTATGGTTCAGCTTAAATACAACACCTATATACTTTCGTTCTTCGCCTCTCACTTTATTGTTGAAACGTGCCATCAAAAATTTCAAAACAATACTTAACAATATATAAACACACCAATAATGTGAACACCAAAAAAAAAAAAAAAAAAGAAATAATTTAAAAAAGGTTTTTCAAAATTATACCAAACACTACCCAGCATGTAAAATTGAATTAACCTGAGTCTTTAGTCTTTCTTCCCTCTTTAGCATTAAGTTAATTGGAGCAATCAACATCGCTGCTTTTGCATTTTTTGTCTCCCCTAAAACTGCACAATCACGACACCTTAAACGCTCCTTGACATCCAGTTGGCAGTGACTGCTGCCCCTTGACAAAAGAAACACTTTCAAGACTTTGCATAGCAAAAGCAAACTCCCGAACATGCGAGCGGCTAAATGTGCAGTAACCAAATAACACTGAATGACTATTTCACACAAACCCAGACAATTACACACAATCTGGTACATTTTACAGCTGACGGATGTGAGGCACCACTTAAGCACCTTTTTGCTTTTCAAGAAGGAAAATAACAATACTTGTAGATAG
Source organism: Copadichromis virginalis (assembly GCF_057382275.1). Taxonomy (NCBI): domain Eukaryota; kingdom Metazoa; phylum Chordata; class Actinopteri; order Cichliformes; family Cichlidae; genus Copadichromis; species Copadichromis virginalis. Next base: position 28,392,917 of record NC_140637.1, read on the forward strand.
CGGGTTCATCAAAATTAATGTACAGCCCAAATTGTGGTATAGGTTAAAAAAAACAGTAGCAGCAGTAGTAGTCCAGTGTCACCAAATGAGCTTGAGCTTCCTGTGGTGTTTTATAGATGTCAAACGTCACGGGTCACTTGTCCATGTACTACTACTATTACTACAACTCAAAACACCAGTCTCTGGTCGAAGTAGGTATATAGGCTCAGCTAACATGATAGCTTCAAAGGCTTTACAAAAATAAGCCTTCAGAGCACAACTTGAGGTAGAACTTGAAACACACAGCAGAGCTCGCTGCTGTGGCCTGTTTGTAAACAACTGGGCCGAAGCCATCAAGTTATCCGACAGAAACTCCCCACCATCCAGTGCAGTGCAGCAATTACACAGAGCAGCATTTTTTTTTCCCCACACAGGTTTTTCTTAGGTTTTAGCTTAACACAGTTTATGTAGAGAGATTTTGCCATCCCACACACACACACAACTTTTACAGCTAAGACAGACTCTGGAATATTAGTGTGGGTCATGTACAGATTTATCAACAGTCTCAAAAAGAAATATTACAGTGCACACCAGTGGACTATATACAAGAAAACCCCAAAGGTTATCTGCATCTTTGCATTCAAAAAAGAACTTCTGCTGAAACTGTAGCCCTGAAACGTCCATATAACACAAATGTTTTTCTGTTGAAAAAGAAACATTAAATTAAGAGAGGATAAGCACACTGTGAGCATAAACTACCTCTCTTTCTAAATATGTACATTAAACAACGTTTCTAGAAATTGTCCAAAATAAGGCAGCAGCACTGTTTACATCGAGAAGGACAAAAAAATGATTTGATTCAACTATATGAAGTTCAATGTCATTTTCAAAAATTCTCGTCAGGTTTATTTTAAATGAAAGTTTTCAACCTTTTCTTTGTTTCTTTTTATTTTAGGCGCTTTTGTCAGTGGCCCCACAGCGTTGACTGGGGAATGGGCCTGAAACATCTCTTCTTTGCAGGCTGGGTAGACTGGGCAGATGTTGGAACAGCACACTTCTGCCCCCTGAGAAAACAAACAAACAAAAAAACTTTAACTCTTCAAAGTATCAGAATATGCAGATACAAAATAGCCAAATATCCAAAGAAATTTATATGTCACTCTACTGAAACTGCAAGTCTAATGCTTACCTGCTCCTGGGTTGACTAGTCCTACATGACTGGGGTTTGCTGGGTTGGTGTGATAGAAAGATGCCAGGTCATGGGGTGGATAGGAGCGGAGAAGGTTCATCATGTTCCACTCAGACTCCAAACTGCCTCCAATAGTCGTAGGTGCATTCTTTGCCGGACCCAAAACAGAAACCTCAGAAGCTGTGGGTGGACATGACCCTTGCTGTGTGGGTTTCACAGTTCTTTTAGTAAACATCCTGTTAGATCCATCTGCTGGTGGCCCTCTAAAAGCAGCCTTCTCGCCAGCCTCAGCATCCCTGTTTGTAGGCACAGAAAACTTTAATCGCTTGCTGGATGGCTCGCCAAAGTCCATCTGGGGGAGGCTTCCAAATCGGCTGGATAGGCAGAGCCTGGCGGCATCTGTGTGCCAAAGGACACCGCTTCGTACTGGGTAGCTCCGATCGCCGATGCCCACTCTGTCCATGATATATTTGTTGGTTGTGCTGTTTTTTCTCATTAGCTCTGTATACCTGGAGGATTCCTGACTGGGATGTGAGTCGGTGCTCTGCCTGTAACGCTGGGTCTCCTGGACATCTTTTATGGGTGCATGGACAGGGGATGGCTTAGGAACGTGCGGTAGGTTAACAGGTGTTTTTTCTTGAGGTTTTGCAGGTTGGGGAGGTGGAGATTTGGTTCGGCGAGGGAAGATCCTCTCAGTGATCAGAACTGAGGAAACATCTTTCCCATTGAGGGCAGGCGGGCAACCCGTATGACGACTTTCACTTAAATTGCCTCCAAACCCATTCTTTTTGGTGCTATTTGACTTGTCTTTGTGAGAGAGCTTTTTATGCATAATCAGAACTTCTGGGTAGATGGTTTTATAAGCACAAAATGGGCAGGCAATTGGAACAATACCATTTCTTGGTTCAACACTGACAGGTGTAGAGACAGAGACTTTTATGGACAGATTTAATGGGGCCTCACAGTTCTCTTCTTGAACCTCCTCCCTTTTTTTCTTCAGGTTAACAGGCACAGAGCAATTGGCGAGCGCATCATCTTCCGGAGAGCAGGCAGGCACAGCATTTACTTGGACAAGTGGCTTGCCAAGCTTGCCATCGACACTATCCAGTCCGCTTTCTGGTGTTTCATCGATGCACGGCCTGGCTGGAGGGACACAGGATTTCTTTGGCACAGGATTTTCAGCATCGTTTTCATTTTTTCCATCACTGGGTGAGGGCACTAAAGGCACAGGTCTGCTGGGGATCTCGATGTAGGGCTTATCCTTGTGGCGTCGATCCAGGTGATATTTCAGCGAAGTTTTCTGGGCCGCAGCGTACTCGCAGTAAGCACACTTAAATGGTTTCTCACCTGGAACAAATAGTTTTGCATAAACATAACATAAGTCAGAGTTTAAGGTCAGTTTATTTTTAGGATAATTTATAATCATTTGTCGTGAATTTACCTGTGTGAGTCCTCAAATGAACGGTGAGGTAGTAGCTGGATCTGAAGGTTTTGCCACAGTAACTGCAGTCTTTTGATCTGCCATTGGATCGGTCAAATCCATCTTCACCTTTGAAAACAAACAAAAATCTAAATATTAACACAACACACAAAGGACAGAACAATGGCCACAAAAGGCATGTGTTATTATCCGTCCCCTCAGCAGAGGGAGCCCTTGGTAACAAACAATTACTACACCACAGATAAGATAATCTGAGTGTATACAGAAAAACAGACTTACCTGAACCCAAGTTTTCCTCCATGCCCTCCTCAGACCCTTCCTCTGTATTTTCCAGTGAGCCTGCTCTTGAAAGCTTGCCATCAACAGAAGAGGTTGGACTTTCTTCACCTCCTCTCTCACGCTTGTGGACCCTGGAGTGGAGAACCAGCTGGTGGTAGGTCCTGAAATTTCTTTGACATTCCTCACAAGTCGTTGGCCTTTGTTTGTCCTTATCTTTCTGAACTGGAGACCTTCGCTGTGGGTCTGGGCTTTTAACAGGGGCCTGTTGCTGAGACCGGAGCTCTCTCCCAACTTCTTTCACGGCCTTGTCTCCTTGGCCCTCAGTCCAAATATTATTCAACTCATCCTTGTCAGAGCCAGATTCGTCATTGTCCGTGCTGTTTTCCTGGCCAACATCTTTTGTATTATTAGGCCCAACTGCGATCTTGCCTTTCGTAGCAAGCTGCCAGGCCTGATATGTGTTGACAGGATCTAGCTGGGGAATCCATTTTGATGATCTCACAGGTTCCACATCCTTTCCTGCGGGGCGAGGCTGAAGGTTTAGGAACTGAAGAAATGAATCCTGGTTGGCAGTGGGTTCATTAGTATCACCCATCTTATCCTTGCTTTTATCTTTTCCAGGCTGTGCCTCTCGATTATGCATTTTACTGTGTTCAACCAAACTATCATGGTCAGGGAAGAAAAACCCACAAACCATGCACATTTTGTATGCGGTGCCTACAGGCTCTGATGGAGGCTCTTGGATGATACCATTAATTGTGATTGGGCTCTCTGGGTCTTGCTGGGTCTTGTTCTTTGCTCCTGCTTTTACATGCATCTTCATGTGGTTCTTGAGGAACCAGTGCTCTCTAAACCGACGCCCACAAAAATTGCAACAATAAGTAAAGTAGTCCTTGTGCTTTCTCATGTGGGCCTCAAGCTCGCTGCCATCTTGGGATAAGTGACCACACAGGATACAGCTGTGAACCTCGTCTTTTTCGGCAGGAAGGCTGCTTTGTTTGGCCCGGGGTCTCTCTCCTGGGATCCTGAATTCTGCTTCAACCCGAAGCACAGTTGGCTCGGAGAATGTGGTGGGGTGCTGTGTTAACACGTGGGGGCCAAGCTCATCCTGATGAGCGAAAGTCTCCTCGCAGAACATACAGTACAGCGGTGCACTTTCTTCATTTTGCAACTCAGTCTTTTCTGGGTAAGTAGTGTGTGGCGTCATGCTAGAGCCCAACCCTGGGATGCTTGCATCTTTACTAATAAGAAAATCTTGGGCGAGTCCATCTGGGCTATTTACAAACGGCAGCAATGAATGAGTCGGCATTTTCTCCTAATGTTTTACAAGCGGTCCAGATTATTAGGAGCCTGGAAAGAATGGGAAAAGTGTTTTTTTTAGGCTTTGCTCAAAAATCAAAACAGGATCAGGTAACTGAAACACCTAAGTTATCATAAAATCTGTTTGAAAAAACACCAGAGAATTGCCTTTCCTTACACTGAAACAGGAAATGTATCTTTTTTAGCAATCAACTACACAGACAAGTCATTTCCTCTATGTGCAGGCCAATGACAAAACAGTCTTTTTTTGTGCTCGCAAACATTATTTAAATTAATTTAGAATTTATGCCTCTGTGTCTAAGCTTAATATGACTAACATTAACTTAGAATATATACTTCTAGAAAGTAAGATGATTAAGTAAGGTCATTTTTTTTTTTCATTTTTTCCCCTAAATATAACAAACCTTTGCTTCTCTTTTGTTTCTAACTAAACACGACAACTACTTTAACTAATCATACTAAACATGTAGTGTTAAAATACAATCTACAGACATAGATTAACTTATAGTCAACAACATAAAAAGCAACATCCCAGCAAAAGTCTAAGAATTTCAAGTTGTTAAACTATTTTTGAAAACTCTAAAACCTTTACTCACAAATCCCAGCATATCCTTTTCTCCAGGCATCAGTGACAAAAGACACTGTGGTTTTTCTCTGTGTAGTGGTTTCAGCTTGTATACTGAACTGCTTATATTGGGGAAGGCTCGAACTGCTTAGCGCTTTGATTGGTGGAGAAGTGGAGTAACTGGTTCAGCAAGGACAAAATGCTCAAGGCCCATGCAAAATGCTAATCAAGGCTGTGGCACCAGCAATACCTATAGCTGTCTACTGTAGCATCAAAGACCCTCCCCCTTTTCACACATTTTTAACTGTTACCTTTAAATCAAGTTTTCAGTATATGGCTACAAAACAAAAAACCCACAAATGAGTGGATAAAGGGGAAGTCCCAACTGTAGGTTTCAAGTCATTCAAACCAATGATAAATGGTTTTATTTTCAGTTTTATATAATACATGCACACACATATATATATATATAGTTTTTATACATCAACGCTATTCATAACCAATTTATCTGGAATTAGTTTGCTGTGTGGTACTTTTGCTTTAGACCAGGTGAGCACAGGAAACTCTTAATGATCCTGTGTGGTTTTCTGAAGTACACACATGCTTCGGGAGGCAAGCGTTAACGTTAGCCACCTTCTTATTCAAGAAAGCAAAGCTCCGGTTTGAACGTAATTTTACCTCGGAGGCGATGCTCGAAGTTAACAGTTGAGAACTTCCAGCTAACGTCAATAAAAGTCGGTGCATTTAACAGACTGGCTATTACGTTTCTATATGTGCATCATAAGCCGAGCACGAGGGCTTCGTTACTCATTTTGGAAACACTCAGATCAATTATCAGCCCTGTCCGCGTCTGTGACTGAGGAAGACTGAATTTTAAATCAATACATCCAGACACAAACCCGTCTCGAGTGGCGACGACGTTATTTCATGACAACACTGTGGTACAAAAAGAACATTATCGACCTGACTTTTTTTTTAATGTGTGTGTCTACTTACGCTGTCCCCTACGGTTTGTTTTCCAACGCCACTTTCAAAAGTTCACCCAGATTGAGAGAGTGGCATAACAAAACGCTAACTAGTTTTACTCCCATAGCCTCGGTCATTCTTAACGACAGCAACGTTAGCAAACAACACTTTCTGTTGCCTCGACTTCGAGCAAACTGTAGAAACTCACCAAACAATACCTACCAACTCAGAATTTCCGGATTAATATTGATACTGATACTACGAGCGACTGAATTCAGGGAATTCGGGTGTTTGCTCGAGTTTGCTTCTTCATTTCACACAACGCGTTGCCGCTGGTGGACAGCTCACCTATTCAATTGTTTGAATTTGAATCATATTTGTTCGACTTGGCGAGTCCTCCCTGCTGCAGCTGTTGAAATCCGGGGCGCGCGCTCTCAACTTTTTCTCAAGGGGAAGATGGGGCGCGTGCACGGCAGCCCCCCCCCCCCAAAAAAGGGCAATCACGTGGTCACGTATAACAGAGAGGGATTAGTGCAGATAATCATCTTATCTCATACACGCCAATAAAGCATGGGGGCATATTTTATTTGACTGTTCTAGCCCACAATGAGCTTCTTACACGTTATCACATGTGAGGTTTTTATTTTTTATTTTTATTCCCAATGTTTTCACTATTAGATGTGTAAGCTGCTTCATTTGTGCTTCAAACGGCCAATATTAGAGTCGTATTCGCTTACAGTGAAGTCTGTTGTCACGCTTTGCTTTTCGAGCGGTTCAATCATCTCTCTAACGATGCTTTAAACTTCCACGGAGTAAGAGTGAGTGCGCTGAATAGACGCCATATAACACTCTTTGATGTGTACGCTACATTTTAAGAAGTTACCTAAAAGTGCAGCCAGTCAGCACGTCATGCACCAGCTACCATGTGGAGCTGGGGGAGGGGTGCCTCAAACTTTTCACAGTTACATGAGGCTTTTTTTTTTCTTTTTGCAGAAGCAGGTTGGTTGAGTCATGAGAAATTTCAAGTTCTTCCTATATGGTGACACAAAAACGTACCAAGGCGCACAGCCCACTTTTATATCCCATATGAGTTGTTGCCACCCAAAACATACCTCTGACAAAGCCATGAGATGGTGCGTGTAAACACATTTGATCTTACAGAAAAATGGAAGGAAAAACCTTAACTTTTAGTTACATACTATATTGCTGTTAATAATAATAGAGAATCAGCACACATTTACTGTTGGATTGTGTAATCACCTAAGATTAATAGACTGGTGCTTGTGAGATAAAGACCTTCACCTACAGTAGCCTCCACACCCTCCTATGTAAAATCAACCCCTCCTCCACTCTTAAAAGCAGAGACACTGATGGGTACTTAATCAGTCAATGAAGATATTCAACTGACTTCAGTCAGTTGAATATCCCCCCCCCCCCCCCCCCCCCAGAATGGCAGCTATGTCTGGAAGAAAACAAAACTTTATCAGTAACCACTCCCAGTTGAAAAACAGTGAACAAAGACTGGAGTGCTCGATTTGCTTAAGCTATGGCTCTTACATGAGCCAAGGATTGGCTGTAAGCAGCCTGCTCTTTTGCCTATATTTCAAGCTGTTGTCAAGCATTTGCTGTCACCAAACAGGTTGAACCAATATTGTTCTCATAATGAAATAAACATGTGGTTTTCCAGCCTAGCAAACATGCTTAATAAAAATATTTGGTTTGAACAGTGGATTTGATAATTGCACTCATTCCAAGGATACCAATGAACTTTTTTTATTTCTATTTTGTCTTAATAAATAACTCAGCTCACTGATTTAAAAAACACATATTTTTTTCTTTAGTAAGACTCATTTACATAGGCAGCTTACCCTAAACTAAAAACACTTTCTCCCCTCGCAGTGCTACGATTCAGTTATAGGTACTCGTGCCTTCCCCCGAGATCCTGTTGCAAACAAGGCTAGTATGTTAATCAAAGGCACCACATGTGACACATCGAGGCCTCCCGGTCATTTCCTATTGTTCAGCAACCACAAAGCCTCTGTGAAAAGCTATCAGTCTGAAGCAGCAGTATCATTCCTCAGGATGATGAAATTGCCAAAAGATGTTGTAGCCCATCACGGGAAATGCCTTTTATCTTAAGGCAGTGGTTGTTTGTGTCTAATCCTACAAATATATCTTTAGCTGGCTGCAACTTTTATCATTGATTTACTATGATAATTTAAATAGCATTCATCATCTGTAGTGGCAATGACAGCAACAAGTGGCCGAGCATTGTTTACTTTTAACTGATTTAATTAACTCTGTGCTATTGTTTGACATTATGCTAATAGATTTTTTTGAAGTCATTATCTCAGATAGTTTCTTTATTAAAACATTTAGCTAAAAGCAGTTAAATCTAATTAAAGAAGGGGTATCTGTAAGAAAAAAGCTCAGTACTTTAGAGAATTATAATGTATTCTGCGGGCAGACATCCTAACAGGAATTGGATCAGCGACTCGGGGAAGGCTGTGATGGCTTGTTTTTTGTCTTGACGTGTCAGGAGCAGCTGACCGCATTGTTCTCCTTCAGATTCACAGCCTGAGTTCTTTCATAATCCTGGTGTCGCTTCTGAAAGACACTGATAATACGTAAGCTTCTTTATCACTCCGAACGTTTATTCAGTTCTACCAGCTGTTGTGTTCTGTTGATCATAGAAGTATCAGTGGCCAAACAGAAATTCTCACAGTTCATAGTGAAAACAGTACTCGTCTTTTCTGTGTAGAAACTGTAGAAACTGGGTGAAGGAAGTGTCTCTTTGTCCTGCTGCTAGTGCCCCGCTGTCTGCGTGACCTCTTTTGACGACTTTTTTTTTCCTGACCTTTCTTTGTTTCACTATGACCTCTCAGTGAAGTGCATAAATGACAGTTACACATATAAAAGACACAAAGGATATACATTATTTGTTGATTAACTGTGCAGGAAAAATATATACAAATGATAAAAAAAAGCAAAGAATTTTATCTTTTTAAATTATGGTAGTAGTGACGTATGTATTTGCAAACGTAACACTCTCTTGTTATTAGTTATAATGATGGCAGTCTCTTGTCATTCAGACTGCAATGCTTGATCTCTTCTATAAAATTATACGTTATGAGCACCACACCTAAAACTGAAACTGATTTGTTCTGTTTACAAAACTAAGCAAAACCAGCTTAGCAGCCTGGACATACAACAGCTGTGGTATTTGCGCACATTCCCAAGATTCTAGCAAGTTAAGCACACATAATAACATGTAACATGCATCTTTTATTATCTCTACTCTCAAAATGATCCCAAAGCTGTAACAATGTGCTCAGATTCTACCAACTTAGAACAAAGTTTGATGTATCCAAGTGTAAAAACAGAAGCTAAAGTGTTTTTGTCTAAATGTATGCCTGTATACTTGTTCTTAAGATGAACACTTATCTATCAGTTGAAGGCAGATCATGATTACGTCACTCATTTGCATCCCTACAGCAGTATAATCTAATTTTCCGCTCAAAAGACTAAAACAAACAAACAAAAAATGTAAAGACACAGTTGGTAGCATCCGCGTTACAAAACTTCCCTAACAGACACGCACATGCATGTGTTGTCCCCGTAAGCACTGCAGGGGGAACACATTGAGATATTTAGCTTGCTTTTTCCTTATAGGTAAAAAAAAAAAAAAATTCCATCAGTTTGTGAAGGGATCAGAACCGGTTATGACGGTTTTCTTTTTTCTTTTCATTAGTACCCAGAATAGTTTTAACCTCTCATATTCCATATTACTAGCAAGCACTGCCATGATGCACATTAGTGCTGACAGGAGGTCTCCTATCAGGCCTCTCCTCCCACTATTCCCCTGTTTCACCCCCTCTGAGCTCAGTGCATTCACACAGTCACATGCATTGTCCTAGGATGAACTGCAGCAACATGGTGGCTGAGAAAATCTGCTGCACTGTGTACAGTCCATGCATTGTTAAATCCATATGGGAACTATCTCTTTATTAATAAGTCTTTTTAGGTCATTATCGTATGTGATTGTGCAAAAAAGAAAAAGAAAAAAAGGGAGCGACTAGTCCTTGTGACGCACAATCACTTTCCCAACTGTATGGAAAAAGAGTTCCCTTAACTCTCACTCCTGGAACGCTGCGTGTAGGGGCATGCAGCTGTTATCGTCGTCTTCACTGTTATTTGACAAGTCACTAAATACAGAAAAGGCTGAGCAGATTTCTAAATAACTGCACACGGAAGTTTAAAACATCTGGAACTGTTAGCAAGGCCAAAAAGTTGCTCGTGATTTCCAGTTAAAGTGTTGTGTAAGGGCATCTTTTTAGTCACTCTTCCAATTAGTTTTAGTAATCTAAGCGAGATGTGTGAGTAGTTTTGCTTTCTCCTTCACTTCCGTCTCATTAAAACTCAGTCAGAATTCCTCACTCCCAGATTCATCAACACTATACTCTGTTTGCTAATGAAAATGAGCTCTTCACACATAAACAAAACTGCTGGCAAAGTCGTCACAGTGTATCTTAATTGAGACATTCCTCCAGGGAAAGGAGAGACAATGGAGCACATGTCTTAAGCTGTGCAAGCAGCAGTACCTCACTTTTTCTCCCTCAGTGCCGTGGCAATTACTTTGATGCACAATTTAAAATGATCACACCTATTATAGACAGTAATACAAGAATAGTGTGCCTCATTGATAACAAAGGAGCAGTGTGAGTTATGCCTTCGGGGGCTGCGACTCATCACTTAATGGTGGGTGAATAGTGGTTCTCAGACACTTCTATCTAAAACACATCCTTCCAGAGACTGCACACTACGCCATCAATCATAGAAATTACATCATAAAAGGAGAAGATGATTTGAGGTCTTCCTTTACCTGAAATATCAAATTCCTTAGATCTTATTTTACATTTTTTATCTCCAAGGTACGCCTCACAGACACTAAAATTCAGCAGTAATGTCCAACAGCCATCTGTCTGTCTAAAATAAAAAATATGACCTCTACTCTGGTTAATTTGCTTTTTCTCCAGTCAACAAACATTTATTTGTTGGCATTACAAATATATACAAGTGTGTGACAAATTAAAGGAAAAACAAACAAAAAAGGAAAACCATTTCCAAAACACACTCCCTAACTTGTTTTTTTGACCATGGCAGCGCGTTAGCCAGCTGTCTAGCATGTTAGACCACTCATTCAAATGGAAAACGATCTGTTGACTGCGAAGGCCACAGAATGCGATTTGAATTCTTGTACATACTTGTGGCTCGAGGTGCCATCTTGGGAGAGGCCACTCCCAACAGAAGCATTTAATCATAATAAAGGGTTAAGATGGCTCCCCATAATCTTATAATGATTTGCACTGTCTCTGCCCTATGTATAAATGTTGCCATGCAACCACCAGATCCTCTCACCAAAGGGGTCATTGGATCAGGTTTTTCCTTTGATTTGTCAGAGATCTTTATGAACATGAGTCAGACTTACAGTATTTGGCTTAACACCCAGATTGGGTGTAGCGGGATACGCTACACCTTTGCTGCACTCTTATATGCATAAAAATGGTTGCCATGACATTGCTCATGAATAGAGGCATCTTTTATTTATTTATTTTTTGGCCAGACTTGCCTGGTCATCTTCTTCTTTGTTTTTTAAATTGCTGGAACATCCAATTATTCTTGATAACACTCCTCATGCTTTTATAGCTTACATTAAAAATGAAAACTCTGAAGCAAAACAGGCATGTGGTATATTTATTTGCATTTATTGTCTTCAGGATAGCTCAAGTTTCACATACACACTACATAACGACAAACTACAGCGTCACATTAATTGCACATACGCCTGACACAGTTTACTTACACCGGAAAACTTTTGTTAGTTGACACGACACAAAGTGCTAAAATCAAAATAAAAGCTTCTCGGTTGTGATTTATGAGTAATGCAGAGCATACCACAAGGACACATTTGCACAAAGACACAGTTTCAATACCTCGGATGCATTTTTAAGCATTTGTTTAGTATTTACAATCAGTTCCCCAAAGATCAGTAGAGATTGTGATGTCCCATATAAGCTAAAAGATAGCTGTTCTGGCATGTACCTTTTTGTTTTAGTCCACATATAACTTGCATAGAGTTCAAAAATCTGCAAGCACACTCTGCTATATAAACTTTAATACTCCTTAGACCAGCTCCATTAAGAGCATTTCTATGACTCATATCTACGTCCTTCATGTTAACCACTGCATTACCTTAACTGCGTGAATTCTCTGGTGTGAAGTGTAAAAATAGAACCTATATGACATTGAGTTTTATCGATTTAACACAAAATAGTTGTTCAAGGCAAAGCATGGCACTATATATTGCATAAGCCCAGTATGTTAGATTGCAAAACAGAGAAAAGTCATTTTAAACGTCTGTAGAAAATGTCACATTTATGTGACAAAAAATATGTCCAAACAACCTCTGACCATTTTAAATCTCCACAAGTTCAACTCCCTGCTAACTGTTCTGTCCACTTTCCTTTATTCTTCCAAAACCTTACCTTTGCTATTGTGACTTTTAAGCAGTAACAATTAAAAAACAAAGTAATCAAAGTAACTCAGGGGATTCAAGAAGGTGATAAGAGAGAAAAAGAAGGACTGAGTACAAGTGAGAAGGAGGGAAGGAGACTGTACAGGAAAACGTAAGGGTTGCTTCTGGTCTCATTTGGCTTTCTCAGCTCCTTGAGCAGCGGTCAGTGGCTCTGTCTGGACTCCGGCGTCTGTAGAAGGACGTTTCTGAGTCTACAGTTTGCAGGGAGAAAATGGTACATTTTGTTGCAGTGTCTTTAGAAAATGCAACTCGTTCAATATCTATTTTTATTTAATTTTTGTCTTTTATAAGCTTTAATTGTTTTTTTAGTTAAACAAAAACTTTATTAATTTCTTTCACAGGCATCAAATGTATTAAATTGGACTCTGACTAAATTTGTTACATTTAAGTAACGGTAACTGTCCTATAACTAAACTGCATTTCCAGATGTGTTATATCAGTCCGCTTGGTTTTCAGTAATGTGGAGCCTACACCTTAAGTGTCTGCTGCCATCTAGTGGGGATAATACAAAAATACTTTGCACTATGCAATGATAAGGATATTGTGCATGTTTCTAATGTTAATATTTGGGGAAAGTAATGTTCTTCTTACCAGATTTTTAAAGAATAGCTGAATGGAGTTCCTCTTTTCCAGTTTTTTGGGCACACTGGCTGCATCATCGCCAGCTTGGGAAGGCACAGAGGCTGGTTTGTTATCTGCAGCTTGCTCTGAAGACTTGGCTGCCACTTTAGGTTCCTCCTTGGCTTTCACTGCTTGAGCTGCCTCCGCTGCTGCAGGCGGGGTTGGGGTCACCTTCTTGGGCTCAGCAGCCTAAAAGTGTTGCGGCACATAATGAAGCATTCAATTATTTTAGTCCTTGACAGGCTTGAGATTCACACACCGGTGGCTCATACACTTCACTCGTTAAGTGCAGATGGACTTTGAGGTGGCACATGAAGTGGGATTAAAATGTACATCTGCTGTTAGGATATGACATCATGCGCAACATCACGAGTGACGGTGACATATGCTCAAAGATAACAGCAAATGGAGAAAAATGCTTGTTTAGAGCATGTTTTAATACCAGACGTAATTGATGAAATTACTCTGGTTAATAATGCATCTGTTTGCAAGAGGCAACGTATTTTCATGTATTTACCAGTCCAGTAGTTTTCCTGAGGAGCCGAGCTCCACTTGTGGAGACTGCCTGGACTTTTGTGGTCATGTGATCTAATAGCACCTCAAATTCACATTAACCTGTTACTTACCATTCTGTAATTTCACCACAATTCATACCTAATGTATTTCAGAGTTGTTTCTTTTCAGAGATCTTATAAATGTTTATGGGAATAGGTTCTTACTTGGGGCTTGAAGAAAGAAAGGAATGGGGATTTTGAGGCGCTTTTCTTTTCTTCCTGAGCAGGTGGCGGCGGCTCTGGTTTTGCAGCAGCCTCCTGGGTGCCAGCTTTTGAGGAATCCACCGTCTTTAACCAAAGCAGGAAAAAGAAAAATATGTATCATGAATATTTACTAAAAAAAAAAGGGAAAAAAATCAAAGGGATGCTCATCGATTTAGGTGACAGAGTGAGAGTAGGAGCTTCCATCTGTGACATGAAAGAGGAGGTAAAGCAGTAAAAAGATATCTGTGATCAGAGTAGAGAGACAGCGTATAATCAGATCAAGATAAGAACTAGTGAGGAAGCCCACATTGTCAAGCGCAAAAGCCAAAATCTGTAAAGAGGAAGAAAGAGGAAAAAGGCAAAGCCCACCAATATTCACTTTACATTTCAAAGATGTCCACTTTTAAAGAAACAGCTAGTTAAACATTTTGGGAAAACTTTAATTCTTCAAGAAAGTAAGAAAAGAAGAGTCACATAACCCCAGATATCTGGGTTGATTGTGTCACGGTTGAACAGTGCAAGGCTGCAAGGCTGCTTCCTCGTACTTGTAGTCTTTCTGCTAAAGCTCAGTCAGCCATCTTGGTACTTTGGCCTCACACATAGTGTGATTATCAATGTGACTCATATGGTTATTTTATAGCCACTCATCTCCCCTAACTATTAAAAGAAACATAAGAAAAGAAAAAAAAGCTTTCCCAGAACATTAAACACCACTAATTTACCTCAGTTTCTACCACTGGTTGTGGTACCTCTTCCTTTATCTACAGAAAAGGGAGAGTTATTTGTTATATCCTGAATTGGAAGAGCGTAAATAGTGATAGTCATTAAATCTTATATCGTACTCATTTTGTGCCATAATGGGGGTTGTTTAATCTGTACAGTTTGGGATGTGATGCGATACAATTATTTAAAAAAATGGATGAATTACAAAGAGTAAATGTGGGAAATGTTATGGTACCATATAAGTGTGGCAACATTATTGCAGAGGTGCCTGCAGAGTGAAGAAAATCAGGAATTAATATTCCTAAGCACTTCTTGCTCATTTACCTGCACTTCTACAACAGGCTCTTCCCCCACTGCTGCTGCCTCCTGAGGTTCAACCTCATTTTGAATCTAAGCAAATAGAAATGAATCTTTACATACAAAAACAGCTTTGGAAGAGGGTACGTGGTGTAATCAGAGGCTCAAAAGACCATTCCACTCCCTAAAAGAGTACAAAGCCCCAAGAGTGAGAAGTTGCCTTTCATTTACCTGCACTTCTACAACAGGCGCTGGCACATCCACTGGTGTCTCCTGTAGAGCAAAACTGTTATTTTATTCTGCACAGATGCAAATTGCGATGAACATTTCAAACCCTGTAATTAACCATAAAGCATGTTTGTTATGTAACTCAGGCAAGATGGTTTGTAATTATCCAGTCGTCTCCAGCGAGGCTTGTGTGCGGAAGATTCATGTTCACATCTTAATACATCAATGTAACATTCCCTGAATGCAGCTGGGAAGATTAAACAGGCTCGAGTTCACATGTAAGTTTACACCTGGCTGTACCTCTGCTCCTACAGCTGCTGTTGCACATGACTGATTGTCTGCAGGACAGCGAAATGCAAAAGGACTTCAGAACCTCAAAACAGATGAAAAGTTGTATTTATGGACTACTCACTATGTTAACATGACAATGAATGGTGACTTGTATCAACTGGTTAAGGAAGTTCAAATGCATTAGAAGAGTCAGAAAGAGCTCCACACTGTAATGTCAGCACAACCCAGAGGTGTAATTTCCAGGGGGGTTAGGGAGGTTATGACCCCCCCCCCCCCCCCCAATAATCAGACCCAGCCAATATAACTCCCCCAATAAAATTATGAATTATCTTGCATAAATAGGCTGTTGATTCTCTTTACTCATTTCCATTATTACCAGCAAAATAGTTGCATGTTTAATCATCTGGGAATTTACCCAGATTTATTTATTTATTTAGACAGAGATCTTGACCCCCCCCAATGTTCAGCACATAGTTACGCCCATGGCACAGCCCCACAGCTCCTCTGGCATGAGTCCAAAGTGCAGGACAAAACCAGTTTATAGATTGTGTACTCCAAACCACTTTGATCGAATCTGGGAGAATCTTAAAATATTCATCAGGGATATTACTTGTTTTAGTTTATTTTACTAAGTAGAAGTTTGTTGTTGTTTTGTGTGTGTGTGTGTGTTGTAATCTATTTTACTCACTTATGTTTAGTTTGATTGTTGTAAATGTGATTCTTTTTCATGAAATTTTGTCTTTTTAATTATTTCAGATAGCAGTTAATTTTTTCCTCCACTTACTGTTAGCGCATGTATGTTGGAAATTTTACCCATCTTCATGTTGTTTGTCTGTTCATTTTAACTTTTTATTTATTTATTTTTTGTTTATTGCTGTCTTGGCAGCTTGTAATTCTTCAGTATGTAAATGAAAGGTGTTGGGTTGAATTGGTTGATCTGTGTTTAAATATGGGACAAAATCCAGCAAGAAAAAAGAAAAAAAAACATGGATGCTCAAAAATGTAACAACATAACGATTTGATCTTGTAAATTAAAGCCTTTTTATTTTAAAATACACATGTTGTTTATTTTGGCTCTACGGAAACTAAAATTAAAAAAAGAAATCTGTTGTAGTTATGCCCTATAACACCTTCTCTGGGCAGCAGCTAAATGTAATGGCTTCTCGTTGAGCTCACAGTGATGCAAATGTGACTTAACAGTCAGTGCGGTTAAAAGAAAGGAGATGCAGTGTTGTGGGTGAGCATTTGTGGTGCTGGTGGGTGCTGATGAGCCTTGTTAGCCCTTTGTCCCTGCTTCTGCTCCTTATGCTGAAGCTATGATCTTTTATTTTTGTCTTTATGTATTATGCAAAAACGTAAGGACGACGTCATTCTTCTTATCTTATTCTCAACAAATAAGAAAACCTGATTCTCCCAAGAGAAAAGGTTTCAGCACAGGACTAATGCTACTTCACAAAACTATAGCTCCGATTAGGAAACAGTAAATTGCAAATTTCTGGTGCCTCTGGACAAATGAGCTCTTGTTCGGTTAGTAACTGATGAGCCATGGTCAGTTTGAGAATATGATCATTTACTGTACCACTGCTGCAGTCTTGCCCGGGGCTTTGGCTCCACTTGCTGAAGCGCCATTGCTTTTGGAGGTCTTGACTCCTAGCAATACCTCAAACTGACATACAGTATGTTTCACACTGTGTTCTCATTGAACATGCAGTGAGTGTCTATATGAATAGCTATTCCTTAAAATAGTGATTGGATCTTGTAATCTGCAGTTAAAGCTGTTTGTTTACCTTCTGGCGGAAAAATTTGCTCAGAGTATCTTTGGCTGATTTTCCTTTCGAGGACACAGGCTCCTTTCCAGCAGCTTTAGGTTCTTCTTTCGCAGAGGCCTTTACAGGTTTGGCAGTTGGCTCTCCTTTGATTTCCACTTTCGGTGGCTCTGGAGGTGGGGGTGGTGGGACAGACATTCCTTTGGGTGCTGCAGGCGGTTCAGATATTTGTGCAACCTATTGAAGAAAGAGAGGGGCTGTTAAAGCAATGGTTTACACAGCCCTCTTAAACTGCAAAGACATTTTTGATGTAGCAGTTTTGTCAGATATGACATCAGCAACTGTATTTCCTTCCAGTTTCACCCAATAAAAATGCATTGCTATGTAAAATGAGCAAATAAGGCATCATATCCGGAAATTAAATAAACTCACCATGTGCAGTAAATATATACATTTAACGTGAAGTGCAATGGTTATGGGAATCAAAACTTATGGGTTATATGCTCACAGTAGTGGTTGCCGCTGGTTGGGTCTCCTTCTGGGACTATTTTGCAACAGAAAAGAAAGCACTTATAAAAAAGGTTAAACTGAAGCAAACAAAGGATGCAAAAAAAAGCTTTATGCACAAATTCTGCAAAAATAAATCACCTTTTAAAAATAAATGTTACTTTTTAAATTCAGGAACATCCTTAGTTCAAGCAACAGAAACAGAACAGATGAGGGTGTGACAGCTCATTGTATAGCTGTCTGTATTAGATAATCAGAGATATGGTTTGATAAAAGCAGCAGAGAGTGATAGGTTAAAATGAACCTCTGTTCACCTTGTCTTTAGCGGCATCGGGAGTAGCCGTTTCCTTTTTGGACGTTTTAGTAGGGGTCACCTGTGCAACAGAGGAATAAAAATGAACCGTCTTAATTTTTTGTGCCGTGATCCACATAAAAACACAAGAGAAAAAAATCTTAATCTTTAAATGTGAACTGTGTAAGCATTGTGGAGCTCTATGTATGTGGCGGTTAAGCAGTGTGAAAAGCAAAATGCCAGGGGATACAGTTGATGAGACAGAAAAATAATTATTTGGATAAAACAGAAGCCTTTCATGAATGCAGACATAGGCCTTTATGGTAAGCTAACTGAGGCCCACAGAGGTCCCTGACAGAGCACATACAGTACATGCGCTGCCATTGTGACAGCCATTGTGCTCCGGAGATGGCGTAGGCCTGCCCTCGCTCTATCTTCACAAATCTCGACTTCCAACCGCACAGGCCTCCCTTGTGAGCTCACACTATGGGATGAACAATAGGCCACCACATTCCCGCATGTTCAAAGACTTGATTAGCATGGGGCTAGGGCAATGGCAACTCTTTAAAACGGCATGAATCCAAAAGACAGCATGATGAAGAGGAAATACAATAGCTGCTTGTTGCAACTTTTCCATCTGGCACTGTCATGATGGTAGATTTCGCTACGGTTACACTTAATGTCATATACAGTTATACCGCCTTCCCACATCACTACATAGAACAAAAAAAATCAAAAATACACACAAACTAATGAAACATTTTCAATGTATTACTACTTATTACTGCTAAATGATTGGAAAAATGACCACACATCTCACTTTGACTGGGGCACAACTGGAAGACGCATTAACCTCATTTTATTTATTTTTCATTTTTTTGCCTGTTTCTCTTCAGAAAAAGAAGCAGATAAAAAAAGCACATATGTTCTTTCCCTTTTCCCCCAAATAGTCTAATTTGACATGATAAACAGGAATAGCAGGAGCATAAAAAGTCACCTTAAATTGCCAAATGATGCCACTTACTAGGGTTTTGAAGAAGTTCATAACTGGATTCTCTTCTGGGTTACTCTCCTCTTTGCTTTCCACGGGCTCACTGTCTCCGTTGTCAGTTTCAGGGACGTTTTCTTCCTTGGGACTGGAGACTGGAGTCACCCTCTCTGGCTCCTTTAATGATTCAGGCTCGTGGTTTAGGTTAGCCGTCTCCTGTACACCATGACAAAAGAATTCGCCTTTGAGAATTATGTTAGAGCAGAGCGGAGCTGATATGTAAGCAGTGAGTGTCTTAATCGCAGTATTGAGATGGGAGCACAATTCCAACCATGCCTCTGCCTACTCGGGGCATTGTCAACAATCACCCTTTTATTAATGTGTGTGTCCCACCCCTCAGTCATTGATATTCAACAATGTGTGAGAGTTATTTCTCGAGAAATGTCAGGAAAACCAAATACCTAGCTATGCCCGTATGGTGTGTGTCTATAAAATATGTGAACTGAACCAATGTCAATTCATTTATACATTTTTTGCCTTTTCTTCCAGCAATCTTGATACATTATTTTGGCCCAATTTATTATCCCATTAGAAACTGTAGAGGTGGCCTATTTTGCTTTTCCATATTTTCTGTTACAAGCACCAAAATAAATGTTGCCAAAGTTTCAGTTAATGAGACCAGCAACATAGACAGGTCACACAGGTCAGCTCACAGTAGCCAGACCCACTTTCTACTTACGAGGGGCAGCCAATCAGAAGAAAGAAGGTTTAAATCAGAGGAAAGAGAGCATAAACGTTTGCTCTAAGTAGCGGATGAAGTGAGGAACACGAGGGCCCTTATTTTCAGCACTATAATGATCAAAGTGTATGTATGCCTACATGCAGCCTATCTCGTCCTTAAACGAATGTGGCAGTCTGAACAAGACTTTGTATGAACCCATGCAGTGATTACTAACATATATTTGCTTTTTAAAAAGATTTATTCTAAATACCAGTTCTCTTGATTTTCATATACTGTATATAACGTTCAGTTCATCCTAGCCCTGTGAATGCATTTGCTTAATGAATGTTGCCCACACATAACTGAACAGTTACCAAAATGTACAGAATGAAGAATTACAAATAAATCTGTATCTATGTTATATATCTAAGCAGATGATAATTAGTTCTGGTAAAGCTGAAGATGTTTTTGATGACCATCAGGATTGTGTGGACCCTGTGGCAAGTACTGCTAAATTTTATGTAACCGTAAATGTATTGTGGCTGCTATTAATCATTCCTGTATTATATACAGAACAGGTAAATAGAGGGATATTTGTTTAAAATGTAAATGAAGGAACCAGCTTCAGATTAAATGACTGAATCCAGCAGTCATATATATATATATATACATATGTATGTGTGAAAGTGTAAAAAACCAAGACTTTGTGTGTAAGAAGACTAGACATGTTAGATAATCTTCACTCATTTCTTTTCACTCTCTTTATATTTATACACCACTTTGCATTTAATCATTTTTTATTCTCTTCTTTATTATCTTAATTGTCAAACTGGCTCTCTGTCAGGGAGTTTCTTTTGTCCCGTCTTCTCTCTGTAACCCCTAACCGGTCACAACAGATGGCTGCCCCTCCCTGAGCCTGGTTCTGCAGGAGGTTTCTCCTTGTTAAAAGCAAGTTTTTCCTTCCCACTTCTATCAAGTGGGTGTTTCCCATAAGGGGTCGTCTCATTTGTTGGGTTTTCTCTGTACAATATAAAGCACTTTGAGTAAGTGTTGTTATTTGGCACTATACCATTAAAACTGAATTGAATTGAATAAAATCTCTAAGAACATAAAGCACAGAATGAGCACAATATGTCCCTTTAAGTATTATTTGTCATTAAACACAGTATGACTGAAATAATGAATGAATGAGAAAAGGAAACTTCAAATTAATATTTCCGTGTCTGCTTATTGATCACTGCTCATTCATAATTTATTTGTTTGTTTGAAGACTCGTGGATGTCAATAATACGGAGGACTGGTGAAATTATCTTTCAGTCACCAGGCTTGTTGTTTTTCTCAACAGCTATAGGTGACTGAAACCTAAGAGGTAAATGTTCAATGTTTGAGCTTGTGACTGAGACGCCTTAAGGAAATTCTGTACATCACATGTTGAATCTATCCGGTTTGCACCGCCTCTCATGCGTCTCTTCAGTATCACTCTCCACCTAGAGGTGTATTTAACTTCTGGCCTGGGAGTGCATCGCCACACTTTGCCACAGGCTCATCAGATGGCAGTTTAAGAATCTTCAGAGGTGAAATGTTCATTTTCAGTTGTCTCAAGGATGAGAAATAGTGACTCATTTTTATTTGTTCTCTACTATCTTTCCCAGGCTATTTGGAGAAATAAAACAAAAACAAGGTTGGATTATCTTTTTAGGATTTAATCCCAAGGCTCACATATAAATCACACATGACAACATCTATCCTTGATCAGCATTCTCCAGGGCAGTATTCTCCTCAGTATTCTTCTTAGACTAAAACATAAGGCTCTAAATCTTCTGCGGTGTCCTTCAGTTGTTAGTTCTTCAAGTTTGTTTAAATTATTTGTAGGATTTCTGAAAAAAAAACAAACCCTAACCCTCACTGTTACCATCTTCTTTACAAAGGGCTTGGGTTCTCGTCCTGCTTCCTCTAAGATTACAAGGGTTTGTTCAGGTGTGTCATGGCTTTCATTATCTTTAGATTCTTAACCTTTTCTATGTCACTTTCTTCTACAGCTTTTTCAGAACTTGCAACCTCTACCTCTCCTTCAGTAGATAAACCTTGGACTGAAGTATTCTCCTCAACACTGTCTGCCACTGTTTAAGCTTGATCTGAAAAAGCTTGTTCTGAATGGGAAAGACGCTCTTCATGTTCTCCAGAGAGAAGCACAAAAGCTGTTGCCACAATGTCCTCTTCTTTGACGGTGCTGTTGTTATCCACTGCAGGCTCCTGAAGCGTGGTTCAAATTGTTGATTCTGTTTCTATCTCAGTTATCACATGTTCTTCAACTTCGATGTCTACTATAATAATCTCTAGAATACAATGTGGATTGACTTCAGTTGCTGGAGATTTTAAAGTAGCTTCAGGCTTCTGCAACATTAATTTCTTCTTTGGGACAACTACCGAACATTTCTCCAGACTCATTAGTAGTTATAAGGCTAATATTGTCTTGCTCACTTATTTGTAGCACATCTTCAGCTGTGGTGCATCATCAGGAGTGACCTCCTCATGGGCCAGATCCACCTTAACTAGATTTCCATTCTGAAAACGGACAGCGGCTTCTTTTACAGGCATGTCTTCATTTACGGCTGCGGAGTTTGGGTTCTCATGAACAACCTCAGAGATTGTTTCCGTCACTCCAGTCACAGCCTCTTTGTCTAGGGAGGTAATGTCATTTGCTTCCCCAGTCTCAGGAGTGACAGCATTAGATTCGGGTTCAGCAGTTTCAATCAGCACTACATCAGCTGACTTGTCTGCAGCTCCTTTACTGTTGTCTTCAGTAATTGCTTCACCTACTCCCAGCTCTGACGCAATTACTGCGCAGTCAGAGGCAACTGCCAAAACTGCTTCAACACAACTTGCTGCAGCTTTTGGAGTGGTGGAAGTGAACTCCTTTGCCAGAGTTTTCTCTCTCGTCTGTCCCTCTACAACAGTATCATCTTTTGAGTCAGATTTCTCAACCCTCTCTGCTCTGAACGTTGATGTTTAATCTTTTAAAGGGTCTCTAACAAGCTCCTCAGCTTTGCTAATGGCATGTTCACTCAGTGTATCCTCCACAGTTGTGGCTGTAAAGTCACCATCACCCATTTGTGTTGAAATATCTGCTTTTATGTTGCTAATTCAATTTTTTAATGTTCATTCATTTCCGTCTTGATGGTCAATGTGAGTTATAACGCCAGCTTCCGCTCCACTTGTATTAAATTATGTAAACCAACATACAACTTGTGTTTATTTCCCAGGGCACTCATGATAATCGTGTGGTTGATCACGAGTAATCAGAAAAATTAGTCATGTAGTGTAACATGCTTACATTTGTATTTATTTACTTGCTTATTTAGTTGTTTGTTTTTTGAAATAAGCGCTATTCTACATTATGTTGCCCATTGTAAACAAAGCTAAAAAAGCAAAAAAACAAAAAGGAAAAACATAGTTAAATGCATAGAATGCTTGGTGTGTTGGACTACATTACATTGCTAAAATGATTTGGAGTGTTTGGCAGGCTGACAAAATAAAATAATTTTCTTTGCACAGCTAAAAGTCGACATCAGGGAATTTTGATTATGCCAAGTGTCTTCTGGCTATCTGGTCAACTGATAATTGACAAAAACAGCACAACATAAAAAAGTGTGCCCCCCCCTTTTTAGACATTTTCAGGAAATCCCATGATAAGATCAAAACTAACAATGTGAGCGGCACATCTTTGTGCTCTCTGAATTTCCTGTCGTGGGCGTCGGCGTCAGTGCTGCAGAGGCCCACGCCCACTAATCTTTGTCAAAGACAAACAACGTGTGACATATTTATCTTGTTTTATTTATTTATTTTTTTAAAAAGGGTTATACCCTTGGGCATATGCACTCCTGCTTACTCTGTTTTAGTTAATGTTAGCTGCAGAATGATAAAATAACATAATTCAGAAACACAACACAGTGTGTGTGCTCGCTCTAATAAAGGAAGGTGTGTGGTTCCATTTTATTTTTTTTTAATTAAGGGCAAGCATTGTATCTGCTATATGTATTTACATTATTGTTGTTGTTTTTCAGAATCAATGGAGGTCTATTGCACAACATGAGCATTATCATAATTTACCATAATTGATCAGTTTTTAAAACTTAGCTAAAGACTTTTCCTTTTCCCATTGCTTTTAATTGATATGGCAACATTACCATTACCTTTAAAATTCTACTATGAGTTTATTTGTGTTTTTGCATACTTTCATTGCAGTTCATACATCATAGATTCCAGTGGCCATTCATCCGTACATTAGAAAATCCTTTTGAATTGCCCTTGTGTGTAAAATGTGCTATGCAAAGTAACCTGACTTGCTCTGCTTGTCTCATCTGATGAGAATAAACATGAAAAGTGCCCTCACCTGCTGTGGCTCAGTGGGAGGAACACTTACATCCACTTGATCTTCACTCTGTGTCTCTTTTTCTTTCTCTTCAACAGTCTCAGCTTCAGCTTTAGGTTCTGTTTTCTTTTTGAACAATTTGCCAAAATGACGACGACCTCTTTCTCCTTTGCTTTTCTTGACCTCTTCCTTCTGGGTGTTGGTGTCAGGGTCTTCAGAAACGGCTTGGATTTTGGTGTCAGAGGCTTCAGAAACGGCTTGAATTTTGGTGTCAGGAACTTCAGAAACAGCTTGGGCAATATCAGGTTGACACTCTGATTTGACGATCACATCAGTTGATTTTATGGCAGAGTTTAAAGAGTGGGCCTTGCCATTTTGGCAGACTGTAGTTTCACTTTTACCTGAAAAATAAAAAAGTGGCAAAATAAGCAAAATGCCACATACAGGAAAAACATTGAAACAAAGGACTGAAACTATTGTTAAACCCAGGCTAAATTTCTTTTTTTTTTTCAGGAAAAAAATTACTATAAAATAACAGTTGGACATATATGCTTAAAGACCAGGCAGCAACATTTTACCACTGGGTGTGTTCAGATGTTTTCAGATGTGTGGTGGTGCTTTTCCTTTCTTTCTTTCTTTCTTTCTTTGGATATTTTGCATTTTGCCAGGCTGCCATTGTAAACAACAATAAATTACTTGTCTGTTTAAATAAAGATTACATGGACTTACTATACCACCTAGTGGTACAAATTGGCATTGCATGAAAGTGCAGCCCAGCTCTAGTTCCATTTCAGTTGATATCTCTTCAACACAATATATAGAGATTTTAAACCCAAAGTCTTAACAAGTGCTTCACGTCATAGCTTTAGTTAATTTGGGGAAAGTGTTTTGTTACTTTTAACTAAAGGAAACTACATTAAGCACCTTTATGGACACCGACAAACTCAACAAAGTGATCCTCAAGGCCCATAAATCTGGAAATTGTGGAGCTTGGCGAAAAATGTCAAAGTCATGTGAACTCATAGATAATGCTTCACTTTGCGTCCATGATGTGCTAGGCAGTAATAGGAGCACATTCACCAAAGGCTAATACCACAGCAATGCAACATGGAACGTCAAAGCACATCATTCCTGTTAAAATGTATCAGTTCCTCCCTGCGACATCTGGACCTGGCAACATCATTTGTTGAATCTTGTAAATACTGCACATAGTTTTTTTTTTTAGCTTTGAAATATTTATTTAATATTTTGCAGCTTGAATGACACACCTTATTACACCTTAATT
Source organism: Copadichromis virginalis (assembly GCF_057382275.1). Lineage (NCBI taxonomy): Eukaryota > Metazoa > Chordata > Actinopteri > Cichliformes > Cichlidae > Copadichromis > Copadichromis virginalis. The sequence goes on from NC_140637.1 coordinate 28,418,100, forward strand.
AAATGTCTATTACAAAGCGATTTCCTGATTCTGATTCTGGACCTTTTCTATGAACTTCCACCTTAACAAACATCCCCCTAATGAGTCAGCTTAAAAGGGTCAAAATGAACATTTCTGGGTTTTATGGAATTTATTTTTAAACATAAGTGTCATTTTGTTTAGTATTAGCCCATAGAGGGATTTTTACTTCTAGCTTAAAGAGAATTTCAACAGTTGCCATAAAATTCAGCAAAATTTCCACGAGCTAGTAAACACGGGCAAGTCAGTGTGAGAACGTTATCTCAGGAATCAACAGTCAAGAGCCATGGGAATCCCACAGTATTTTATTTTTATAGTGAAGACACAAACCACCACACCTTGACAAGTCAAATACTTGCTCCTTGTTAATTCCTGAGAAAACACCTGTGGTTTACTCAGACACCGTGCAACTGGGAGTCACTGTGTTTGCAGAGTATTAAAAGGATTAAAGGATTAATCACCACTAATAAATTTGTAAAATTAATTTGCTTTTTTTCATTGAAGGAGAACCTTAAAGTATATCAGCATAAAGCGTGATACAGTAAAACACAACAGTCTGACATTAATAAAATTCATTCTTAAGTAAGAATTTAATTTGCCAGTGTTGAGCATTGATTTGCTCATGCTTTACAGTGGCACCACCACTGTAGATCAGGCAGAACATCATCACAGATTGCTTGGATGTTATTTATCCTAAGAGAAATTAAAAATAAAATAAAACTCATGTACCATTAATCTCCAGTCCGCCAGACGTGACTTCTATAGAGATGCCATTCACGGTTCCATTCTCATGCTTTTCAGGAATTGTCCCATTCTGTGAGTAAATAACAACGTCAGCATTGTGCTTTCTAGTCTAGATGGGTTATCTTTAAAGAGAAGCAGAGTTTTTTTCACCTGTCACCTGTGCATGCTAGAGTTTTGGAAAAGTGTGCATCTTGTGACTGATGTCAACAAATATAGAAAATGGCACGTGCAACTTTTAGCCTGTAATGTCTGCCATGTAATTTGCATTGTTTTACCTTGGATAGCTCTTCTATGTTTACTGACTGCTCGTTTCCCATCTTTTTCCCAGTTAAGATCTGCAGGTTGCAATAGAATTAAATGAAATAGAAATGTCATATTGTTATGTTGTACTGATAAGCAAAGACAATCTGCAAATAATGGTTAACATCTATTAAGACTTTTGCAAAGCCATTTAAACATTTTAATACTGCTTTCAGTGAAATGTCTTACCTTGTTACTTGACTTCCTTCTTAAGGATACGGCGTGTCTGTCTGAGATGGACTTCCTCCTTTTGCCCAACTATGTATATAGACTTTTGTTAACTGGACACTTTATGTGTGTGTCAAAATGGGTGGGTCTGTTTTCAAGTTGGCAGCTGGATTTCCTCTGGAAAAAAAAGAAAGTGCGCTGTATTGGTACTTTGATCAACTCACAGTAATCTCCATGTGGCATCCTGAACATACCCTGACGAGATCATAATGAGGTGTGAATCTGTCCAAGCCTGCTGTGATAAGGCGGTCCAAACAGTTTGTTGACCAATCTGGCGGGGACCTAACAGGATGTATATTAAGGATACTGGTCTGGCAAGCATCCACACTGACAAAACCCAAAATAACTATGTTGGCACTGGTTAATTTGAAGATAACACTTTAAGCATTTTTTCTTACTGATTTAGTTTTTAAAGATGCAGTTGATTGATAAAAAATAAATCTAATCACACAGATGTGCTTTAACATACCCATTATGTTGTTTTGGTATTATGTGATAAAAAAAGAAAAGAGGTCATCAAGGCGGGTAACAAGTTAGATACTATTGTTTACCAGTGTATGTCAATATGGTATTGAAGATGAACTCATCTTTATGTTTTTTGTTTTTTTTTGTAACTAGGCCATGATAATGCTGACAAAGGCTTTTGTTTATTGGATTTAACTTCTAGAAGTCATTTGACTCCTGGAAGATGTCAACCAAAGTATGTGAAAGCGTTTTATCACAAACAAGCATGCTTAAGAAACAAACTAAAAAAGACTATAACATGTGCACTATTTATTGACTTTATTATGGCAAGCCTTGGAATCCATGAAAACAATGGCTCGACTGTATCCTATAGACTGCATGCTGAGGTGGGAGTTGGATTCCCCTGTTTGGTGACTTCATGCAAGGCCTGCAGCTGAGGGGCCTCAAGAAAACTCTTCATGGTGCACCAACGCGTAACAGCCTACTAGGTATGCTAGTGGCTCCTACAAAGTTAGATAAAGACTGCTGACTTTGAGACAGAAAAACCTGCATATTTATGATTTGTTTTTCACTCAGACTAAAATGCCAGTGATGCTACAGGTGGTGCATTGTAATTCGGTCTAGACAAATATGAATTTCTAGTCTTCTCCCATTACAGATGTATTCATTAAATATTTGAACTTGGGTGCAGTACTGTGTGCAAATATTTACAGAACAGCAGTTCCGGTTGGCATAATAACTTGTTTGGCGTATTGAAATGGTAAATGGCCTGTATTTGTATAGCGCTTTTCTAGTCCCTAAGGACCCCAAAGTGCTTTACACAACCAGTGTAAAGCACGATTGCACATTTATTGAGATAATTACCTACAACAGAACAAAAAATGGCTGAATTATTTTTTAAATAAGTCAAATTTCAGCTTCTAGATGTAAATGTAAGGGAAAGCATCTTGCGACATATCTAACTATAGTTACCAGAACATGAACTCAACTAAATAAACAAATCAATCACACGAAAACTCAAAAAGAAGGGAAAGAACTAAACAAACAGTTTGAGAGAAGTAAACACATTTTCTGGCCAACTTGTGGGGGTCAAACTCCAGATCAGGCCTGCTGATAGGTGGCAGTGTCGGGATATTTATCCCGCTGAGCGACGCTGCGGGTGAACAGTCGAAGAAGCAAAGATGGCAGCGACCATGAAATCATCCGTGGTAAGCAATATTTTTAAACAAAAATCCACTTTTTTGTCTTGCATATGCGTTACTCTATCGCTGTTTTAACAGGGGATGCAGAAAGAAGGTGGCATCGTGTATGTGTGCGAGTAAGACGCCGAGCTTTCTCACGGCGGTGATATTTGAAAGCGCCGTCACACCCTCGTGTAGCTACCGTAAAGCGATATCTCCTTGGGTTAAAACACTAGCTCGACATACGTTGTAATTTTGCAGCTGTTGTTCGTGCGAGCTTAACAACTATGTGGTGAAACAATGAGCTCAATATCCAGATCAGGGCAGTGGCCGCTGCAGGTGATGGGACACCCAAGCTAGCATGCTAGCAAACAAAATAAAAATCGGCCTGTAGTTAACTGTCTAAGAAACGACAAGCTAAAGCAGTATATGTCCCCAATAAATGACCAATACCCTGCTCAGTCTCACTCAGTTTATATTTAAATGTTTCTGAGGGGCCAACAGCACAGTAGGATGACCATATCACAACAAGCCAAATGTGGAGCAAATAGTTTTCATGTGTTGGACAATGTGGGTTACGCTAATGCTAAGAGGGCAGTCTGATAAAGCTATGCGGGTTGCAGAGGATGTGACTGACGGGTACAAATCTATATGCACCTTTACAACCAATTTTCCAGCTGTTGCTTTTTATTTTTTTAATGCAATGGTCTTGGTTGGCAGTACTTGTTTAATATTTGTTCTGGTGTTTCATCTGCTGTTCCCCTCCTAATAATCTTTGTGTTGAGGAGGGATGCGCTGAATAAATTAATTTTAGCACTGGACAAATCAACCAGATTACATGTATTTGAGGTTCAAATGAAAAATGCATAGTTTATTTATTGATTCTACTCTCTCAAAAGGGAAATTGCAGTCTAGTGCCAGCAAAAACACACCACATAACTTTTATTTGTGGTAGATTTCGTTATATAGTCAGCCAAAAGCCAGACCTGTGCTGTGGTGAATTGGAGCCAATTCGAAATGTAGGACAGGAGGTGGAAAAATAAAAACATTGTGCAATCCTGCATAAAGTAGGCCACTTGGTCACTCTAAATGAAACTGAATACAGCTCTTTGGTTTTATTCCTTACGCTTGATTTAAAACAACACCACCACACATTCTTTATTTATAAGGCTTGCTTTAATCTTACTAAATGCTTCTCCATTCATAAGGTGGTGGGTCTTTTTTTTTGTTTTTTCAGTTAACACAGCATGTCTTTGTAATGCTTGTGATTTCATCTTTGGAAAAGTTGCTGCTGATCAATACTTATAACTCATAGCAGAATAAGTTAAATTCTGTCAGCGCATCTAGGATTGTCATGTTTAACAGGCTAAAATGAACTGCAACCTCAAGTCATTTCTCCTTGTTTGCAGGCAGTTGAAGATGTGAATGTAACGTTTGAAGACCAGCAGAAGATCAATAAATTTGCCAGGAACACGAATCGGATGACGGAGCTGAAGAATGAGATATTGGAAAAGAGGGTGAGTGTTACCGGGGCTGGGAAGACATGTTTTATAGTCTTATATCCGAGCAAGGATTTAGCGTTCAATTAAATTTACAAAAGTCAAATTACACCCAGATGTGAGTTTTTATATCTAGATAAAATTATTACATTAAATTCAAAATGACAACTGGCACTCTGATCAGGAAGATTGAACTGGGCTAATGACTGGAGGAGAAGTCTGACTATTTAGCTTTTTATTTGAATGGGCTTGTGTTTGAATTCAACACAAAGTAGACTCATTCCTTTGTCACTTGTGCACTGGTTTCACTTTCTAGCCTAGTTGCTGGAAAAGTGACTTTAATTAGTTGTCATTATGGAAGCTAAACATTGTGTTGCTGGTGAATGATTGACGAATATCCATGGAGATGTTTCTAATGATCTTACTTTAAAATTACCCCAGAACCGACTCAATCGATGTTCTCATGTCCTGGGATCTCCTCCCAGTTGGATATGCCTGAAATGCCTCTCCGAGGAGGTGTGCAGAGGGCATCCTAATCAGATGCCAGAACTGGCTCCTAATGATCAGCAGAGCAGCAGCTGTACCAAGTTCCTCCTGAGTAACTGAGCTCCTCATCCTCAATCTCTAAAGCTGAAACCAGATGCTGTTATGAGGAAGCTCATTTCTGTTGCTTGTACCTGATCTTGTTATAGGTCAGTTTAAGAACCAGTTGGCCAGGGAATTGACAGCTTCACCTTTATGCGCAGCTCTTTGTCAGATAGCTGCAGATGCTGTTAGTCCCTCCATCCTAGATCTGAAGGGTAATGCATTAATGTTGTTCTTCTTGTGAGATTTAAATCTTGCGAGATGTCTTTCAGGCATTCCAGAATAAAGGATTCATTCAGGATTTTGTAGAAACATTAGTAGATGAGTTGTTTGCCTGCAGTTGTCAAATTCCTTTTGACTTCAGTAAATCATTACAGTATTGAAGAAACGCAGAATAAACCTCAAATCCTTCACATTTGTATTCTAGAGAGAAATGTATGTGAAAAGTTTGGCTTGCACCATATTCTCAGCCCCTGTGTTGTCCCTGTGTGTTGTTACCCACATCCTCATCAGCTGTGGTCAGCTGTGAGCTGCTAATTTGCTGTGTATACCCCCCCCCCCCCCCCCCCCCCCATTCGCAACATCAAGATAATTTAACATTTACAGTTCATCCAGTTTTGTTGTTTGAATGATGCATTACACAAACCGATCTTGAACTGTGATGCTAAATGACGCCTAAACTACCGAGGTTTATTTGCAACCACCTCAAACTGACTGACTGTGAATGTCTTCGTGCAGAAAACTCTTCAGAACCTTCAGGATGCCAGTGATGACCTAATGCTGTTTGACGACAACTCTCTATTTATCCCTTATCAAATCGGCGACGTCTTTATAAATCACTCCCAGGACGAAACGCAAGAGATGCTGGAATCCGCAAAGGTAAGTGTAACGCAGACGGTTTCTCAATACCTTTTCTAAATCACTGTCTTGTGAGCTTCTTTTCAAATTTCAACGGCTTTTATCGATCACGGTTTGTTTCAAAGACATTCCTTTCTGTAAACACAAAGATTTGTCCTTGTCGTGTCATTCCTTTGTAAGTCAGCTTATCAGTACTGGAGGCCAGTGCAGTCCCAAAAAGTTGAGGGAAAAGTGAATTTTGCATGCTTTTTGCTTTCTCGAATGTGTTGTTGTGCAGAGTTGAAAATATCGTTGCATGCACAACATTCAGAACTCATCTAAACAGACTCACTGAGCACAGTTTGACAAATGTGCCTGTTGTGTAGTTTATAATTACTTTCAGAAGTGCGTGGACAAACAGTGCTAAATGCCTGTTCATTTATACCTACTGCTTACTAGCCATGAATCACAATTCATCAAAACTGTGTCATGTGTTTTGCAGATATGAATATCTTGTTTGCAAAATCTAATGTATTAATTCCAAAATCTCTTAAGACCAAGAATTTCTTCATAAATCAATAAGGATTTTGAGTCTTTTCATCACTCAGACCTGATTTAGACTTATACATTTATCTGATAATACATAATTTAAAATAAAAGCATTTGTTAATTGAGAGTATTTTTAGAAATGCTCCACTGGGTAAAGGATTTCTAGCAGTCCTGCTGTTATGTCCAAAAAGCAGTCATTGTTATCTGTGCCTGACAAGTATTCATAATTCAGTTCCCTTTCAAAAATTCCCATTTTACAAAAAGTACAAGTCTAAGTTTCAAATTTAGGTTTGAGAGCTTCCTGACGCAACTTTTGGAAAGACGTGTAGCAATGGCAGTGCTCTGTGGCTGCTACATGAGAGACGTTAACCAACAGGGACTTCAGATTAAACCTTCTCCCTTCTGTAATTTCCATTATGTCTCCATTTGTCCTTGTGTTGCTGTGACTTTATCACAATAGGACATACTGCACAGCCCTGAACTGATTGATTGAAAGGAGTCTGCTGCAAAGCTTGAATGACAAATGTGTCGAAGACAGCTCAGTCATTATATCGGCAGATTATATTTTAATGTGGATTTATATCAGTCATTTTAGATGATTTCTTACCTAAAATGATCTCTTTTAGTGTTTGGAATGTGCTTTTGATGACATAAATAGAGTCATTTGGTGAAATCGGTTTGGGAAATGTCTTGTGTCTGTTGCTTGCCTGCTGTGGGGAAATTGAACTGGCTGTTCTGTAATTGGAGTTTCTGTGTTCTGTAATCAGGAAACACTGGAGCAAGAGGTCCAAGACCTTGAGAAACAAGTGTCAGCGATACAGCAAGTGTTGAGTGATCTGAAGGTGCAGCTTTATGCCAAGTTTGGTAACAACATTAACCTGGAGGCAGATGAAAGCTGAGCAGTGAAATGGACTTTGACAGTTGCCCCAGTTTGGACTTTTCCACAGACCTCCTGTATCGGCTTCACAACACCCCCCCCCCCCCCCCCCAAAAAAAAAAAAAAAAAAAAAGATTTCTTACGTTTATTGGCATGAATGAAAGATGCTACCAATGTGTCTGCAGTTTTGTGTTGTCAAACATGATCACAAGGTCATCAAACAAATGTTTTGCGCAAATGAATAAATGTACTTCATTTCTAATGAATTTCAAGTGGTCGCATAATCAATTTTTTTTCACTGAACTGATTACAAATTTGCTAGAAATTAAAATATTACAAAGCTCTTTGTTCTTTTTACAGAGTCTGAAATGCAGCAAAAGGATTTGTCATTTTTTTACTAATGTCAAAGGTAGGACAAAATGTTTGTGACACACTGGTGTACTCGTCAATCAATAATTTAGAGTACACTGATTTGTACTCTTTGCAAAGTTTTGACGTCATTCTCATCAATCATTAATTCATTCTGTCTGAGAGTTTTCGAGTTTGAAACGATAAAAAAAGCGCGTTTTCAGCAAATGACGCTTTGCTGAGACCCGTAGTCGCAGGCTGAACGAGTGTGTGAATATAGAGGTCTCTGCTTTAATAAGTAGCCATACGGTTTAGATGCAATTTAAAACAACATGCAAGAAATCTGCCACCACATCCACAAAACACAGTTCAGTGGGGCATCATTTTTAAAAAGGTAAAAGGAACTAGCCACTCACTAGGTAACACAGAAGTTAGATTTTTGGGTGTATGTTGAAAATGCTGATTACATTATCAGAACAAGAAGACTGCACGAGAGTGAGTGTATTTGTTGTTGGAGGAGGGGGGCGGGGGTAGTATAATCTAGTACCCAGTTCAAACTGAAATGCACTTCATTGATCTGTAACAATTCAGCAGAATTAAAAGATGAATTATGTTGTCTTTAATGTCTTTCCTCCATTTTAATCCAGCATGTACAGTGTTCTGGATGGTTGGTGGCTCTCACAAATATCAACAATGCACAAACCTCATTAAATTGTGCCCTCAAGTGTGGCCTGCGTGAGCTAATAAAATGTCTGGGATGGAAAAAAAATAAAAGAAATGGAGAGCTTGGAGTTATAGGAGACACCTCAGGAGAATCGAGATCTCAATTAACAAGTTTCCCCTCCCTGTAGGGTTCCTGCTGAACATTCATAGCTATGATTAAGAGGAACACTGCCCACACAAGCTTGTCTTTATGCACAGCTTGTTAAACCTCAGGCTCAGAGGAACATGCATGGAAATGACTTGAGTTATTTCCCTCATGGCCTTGTTTACTCAGTCTCTGCCCCTTCGCCCCCCGCATCTGTTCGTTTTTACCTGTCCGCTCATTCCCTCGCTTCCTCTCAAATGACGCACACGTTGATATTTATCAACCGCGCTGCTGGATTGATAGCTTTTAAAGTGGCATGATTTGGAGTGAATATTCAATCAAGGTCGGGTATAGTCTGCCAGAATCTTTAGATTCATTAGTGTTTGGACACAATTTCAATAGGATGAAGTCTGTTGTTTAATTCACCAAACACTGTCATCTTAATTCCTTTATTTGGAGGAAAATGATCTGAAGTTGTGACTTTAAATAAGGTACATATATGTAGTAGGCTCTGCTTCCTTTGATTTAAAGTAACAGCAAAAACATACCAGTGGGTGTCTCTAGTTCCCCAGTAATTTCAGTGAGCTCGTATCTATAAGTAGGATTGAGATGAGCTTTCTGAGATCCCTCAATATAGCTGCGCATTGCAAATATACGTCCAAACATGCTCACGTCATGTCTCCTGCAGAAGAATTATGAATGAAACGTAAAATAAACCAAAACAAAAACAGCAGTATGCACCTGGGACATCATTTTCCCATAAAAATCAATTGCATGCATTACATATACGACAGTTTGATTTGCCTGCTTTCTAAATAAAAAAAAGAAATAGTTGTTTGAGCGGGTATCCCTTGTTTTTCCATGAAGAGTTTGTGCACACTTTATATCATTTTCTGCGCTGGTGCTACAGTGAAAAATCGTCTTTGCTCACTGTCTCTGTATGTTAGCCTAAATGTCAGGAGAGTCAACCCAGACGGTTTGAAAAATCCATAGCAGCTACAGCCATTCTTCATCACTTACAGCTGTTCTGTCTCAGCCAGCTTTTATTCATTACAAGGGGGAGCAATCCAGCCCCTCTCGGAAGCACAATGCAGCGTGCTGCTTGTCAAATGGCAGGCGGTTCAATAACACAATATTACATGAATTTGCAAAATTAAAAACCCTGCAGTACATCGTGTTGTTATTTTGCTGTTGTTATTAGCATACGGGTCTGCTTTTTTTCCTCTCTTTTAATAGACTGGAATTATTTTCTCTGCGACAATTCACAGCAAATGGTGAAAGGAAAGGGAGTAAGATGGCAGGAAACCAGAATGCTTGGCCAGACCTGATTGGGGGGGGGGGAGTATTAGGTTTGCAGAGGTGATACAAGGATGTCGTCTTTGTAGAGGGCGTTTTGATCATTTTGGGTGGTCATAGGGTCTCTAAACGGGCTCGGGTTTTGAGACGTTCACAGTAAGTTTGTTGGAGGAGTGCTAAAGGAATAGTTAAATTCAATTTTATTTATATAGGGCCAAATCACAACAACAGTCGCCTCAAGGCGCTTTATATTGTAAGGTAGACCCTACAATAATACATGCAGAGAAAAACCCAACAATCATATGACCCCCTATGATCAAGCACTTTGGCAACAGTGGGAAGGAAAAACTCCCTTTTAACAGGAAGAAACCTCTGGCAGAACCAGGCTCAGGGAGGGGCGGGGCCATCTGCTGCGACCGGTTGGGGTGAGAGAAGGAAGACAGGATAAAAGACATGCAGAATAAATTGATTGTATATGTTTTTTTTAAGTAGGTGAAAGGCTATACGTGTAAAACTGAGGATTTTATGATGACCTAGCAATGTGAGCACCTGTGTAAAAGTTTAGGTTTGGATTTTTTTTTTGGTTAGAAAAGAGTGGGACAGCAGCACCTGTATAATGAACATTTCTAACTGGGATAGAACAGTGTTATTATGTTAATGATAGATTAAATGGCCAAAAGGTAAGATAGAAAAATAAACAAGCAGCTCAATGCAGTCATTTCTATTGGAAGCTAGGATGCAAGTAATTAAAAAGCAAAGTGTCCAAAACTTGCAAACTCAACTGCAAAACTGTATAGACGACTACTAATATAACCCCAACACCAAGTCCTTACTTGAAAATGATGGTGCGAATTAGGAGAAGATCCTGGAAGTGTAGACGCTGGTGGCGGACTTGGACGAGGCCTAGAAAGGTGTCGTGGTTTCGCCGTATGGGTGAGAAGTTCAGCCATCTGGGAGGGGCTCAGAGTAGAGTCGCTGCTCCTCCACATCGAAAGGAGCCAGCTGAGGTGGTTCGGGCATCTGACAAGGATGCGCCTCCTGGGTGAGGTGTTCTGGGCATGTCCCACCGGGAGGAGGCTCCGGGGCAGACCCAGGACACGCTGGAGAGATTATATCTCTCGGCTGGCCTGGGAACACCTTGGTGTTCCCCCGGATAAGCTGGAGGAGGTGGCTGGGGAGAGGGAGGTCTGGGCTTCTCTGCTTAGGCTGCTGCCCCCGCGACCCGGCCCCGGATAAAGCGGAAGAAGATGGATGGATGGTTTGGCCGTATTGTAAAGAAGCACTGACTGAGGACAGAAACATAGGTAATATAGTCAATATGAAAACAGTGTATATCTTGGTAACAATGGCAAAAATTCACAAAAATATGAGAACTTAAATTTCATATCATAGATTCGACATCATTTTTGCAAGAAAACTGGGCTACTCTAAAATGTCAATTAAAAACGGAATGCAATGAATTGCATATCTCAAATGATTTTAGTCACAATAGTTCATGTTTAAACTGACAAAGTGTATCATTAAAACACCAAAAAAGGTTATTTTGAATTTAATATCAGCTTCTAAAAAAGTTGGGATAGGGCCCAAGTTAGCAGATGCATCCCCTCTTCTTTTAACAGCAGTCTGTAAATGTCTGGAAACTGATGCGACCAGCTGCACGACTTTCGGGGAGGAACGTTGTCATATTCTTGTCTAATACAGGTTTCTAGCACCTCAACAGTCCTGAGGCTCCTTTGTCATTTTTTTCGTTTCATGATGCTCCAAATGTTTTCAATTAGTTAGAGGTCGGGACTGCAGGCAGGCCAGTTCAGCACCGGACTCTTCTACTACAAAGCCACACAGTTATAATAGCTGCAGTACGTGGTTTATCATCGCCTTGGAAAGATGCTGTCTGGATGGGAGCAGATGTTGGCCTAAAACCTGTATATTTCAACACCGATGGTGCCTTTTCAGATATGCAAGCTGCCAGTTCTGTGGACACAAATGCATCGCCATACCATCAGAGATGCAGGCTTTTAAACTCAGTGCTGATAACAAGCCAGATGGTCCCACTCCTCTGTAGTCCAGAGGATGCAGTGTCCTTGTTTTCCAAAAAGAATTTCAAATATAGATTTGTCAGTTTTCCACTTGCACTAAATGAGATTTGGCCCAGAGAAGATGCTGGTGTTTCTGGATTATGTTCACATATTGCTTCTTCTTTCCACCATAGAGCTTTAACCTGGATTTATGAATGGCACGGTGAACTGTTTTCACAGATACTGGTTTCTGGAAATTGAGGACAGTTTGAATACAACAGCAAGAGTTACATTCGCTTTGAATGTGTGGAAATCACAAGCCTTGGATTGATATGAGGCTATAAAAGCAACAACAAAATTGTCTCTCATTCAGAATAACTTTAGTAGTACAGTAGTCCACACCTCTGTTTGTACACAGATAAGTTTCTGTTGTAATTTCATTTAGAAAGGTGGTGTCACTACAGTATGTTATCCTTGATTGACCAATAGGCACGCCTCAGCAGAATGCTAGCATTGGTGTCATTTCTTTAAGAAAAAAAAAAAGACTTCAGCTTTGCCGCATTATCACGGCCATTTTTCAGAACCTGCTGTTATTAAATATTCCTGCTGTTTAGTTCAATTCATTCATTCAAATTTGCTGCTTGCTGCCCCCCCGGCCAAGTCGGAGGCAATTTACGTATGATGGGATTAGAAGGAAGTACAATGGTTCTGCTGTGAACCCTAAAGAATAGCAATAATTATTATAATTTCTTTATAGGTTCATTAGATGAGATAAAGATTTCTGTAAGTAGGAGAGTTTATCTCACGCAAACCACCATTACACACGCCTGCAGTGATTTGTTCCTCGGTTGGATTTGAGATGATTTCTCAGTCGATTGCAGATTAATCACAGCTAATTTAGAGGTTTAATGCTTTGCTCTTATATTATTACTCAAATATGGTTGATTTTGGACTGTTTGGATATTTGAATACATCAGTGAAGCATAAAGAAATAGCGGTGGTCAATTTATATGCCAAATAGTTAACTGATCAATCAGAACAATTACCAAGCAAAGTGAAAACAGTAACAAGTTGCAGCCTTAGTCTTACACCGTTCTGCCTTTGTTGTGTTTCAGTCAAGTAGATTGGAAAGCCCAACTGAATTTCTGAATGATGGGACAGGATATAAGAGTCCTTAGCCTTGACAGCTGCAGTGAAATGCATTATGAGAGAATGTCAAGTAAGCTATATCATGGGGATTAAGAGGGAAGGCCTAAAAAGCACAAAGCGAGATTGAGTGCAGTGAAGAGACCTCGTGTCGGGGGCTGCGAGAAGCACAATCCAGGTATGCACCTGTGTCAACAAATGTCACAGATCATTTAGGAGGCAGCGATAGGGCACACAGCTCAAACTGTAGACGGCACGCTAAGTTTTTGTGAGACTTTTAAGACTAATTAATTTGATGGTAATGAATTCCTTCACTTCCTGTGGACAGGGACTCTGGACCGCATTATGTGTGGAGGCTGAGCACTATGTTGGGATATCTTCTGTCATTCATTTCATTACTGTCTGTCAAGATGATCAGCCGAGACAATAAAGGCGCAATTCCACTGCGGCGGCTTATGAATCATCTGAATGATGAAGACAAGTCTGTGTGTGGACTGATCCCTCAGTGAGAATTTGTGTGTGTGTGGGGGGGGGCATCGGTGCAGCAATCAGAACTTATAAGTGCTTCGAAAACAAATTGGTGTCTCAGAGCCAACATCCAGTGGTTTATTTAAAGATTTGTTTATCTTTCATTTATGAATTGCTGAATTGGAAATTAAAACTTTCACCCCGTGTATTACCAAGCTTCCACCTAGAATGCCTAAAAATCTGTGGGAGTCTAAGGCTGTAACTTTCCATCAGTTAGCTGCTTTAATCAGAAGCCCCTAATATGCAGAGAATATTACTTCAGAAATACATTTCCATATCCACCATGGAAAAATAGACCAATAACTTACCATATGAAAGACAGTAGAATGACTCCAAATATATCAATGAATATCATTACCTAAAATTTTTGTCAGTTACACAGCAAAGACCTTGAAGAAACGGACATATGCACGCTTCACGGCATGTAAAGAAAGAACAGACTGTTTAAAACCTACTATAGTTTTGTCTCTTAAAGGGATTTTATAGAACTATTTTGAGTTATATGCAGCAACGTGTCTAATATACCCCACCTCTTGCACTATAACAGCTGGGATTTGTTTGTCACATTTAGCTGACAGTTGGTTGCCACTGGATGTTCGAGGCTCTGGTTGCATCTTTCTTTTGTATTTACCAGACCCTCATATGTCAATCAATATATGTTTCACTCTGATTGGTAGGGGCTTCCCATTTCACAGCGGTAACAGTTATTTTTGCATCGTCATTGTGTGATATGTGGCGTGTTCTCTGTGGAAGGGTGGATGATTTCTTTTAACCATTTTAGTCACAGTGGAAGTCGTGTTCGTTAAGGGCTAGACAATCTGGATCAGTGCGTTTGTCTACCCCTGTGGTTCACATTGACCAAGTACAAGAGGTACTGTTGTTTATATAGTTTATTCAGGTATTCGAGGTTCCCGGAAGATCAAGTAAATTTCCTTTTGTACTCCTTTTTACATTTACTCTAATGTCTGGATACCAGCGTATACAGACTCTTTGGACCAAGGACAAGATTGTGGGTTTTGAGTTGTTATTGTCAATTTAGCTTTCTCTATACGCTTTAGGTCTTTTGTCCACATATAAAAGGCATTTTGGGTCACTGAAAATGGAGCTTTTGAAAAAAGTCCCTCCAAGGTGAATGCTTTCAGAGACTCGAATTCTGCATTTGACATGCAGACAGGGAAAGTGAAGATTTTGTGTTGCTATGTCAAAGGCGTGCACCTTTATGTCCTTTTTAAAATATCAGATAGGATGCAGTGTTTTTGTTTTTAGGCTTCTGATTAGCCAACATTTCTATACACTTACAAATATAACACAGACTCTTTCTTTAAGATAGATAAAATCTTTATTGTCATTGGACAGTCATACATAGTACAATAAAATTGGTAAACTGTATAACACAACACAGTAACTTAAGTAATAAAAGGCAGAATGAGTGTATGTTTATTGCACATTATTATTGCACATTGTTATTAGTATTATTATTGTTATTCTTGTTACCAACAAAAAAAGTCCAGGTCAGCTGTTTGCATTGATTAGGGCTATTACCCTGTTGTAAAGCTATCCTTGAGTCTATTTGGAGTCTATCAGGACCGCAGCAGCCTGAACCAGCTGCTGCCAGACGGCAGCAGCTTAAACACCCGGTTGTCCTGGGTGTTTACAATCCCGTAGGATTCTGCCTGCCTTCTTGAGACAGCGAGTGCTGTGCAGGTCTTTCAGGGAGGGAAGAAGATGTCCAATTATTTTTTTGGGCCATATTAATGACCTTCTGAAGTGCCTTTTTGTGTGCTGTGGTGCAGCTGGAGAACTATACAGAGATGCCATATGTCATATAACGGTTGAAGACGGTCAGCAGCTCCTTTCTCAGGTCCGTTTTTCTGAGGATTCTCAGGAACATGGAGACGCGGTTGGGCCTTCTTTAAAACCGCGAGGTGTTTTTAGTATGCAGTTGAGAGAGCATGGTATCTTTTACATTTTCATGTGGACAGATGTGTCTTTCAAAGATAAAGCAGAAATTCTCTTTTTTTTCAAAGTACCCATATACATGTGGACTTAGCCTTAGTATTGACTCTTAATATTTGGCCAAGCTTTTGGGTGCATGTATGTAAATAGTCCACTTGGAGAACCAGAGCGACTGTGTTTACTAAAACTGTCACCATTAGAGGTGCCTGTAGCCCAGGAGGTGGAGCAGGTCATCTACTAATCAGAAGGGTTTAGACCAGGGGTCTCAAACTCGCGGCCCGCGGGCCATTTGTGGCCCACGTCACCTTTACTTGCGGCCCGCATATTGATGTGAATAAATATTAAAAAAAAAATATTATTCGAAAAATGATTTAATATGAAGGCAATATGAGCAGAGTGTTACAGGCATGGCCCTTTAAGACTGTAGCCTCATGGGCGGTGTAGTCCGTGCTGCAGGGAAGGTGTGGGACTGCCCCTCCCGCTGTGTGTGTGTGGATGGAGAAAAAGCAAAGTCGAAAAGTATGAGGTGCTACCGACCAGAAACGGGAGATGGATGCATGTAAATATAATAAAAGCCACTGCAGCCAAAAAGAGTGCCTGACGAGCCCAGTTGTAAGTAAGCTGTTAAGACTCGACTTTACACTGTGTTCGTATTTTCCTCCTAAACAATAAGTTCCATTGGAGCAGCCTTTCAGAGCCTCTCTCTGTCTGTCTCTAGCAAAGTTGATGCCCGACACGAAACCCGAAGTATTAGCCAGAGGTCCCCTTACCACGTTTCGGAGCCGCGGACCTGGCCGAGGTAACAAGAGAGGACAAACATGTTGAGGGATTGGCTGTATTAGTTCGGTGACTGATTTATTTGGAACGAAAACCATTTTCACTTACAGTCAAAAGCTAATGTGTATGCTTATGTCTGCATTTTTATTTTGTTAAATACAAGCAAAATTATAGCAAAAGTGCTGCCACGGCGTACCAATTTGTTTATTTGGTAGTTCAATGAACGGCTTCAGATAAGAGTGAGGAAAATAAATGCGTTCTTGTTATACAATATTTTTAATTAAATAAAACAACAAAACACTACATTTTAGGAAATATTAGTGGGGATTTTCTTTCTTTCTTTTTTTTTTGCACTACTTGAACACTAAAGTAGCCCTCCAATGAGATGACAGTGCCAGAATTGGCCCGCGGCTCATTTGAGTTTGAGACCCATGGTTTAGACCTTCTACAAAAAAAATGAAAATAAAAATAAAATTGAGTGTGAGTGTTAGATAGGAACCACTTAAGCAAAGAATAAAAGTGTGGGCGGATCACCCCACCTTACGCTGAGCTGATGCACCACTGGACAGCTTCAGCAGACCGATTGCGGCCTCCGTGTCTTGCACAATATTACTCTAATGACGTTTACTGAAGAAAGATGAGTGCTTCAAATATACTCCAGGAACATTTTCCCCAAGTACACGTTTAAACCAGCGATCCTTCAGTCATATTAGTTTTGCACTGACTCAGCTCCACTGTCACCTAATTAGTTTCAATTTATGGTACAACAGCAGCAGAAAATATTCTTATAACCTCGCTTTAGGGTGACATTTCTGATTTCTGGAATCGCTCTGGTGTTCATCTTTTCTTGTTTTTTTGAAATATAAACATAGCTTAATTATTTAAAATAAAAGAAGGAAAAAGAAGAATGAATCACTTTATTATAAAAGAAATAAGTGTGTTCATTGTAGACAAGCAATAAAAGTTTCAGCATTATGTTCATCTGTGTCATAGAATTCCATTATAAGTCCCCACAGACTGAACCCTCATTCATCTGGTTTATAAATTCCATTATAAAACTTGACACTGTGATGTTTGTGGGTGTTGTTCATCTTGATCCTGCTGCTGAATCTCTGCTATTAACACCTCGGTAGGTGCTGTGCTGTATTTTCACTTCACTTTCGGTTTCAACACATCAGTCAGCTCCAACTGGCAAATGTAATGCTGATGTGTGCCAGTAAGCTAATGTCATCCCGCCAATAAATTGTCTATTGAATACATTCAATTAGGCCACTCGACCAGCTCAGAGGAGAATACCATCAAAAAGGGATGCATAATACTGGAGCACAATTAAGTCTAGCCTTAGTGTAAGTGGTTGAATTGGATGAAGCTCAGTGGTTAAAAACAAAAACAATCTGGATTGTGTCATTTCATCTCACAATTGTCCTGGATGTAGGGTACTTGTGGGCCTGGAGCATTTTTGTGGATACTAACAGAGTTAACTAAGAGCAGAGGTGGCAAAAGTACAGACAGTCTGTACTTAAATAGAAGAACTTATTCACCTTCTTACTCAAGTAAAAGTAAGTTGTTGTTTTTTTAAAATTCTAATTATATTCAGCTTGAATCTAAAGAAAAAAGAGAATTTATTTTCTGTTGCCTACATTATAGAGGGCGACTTTTCCTCTAAATGTCAGAGGTCAAAGTGGATTCAGCAGGTGGGAAACCTAAAATTGGTTGTAATGGCTCAGTGTGGGGAAATGAATCATAACTCATAATAATTTCTATTGTGAGCTCCAGTAGGTTTTCTTAGTGTACAGGCTGTGATCAGCTGACCTGCTGCTCTTTGTTCAATTACACAACTGAATTCAACCAGATGTGAGCAGATGCCTGGCTGATTTCATCCTCTACACTGACACTACACTGTTTATGGTGTCGTTTTTCTAGAAATTATAAAATTGGTATAAAGGTGGAATTTAGTCAATGAATCTCAGCATCATCAGCTAAAAATTCAGATGAATCTCTGCTACCCTTGATGTAAGTAAAGTAAGTAATAGATGGGTTTTTAGCTGTTTTTTAAAATAGACCACAGATCTCAAGCTCAAAGGGATCTGTGTAACCTAACTGACCATGAACCACAGCCACAGTACAGCAAACTAACCTGTTTATCCTGCACTAACCTGCAGAGGATTTTCATGCAACCTTTAAAAAACAGTTAGTCTACATCAGTTTGTTTTGCAAAATAAGAAAAAACATGTCACGTGTACATACCCAGTATTTAATTTAAAAACACGAGAACTTACATGTAAGCTTTACACTTCCAGTTTATCAGATCCCACTGAGCAGTCCTTAACTTTACATCTAACCTCTCTTCTTCCTCTCATGTCCTTTTTCTTATCTTTCTCCATCTCTGAGTGAAGTTAGCTCTCTCTCTTGTTTCTCCCTATAAAATACAGCAGCTGGTCCTTTAGCTAGCAACACACTGTGAGACAAACTGCACACGAACAGTTTGTGTGTTTGTTGATGTTTGTTATGCTGATAGAAACGCTACATTTGAAACACCCGTCACTTAATAATATGACTCCCTTTATGCTCGCTCCTCTTCAGTAGGGCTAGCTAGATGCTGAAGTACCGCAGCTAATAAACATATCCAGTCACCCAAAACACCAACCCATTTTTAATCCCTGATTTTGATGTGTTCCTTTTTAGGCTCAAATCGGTTTGATGTTTGAAGGCTCACAGTGCTGAAATAATAACTCCCTCCAAATGCACTAAACCAAAATTAACGAGCCTGTTTTGAAAATGTAAGGAGTGAAAAGTACAGAAATTTTCTTAAAAATGTAGGGAGTAAAAGTAAAAAGTACTCAGAAAAATACATCTCAAGTAAAGTGCAGATCATCAGGGGGTCCTTTTGTCCCTCTTTGGGGGGATACTCCCACTGGGTTTAAATCTGGGACTCTCCACCATTTGACCTTAGAACTGAAGAAGCTTCTCGGATGAGAGGTGAAACATCTTAAAGCAACTTAAAGAAGTCCAGACCCTTTTCTTTCCAAGCTCCTTAGACTACGATGACCTGGATGACTGAGAACCTTCACAGACAGAGTTGGTGTACTTGTTCAGTCATTAACAACACAAAATATAGGAAGCACGTTTACAGACTATTATGGGTTATTAATCACTTCAAACTGTGCACATTTTTTCAGTGGACAGAAGTAAATATGATTTGAGTGGTTTCATAATTTAGCCAATAAAGAGAATTAAACACAATGAATCTTTATTGTTAAACTATGGAATAATGCATAACTATAAAAATGTGAAATTTGATTTGGTTTTTCAAAATAAAAGTACAAAGATATTTTGAAAGATTAACAGTGTGAATAATTTGGTAATATTATTGTTCTTTTTGTTTTCTTCTGCACAGTAGGTTTTATAAGAAGGATATGGACTGACCCTGTTAGGTTAATTGATTGAGAACCTTCTATACAAGCACCGTAAAACTGAAACGGCACTGCTAAGAGTCTATGATGATCTTCTTGTATTTGCTGACTCTGGTCGCCCTGCCGTTTTAGTTTTATTGGATCTGTCTTCAGCCTTTGACATGGTTGATCATAATATACTCTTGAGGAGGCTAGAGCATGTTGTAGGCATCAAGGGTTCTGCCCTTAACTGGTTTAATTCGTACCTCACAGATAGATCCTTCTCTGTTGTGATGGGAGGATACTCTTCCTCTGTTGCCCCTCTCTGCTGTGGTGTGCCCCAGGGGTCTGTATTGGGCCCTTTATTATTCTCTTTGTATGTGCTACCCTTGGGCTCCATATTTGAAAAATACAATATTTCTTATCACATTTACGCTGATGACATTCAAATCTATCGTCAACTGACTGATGATTTGTCAGCATCACCGAACTCCCTGTACGATTGCCTGAGAGAGGTTAAAGATTGGCTGTTAGAAAATTCTCTCGTTTTAAATTAGAAAAAAACTGAAGTTATGGTGTTCGATAGCCATATTCCTCGAGACCAGCTTGTTGCCCTGCTGGGGCCCCTAGCTAACTCTCTCTCTGCGTAACCTGGGTGTCTATTTGGATAGCTCCTTTAAGCTCGATAAGCAAGTATCATCTGTAGTTAAATCTGTTTTTTTTTTCAACTGCGCCAGATTTCTAAAGCTAAGCATTATATACCACACAGGGACCTGGAAAAACTTATCCACGCTTTTGTGACCTCCAGGTTAGATTATTGTAATTCTCTCTACTGTGGTCTCCAAGCCTTCTCTCTTCGATGGCTGCAACTCGTTCAGAATGCGGCGGCTCGCCTTCTTACTGGAACTAGAAAATTTGACCCTATTACTCCGGCTCTTGTTGATCTACACTGAGTTTAAATTGAGTTTGAAATCTTGCTACTCACTTTTAAAATCCTGAATAACATTGCGCCCAGCTACCTCACTGACCTCCTCAATTTGTACACTCCTTGTCGTGCGTTAAGATCATCAGGTCAATTACTCCTGGCCCAACCTAAGTTTAGACTGAAGACCAGAGGCGATCGTGCCTTTGTTTCAGCTGCACCCAACCTTTGGAATAGCCTCCCTGCTTCTATTCGAGCATTGGACTCTATCCAATCCTTTAAATCAAGATTAAAATCATATCTATTTGACTTGGCTTTCCTGACCAATTAATACCCTTTTAAATCTTTTAAATTTTAAAACTTTTAAATCTTTTATTAGATTTTATAAAATTTATTATTTTTTTTATTAATTTTACTGCTGTTTTTGTCTTCTTAGCATATTTTGTGTTTATCGAACTCTCCTGGTCTGTTAGTGCCTCTATCCTGTCTGTGCTAGTGCCTCATTTGTACCCTGTTATTGACTTATGTTGACTCTCCATATTACTGTGAAGCTCTTTGGTGTTCCTTTGGGTTTTTAAATGTGCTATATAAATAAAATTGTATTGTATTGTAAAAAAATATATATATTTTTTAACAAAAATATATGACTAAATAAAAAAAAATTTAAAATTAAAGAAGCATCCATATCATTCCGCACATTTAATCTGAGCAGGTTATAGTCATTACAGGGTGAACAGTGTGTGACAGTCTGTTTTATCAATACTTAAACAGAAATGAGGAAATCTTATCATTGTTATCCTTCGTCCCTTATACGTGACTTACAGCTGACAACAGGAAAGTTTAAATGAAATGAATAAAACTATTTAACATGAGAATTAAAACACTGAAAAATAACTAAGTAAAAGAAAAAGATGTTTTATAATTTTTTTTTTTTACAAGAAATTACAACAACAAATAAAACAGACAGCAACATGTCTTAACTGCTTGTCCCATTCTGGGAAAAGGGAAAGATACACCTGGACAGGTTCGTGTTCACACCTACAACCAATTACAGCCATCAGCTAACTTAACACTTGTGTCTCTGGGCTGTTGGAGGAATTCATAGAGCACAGTGAGAACATGCAGATGCTACACAGAGATTCAAACCCAGATCCTTCTTTTTGTGGGGTGACATAGCTAAACACTTCATCACCATGCCGCCCTTATTTTCTAACATGAAACAATGAAACAAATCATCTTCAAGCTGTTCTCTCATCCGAGAACATAAAAACTAAAATCTGGCTCATTACAGATTTGATCTTGCACCTTGGAGAGTTTGAAGGCCTGAGAGAGCGCCCAGTATCACGAGCTGTAAGGATGGAAGACCATGGAGTCCCTTTAATATATTCATGGTTATAGTTGAAATGTGGTTGCACCTTCTACGTGTCAAACTACCACTATCAGTGTAACAAGTGCTGTAGCATAACTCCTTCTTTTGTTCTTCCTCTTTTTTCTTTTTGCTCTGTTCTAGTTAGCCTGATCCGGTGGCACAGGGCATGCCATCGTTTTAAAGAATAATATCTCGAGCACTTTGATAAGAGTGAAAGAAAAGATTAAAGCGTCATTCACTGTGGACAATCCTTCAACTTGTGTTTTTGTCATGCAGACATTTCACAGCCTAATTCAGACAGTGACATACAGTTTGACATTTAAATGTTTTATAAGAGTAATGGTGTTACCCCAACTAATAAACTGTGAAGAAAATGTTTTGCATGGGGATACTGTTTTGGAGATCTGGTGCAGGATAGCAGCTGCAAACCAGCTACTGTACCTGCTATGATTGTAAATGCAGATATTTTATCAGTATTATCTACTGAAGCTAAAAGTATGTTAGTAAGAGAAAAAGATACACATAACAGTGCTACTTCAGAGGCTGGATCTTTGACCCTGCGGTGAATCAACTGGCTGATACACTCATACTGTATATGAATGCAAGCAGAGGTGTGGACTCGAGTCACATGACTTGGACTCGAGTCAGACTCGAGTCATTAAGTTTATGACTTTAGACTTGACTTGAAAAAATGTTCTAAGACTTGTGACTTGACTTGGACTTTTACACCAATGACTTGGGACTTGAATTGGACTTGAACCGGTTTACTTGAAAAGACTTGATATTTTACCCCAAATATAAAATTTAACATGCATATTATATAGAGATTGAAAATGTGACGTCATTCACGGGTAGAACCGCAAAGGATTCTGGGAACTCGTGGCAAGCGGTACTAGCGCACGCAGGCTTTCAATTAAAATCAGTTATACAGCGATAAAAAGAAACACAAAAATGGCAAGAAGCTGTTGTATTATTAACTGCAATAGCCGGTCGCATGACAGCCACGGGAAGCCGACGGGTAAAGAGATCGGTTGTTATCGGATTACCTCGTTGAAGAGAAATTGTTCCAGCCATGTTTCCGAAGTAACAAAGAGGCGACTGGATTGCAGCCATTCAAAGATCAAATATAACGTCCCAGAACACTCCAGCTCACAGGTTAGTCTGCTCCAAGCATTTACACGAAGGTCAGTGTTTTTTAGTAGTTAATACGTCATTTTCATAACATAATTGGTGATATAGGTTACAAGCAAGTCTGGCGCTGAACAGAAATTGTCGCGCTATGCTCCTTTGTTTATTGTGTTTATTGTGCATAAATAGTGAATTGTCCTGACACAATATTGCGTTTCGCTTCTGTTATTATGGTACATTGACAAAAACATATACTTTTATTCACAGGATAAAACAGGTTTTTTGTATCACCAATTGCCCAGTACGATTACAGCATACAGTATTATTGTCACTGCTACATTTCTGTGATGCTACCAGAAATTATTTCCACTACTAATTAATTACCGTTGAGCTCAAAGGTCCTATTAATAAACGGTTAAGGAATGTGTATTTATGACGACGATTTGTGAGACTGGTAAACTTATGATACGTACGATGGTCTTTCGTTCTACACGGTGCATTTCAAGGTCCTGCACCCATCCGTCGGTAAACTGTACCTGGGCTTGTTGCAGTGACCTGGGGCCCGTTCTTCGTACGTCGCTCACTACATCCAAGATCAAATGACACATCCAAGACCAAACCATCGCGCTAACCGTGAGCTCGCTAATCCGGTTCCCCGAACACACCTGCTGTTGACGATTAGTACAGCTGGACGCAGTAATGTGACATCACTGGGTGTTGTAAAAGGGGCTACGCATCGATAGTGGAAACATTGATCGGCAACCCTCTGATTGGTCGGCGAAAATGTCGACGGAGCGCGCTCGGCTCGGTATTTTTCGGCAGCAGAGCAAGAACTCTTGAGTGAGGGATTTCAGGAGTTTCAGAGTTTAATCAGAACGCAAGGGAACACTGCAAAGGCTTCAAAAGCAAGGAGAGAGGGCTGGCAGAAAGTTGCTGACAAATTAAACTCGTAAGTAATTTAATAATAACAATAATAATGGAGTGGGTTTATATAGCGCTTTTCAAGGCACCCAAAGCGCTTTACAATGCCACTATTCAGTCACTCTCACATTCACACACTGGTGGAGGCAGCTACAGTTGTAGCCACAGCTGCCCTGGGGCAGACTGACAGAAGCCAGGCTGCCATATTGCGCCATCGGCCCCTCTGGCCAACACCAGTAGGCGGTAGGGTAGATTTATCATATCACACTATATTATCCAATATTATATTACATTATATTATAATATGTTATATTTTATCCTCTTTCACATTAGAGCCACAACAGGACCCACTAGAACATGGGAACAGGTAAAAGTGAAATATAAGAATATTCTACAGAATGGTAATATTTATCACTTATATTGCTTTTCGTCTCTTGGAAAGAGACCCTGGAATACTCTGTTTGTTTGTTCATAACAGCAACCAAGAAAAGGGCAGAGCAAAAAAAAAAGACAGGTGGTGGTCCTGCACCCCCTCGTCAACAAGTTGGTTAAGTAAATAATATCCTCACGGGAAAATCGATATCTCGTATGAGCACACTGTCGCGCTGAGCTAAAGGATCCTGTCTGTCCCGCAATATACGCTGAATTCTGAGGACTCTCCTTATCAATCTTGCACCTTCCGCAAAGGGTGGCTCGCGTATACGGACAGGATATGACTGCGACAGACTTCCCAAATCCACCTTCGCTTTTATAGCCGTGGTCTCTCATCTTGATTACACAAAGTAATTTGCAATTGCTACTCTGAAATATGAATTACATCTGTAATAATCACATACATGTGATAGAATGTTAATAGTACATTTCCCTTTTTTAGGAAATGACCTGTATGTATCTGTGTGAAATCAATAAATGGATCAGGTGCTGCATTGTCTTTAGTTACATTGATGTTATTTATTTATGGTGAAACAGTGGTGGAATATCGCTGTTGCTTTCGTATAAATGAAGCGGACATACCTGCGTGGCCGCGATCTAATCCTGTTTACATAAAGTAAACCTGCTCCCGAGCAGGTTTACGCTTACGGCTCTGTTGCTATGACAGCAAGTCCCGGATGAGCTTCGGGGAACCGAACGATCCAAGATCAGGCGAAATCGTCAACAATCAAATCCAGCTAACCTACTTAGCGAGGTACGAAGAACGGGCCCCTGAAGTTACTAAACTTCATGAGTGTATGCACTCACTCCAAGAACCGTATGATTATAAATATGCATATAAATATGCTACGATGAGATAGCTGACTTCATCTAACTAGCAAATGTTGTCCAGGCTACGTTGGTGATACAGTTTTTTTTTTATGTGTATGATATTTTTGTCATGCGATTTTAAAGCCAGTCCTACAACCGCATCCAAGAATAACATGCAGCTTATCTCAGAACTGTCGGTGAAAATTATTCTTGCAGCTAGGTTTAATTGAGCTGCATTTTAAAGAGGTGCAATTTCACAATTTGTGTATATTTTCTAAGTTCACTATTTTGTCATGTGTTGAGAAAAACACAGATTTTAAAATTACATGGTCTAATATTTACATTTAGCATAACTGCAACATTATTTTTTCGTTTTTTTTTTTTTTTAAAGACTCGAAAGGACTTGAAATTCAAAGTTTCAGACTTGTGACTTGACTCGGACTTTTACACCAGTGACTTGAGACTCGACTCTGACTTGCCTGACATTACTTGAGACTTGACTTGAGACTTGAGGATAAAGACTTGAGACTTACTTGAGACTTGCAAAACAATGACTTGGTCCCACCTCTGAATGCAAGTACAACATATGCCTGACTTCCATGAATAGCATAAGAGAGCAGCTTCTTGGAAGGATGTGTTTTTAGCATTTGTAAAGCTAATGGTTTGACACATGCAGATTTCTCTTTCCACTGGTCTCCAGCAGCTGTTTAGCCTCTAATACTGTGCTGTAGTTTGATCAGCTGATCACCCAAACCATGGCTTTCAACACATTGCTGTCACCATTTAACCAGTTGTCAAGTAACATAGACCAAAAAAAATAGGTGAAGTTTAATTTACTATTAGGAAAATTAAACAAAGAGTCGTGCCTCTAACAAACTAAAAGCTTTGTAATTTTAATAGTCGCATAATTTCTGAACACACAAAAAGCAAGTCGTTTAATGCTGTATCCATAAATTTTCCTAAGTTTCTTATCAAAGTTATTTTAAATCATCTCCTTGTAATTTCGGCTGTTTAAAAGCTTCTACAGTGCTCAGACCCTGCTGTCCAGCTGTTATTAAAGCTATGTGAACTAACTTCAACCCCTCAACACCCTCCAGGTCTTGCTTCTCCCTTTGAGCAGACACATTTGACCTTTATGGAAAATTGTGTTTACCGAAGGTCACTAAAGAACATAACTATTGAATAATCAACAATTTTTCACTTCAGCTCTCTATATCACAGTTTTCTGATTAAAAAACAACCAAAAACCTGAAATAATATTCACTGTAAAACCTGGTTACGCTGTAATGAGGCAACTTATGCTGAATCATAATTATTTTTTACACGTTTAAAAATTAGTTTGGTGTTTGAAACACACACAAACACAAATTCTGCCCCAAAATATAAATATATGTAAATTTTGTTGCATTTGTTAAGCACAATGTAACATTTTGCACTTAATAGAATCTGGTCAAATCAAATTTACATGATTGGTATGTATTCATTTTATGTGAATAAACGTTTATTTTTATACTTAAAATTATTGCCTCGTGTTTTCTGAAGGTGAAGAATCTTTTTTTTGTGCAAGTTTAAAAAAAAAAAAAAAAAGTATGCCTAATGTAAGCGTAGGGGGTTTGGGCAGGGAGGACCTTGCTTATTTCAACAAGAGAATGCAAACTATGTATGTGTATGTATCACAAATTAATACCTCCAAAGAAAAAAAAATGTGGGTGACCTGTCATAGGTGACCTTTCACCTTTTCACCTTTTGAAAACATCACAACAATTTAAATGTTAATATTTTTACAGAAAGTTTTTAATTTTGCAGCTCAGTGGTAAATATACTCTGACATGTCTCAAGTTCTTTGAAAGATCTTGCTGGTTTATTAAATAAGTATTTATTTAATATTAATTTAATTTTATTTAAAACTATTATTTAAAGCTATTTAAAACGAGATTTATGTCTAAGTTTCAAGATACAGTCATATCAAAAAAAGCTGAAATGAATTTATCCGTCTCTCACATCAATGTGAAGGAATTTTGGCCCACTCTTCTTTACAGTGTTGCTTCAGCTCACTGAGATTTGTTGTCATTCATTTATGCACAGGACCCACCACAGCATTTCAATCAGGCTGAGGTCTGAACTCTGAGTAGGCCAGTGCAACACCTTGATCTTTTTCAGTCATTCGATTGTAGATTTGCTGCTATGCTTGGAATCATTGTCCTGCGGCATCACCTAATTTTGGCCACATTTAGCTGTCAGACAGATGGACTCACATTTGACTCCAGAGTACTTTCATATAAATCGGAGTTAATCGTGGACTCAATGACTACAAGGTGCCCTGAGGGCTATACTATGAAGAACGATTAATGGCTTAACGAGCTAAGTCAAGCTTAAAATGAAGGTTTTCTGTGTCACAAAAGTGGCCCTCTTTTTACCTGGCTAAAAAATAACATGGTAACTTATGCTGAACACATAACCTTATCATTATAACCTGAAGTCGAACTGTAAGTTTACAGCACCGCAGTCTTTGCATTGCATTCTCACTGGGATTTGCTTGTATTTAGCTGGTGATGCAGAAAATGTAAATCAAATTAATTTATCTTTGATCCACAACAAGCTAAATTGAGTTCCGTGGCTTCTTGATTAGGCTATGGGGCAGTAACTTTTAATGTTTAAATGTTTCCAGTTTCAAGTTTCACAGTGCTAATGTGCAGCTGTCACATTATGAATAAACAGCAGCACAGAGAGGGCACTCATCAGTGAAATGATTAACTTGAATTAAAATATTTAGTTTACTGCTCTGTGTGTTAAATCACCAGATTAACATTTTCTGCAGCATTAATCCCTCGTCTTATTTGCAACATGGTTGCATTTTACAGTTCCTTTATGTCCTTTTCGTCACCATTTTATCATCAACATTATCAGATAACATCTCCGATTGGAGCAGGTGGCACTTGCAGGGATTGTTTTGTGTGTGAGTCATGTGATGTCGGTCAACAAGAGTCATGTGATGCATAAAACTCCTTTTTTTAAAGTCCACCCTCACCGAGCCTGAAGCAGAATGCTTAGCTTAAGAGAGAATGTTGATAGCCCTCATTGTTATACTTGCTCTCTCCAACTGGGGGTTTGAGGTTTTGTCAAGCCAGATAACTCAAATTAAGCCTGGTTTCTTTAGGGGCCAGCATACTCCTCAGGTCCTGTAACTGTAAAACAAATCCATGGACATTATGGTCAAACATTTCTACTCTCTTTAAAGAGAAGAGGCTTCCTCTTGGTACAAACAAATAAGTCATATTTGTTGCGTCTTTTTCTAATTGTACTGTCATGAACCTTAACATTTAAGACATGACTGAGGCCTGTGGAGTCTGACGTGTACTTTAGCTCTTTGTTTTTTTTAAAACAATTTTTCCATCTGAACTTGAGGTGAATTTACAGTGGGACATCCACTCATGGGAAAATGGTGGCATAGTGTTAACACACACCTCAATGCTGCAGACCAGTAAAATGCCAATAGGCCACTACTTTCACAGAGGTGGTCACAGTGGCTAATGATCAATTAATCAAGAGCCTTTGATCAGCAGCACCTGGCCACTACTTATGCTCTTCTCTGCTGTGGAAACAGAGTTCTGTAAAAACCTGTGCTTTATGACTCTATACTGTCTTCTACGTTTGTGTTATATTTTTTCATTTACATTTTACACAGCATCCCATTTTTTCCCATCCCTACAGATTTATACCACAGCCCTATTTGGATGCTATATAAATTTGGAGAACCAAAACTGTCACTAGTTAGTGTTTGTGCTTAGTTAAAGATGCTAATCTTTGCCTGGATAACCAGGAGCATGTCTAGCAATGGAAAGGAGCTAGACATGTAGTATTTCTGCAGTTGCACATTTACTGGAAATGTTTTTACAGTAAGCACTTAGGTCAGCTTCATTGTCAACATTGCTCAATGGTTGACATAATTTTATGAACATTGCAACACATTTATATAAATTCCCCGTGTGATCAATTGATGTAAAGCTCTCTTTTGGCCTTACAGCAGCACTATTCTACAAATATTTGATGCAGTTATAAAAGGAGCAGAATGTGGACACATCTGGCTGCTTACATTGATGCTATGAGGATATAACTGTGTATGGTAAGATTTATCCAGCAAGTCATTTATCAACATAAAGTAAGACAGCAATAAGCAGCCGTAAAAATACATTTATGTTCAGGCAAGATGGTTAAACCTCCTGGGTTTGTGTAAAGGCATCTGTGCATTTACAAAAAGATCTTATTAATATTAATTGTGATGTTGAATAATGACAAATTTTTTTAATGAATTATCTCATATGCTGTTTGTGATCTAAAATTAGTGTCCATTTGATTACCTTTTTTTAAAATTTAATTATATATTTTCTATATACTATGGACATGTAGCCTTACAATTCAGTCCATGGCATAAACTGGATTTAATTAGACTTGTGGTGAGACTAAAGCGAGTGTCTTCAGACAGTTTGATTCTACACAGATTAAAAATTAAACACTGGATGCCCTGGGCTTCACAAGCATACTCTAGCACATGCATGTTTCATTTCCACAAAAAGATTGGAATGTCAGTAGTTGAACGGAGTTGTGTACTCATACTGATAATGCAGCTATTTTGGATGCAGTGTGAAGTTGCAACACAATTCATTACCATGTCTGTACTTATTCAGTTTTTAGCTTCAGTACAAGTTCAAGTTCATCCTGTACAGGGAGTGCAGAATTATTAGGCAAGTTGTATTTTTGAGGAATAATTTTATTATTGAACAACAACCATGTTCTCAAAGAACCCAAAAAACTCATTAATATCAAAGCTGAATGTTTTTGGAAGTAGTTTTTAGTTTGTTTTTAGTTTTAGCTATTTTAGGGGGATATCTGTGTGTGCAGGTGACTATTACTGTGCATAATTATTAGGCAACTTAACAAAAAACAAATATATACCCATTTCAATTATTTATTTTTACCAGTGAAACCAATATAACATCTCCACATTCACAAATATACATTTCTGACATTCAAAAACAAAACAAAAACAAATCAGCGACCAATATAGCCACCTTTCTTTGCAAGGACACTCAAAAGCCTGCCATCCATGGATTCTGTCAGTGTTTTGATCTGTTCACCATCAACATTGCGTGCAGCAGCAACCACAGCCTCCCAGACACTGTTCAGAGAGGTGTACTGTTTTCCCTCCTTGTAAATCTCACATTTGATGATGGACCACAGGTTCTCAATGGGGTTCAGATCAAGTGAACAAGGAGGCCATGTCATTAGTTTTTCTTCTTTTATACCCTTTCTTGCTAGCCTCGCTGTGGAGTACTTGGACGCGTGTGATGGAGCATTGTCCTGCATGAAAATCATGTTGTTCTTGAAGGATGCAGACTTCTTCCTGTACCACTGCTTGAAGAAGGTGTCTTCCAGAAACTGGCAGTAGGACTGGGAGTTGAGCTTGACTCCATCCTCAACCCGAAAAGGCCCCACAAGCTCATCTTTGATGATACCAGCCCAAACCAGTACTCCACCTCCACCTTGCTGGTGTCTGAGTCGGACTGGAGCTCTCTGCCCTTTACCAATCCAGCCACGGGCCCATCCATCTGGCCCATCAAGACTCACTCTCATTTCATCAGTCCATAAAACCTTAGAAAAATCAGTCTTGAGATATTTCTTGGCCCAGTCTTGACGTTTCAGCTTGTGTGTCTTGTTCAGTGGTGGTCGTCTTTCAGCCTTTCTTACCTTGGCCATGTCTCTGAGTATTGCACACCTTGTGCTTTTGGGCACTCCAGTGATGTTGCAGCTCTGAAATATGGCCAAACTGGTGGCAAGTGGCATCTTGGCAGCTGCACGCTTGACTTTTCTCAGTTCATGGGCAGTTATTTTGCGCCTTGGTTTTTCCACACGCTTCTTGCGACCCTGTTGACTATTTTGAATGAAACGCGTGATTGTTCGATGATCACGCTTCAGAAGCTTTGCAATTTTGAGACTGCTGCATCCCTCTGCAGGATATCTCACTATTTTTGACTTTTCTGAGCCTGTCAAGTCCTTCTTTTGACCCATTTTGCCAAAGGAAAGGACGTTGCCTAATAATTATGCACACCTGATATAGGGTGTTGATGTCATTAGACCACACCCCTCCTCATTACAGAGATGCACATCACCTAATATGCTTAATTGGTAGTAGGCTTTCGAGCCTATACAGCTTGGAGTAAGACGACATGCATGAAGAGGATGATGTGGACAAAATACTCATTTGCCTAATAATTCTGCACTCCCTGTATATGAACTACAGCAAAGCTTCTGGGACTTCACCTCCACATTTGACCACTTTGTTAATAACTGTCTCATTCTTTGACCTGAGCTGCTGGTCAAATAATATACTAATAATTTTGTTTGACATATTACTACCATAATTCCTACATTCATGAGAGTTTTGCATTTAATGCTTATAATTAACTGTGGACGTGTATTTATTAGAATTGTCTATTGTGTGCAAAGTTTAAGTTACTGTGCAAAATGCATGCATGTGCACATTTTTTGTTGCTTTGCATGTAAACACATTTGTAATATGATTCCTACAAAGCATTTTGTAAATGATGCTGCAAATGCATGACTAAAAACGAAATGTGCATATGCTTTATTTTATTCAAATTATTAGTACTGCTGGAAATTTTTATTAGAGTTCTCAGTACCTAGAGATGGAAATATAAGCCTTATTTGCACCCACTGACACTGAAGTGCTCACATATTTTACACCTTTCAGACAATGCTACAGTCGGCAGGGCCTGAAGTACTGCAAAGAAATGCAGACATTGACTTTACAGCAATGCTTTCACAGTGTGCCACATATTAAACACATGTAGCCTTCCTGTAAATGGTTGTTGGCATAGCTACAATTACTATTAAAGATGAGAAGGATAAGCAGTGATTTTATCTGTTGCAAAGGCACGTTTAAAAGCTGAAGGTGACAGAATATTTACATTTCAGTAATACCCTGAAGCTACAGAATGAACAGCCTAGGTAAAATAAGATCAGCTGAGACAATGACTTATCCATTTTTTAAATATATTTGTCTCTATGTGAGCAATTTTCTGGTCAAATTCACAGTTAGTGTGTGTGTTTAATGTTGCGTGTATGTAAATCTATTCTTTATTTACTAGAAAGCATTTCTCAATTTTACTGATCTACTTTTATTTCTGTTCCTTTTAAATGTTACTTGTTAAACTGTATTATTCTTTCTTTTCTTGGTTTTATGCCTTCTAAAGTGCTTTTTTAAGCACGTTGTGCTCTATAATTAATGATTATTATTGTTATTATTTCATAGGCCATTTATTGAAATGGCCTTTGCAAATGTTTTGGGGTTTGGGATGAAATGAAAAGCTCTTTTATAGCAGTGACATCAAGACTAAGGAATTCACTCATTAATGATTATGTTTTGTACGTCGATGAGTACTGTGTACTGTGTTAAAAAAGAGGTTTACATAAACAATGACTCACCTGGGATTTCTCATATATATTTATTCTCTTTCTTTTTGTCTCACCTGCACGTCTCTCTCTGTAGAAAGCTAGTACAGCTGTAGCACCCATTGTCTCGGGTATATGAGGGTTGGACAGTTCTATCATTAGTTTGGATATAATAATTAAGAAATGTCTGTATTGGCTGATGCACATCACCAATTCCAGGATACTACTAATGATGATTGGCTCACTTGTACGTGCAGTAAATAGTCACAAACATTCAGGTGCAGGACTTTACGGCCTTAAAGGGTTTCTGTTACTTGGATAATCAATCATATCATTATTAGATCTGATGCATCTCATCTTGGGAAAGATACAATGCCATTACTTTGTGAGTCTTTCTGCCACTTTGGAAAATCGCCAAGACTAAAGCTGCGATTTCTGCAGCTGCTTTCAACTTGCCATCTTCCCAAGGTCTAAGTTAAGTAACCTATCTTCTGCTGTGCTGCTTGTGCATTTCTTCACTGCTTGTATATTTTGACAGGTGTTTTTTTGGCATAAACCTGTAAACAAACTGGAACTTCTTGCTGCTCAATTTACTATTATACTACTGAATCTCTGCATATTTATTCAGAATCTATTGTCCAGGTCATTATTAGAAGTCCATACAACAGTTAAACTAACCTTTTCTTGGGTTATTTGGCAACTGCATGCCTTACGGCCAATGCAGAGTCATCATTGGGCCATATTTTATTTTCTACTCATGATTTTTGAGGTTTTCTCATACCTCCAGTGTGCTTTTCATCTAATTATCGTGGTTTTTGTTTGTTGTTATCCTAGTCTAATAGAATCTTTATCTATATCCCTATGCAACGTTCTTCAAAAACTAAAACCAGTATACATTTTGTTGAATAAAACAATCCCAGATAAACAACAGATACCCAGTCCACACCATATCTCTTCTCTTTTATCACTCCAATCCTGCTCATCAGCAACTGAGAATCAAACAAACATGAAAATGATCAGCGTTGCATTTACAACAGGACTTTCAATTGATCTCAGTTTCATCTCATTTGTAATGAATAATTTAGTTGCTTTAAGGGAGGCCTGACTTGCATAAAAGAAGAATCTACGTCCATTTTAGTGGTGAAATATTTCTCATTTAACAACATGCGTGTTAACAGCATGCCATGGGTTTATCAAAGTAATCACGTTAAATTGCAACAATCTTTGTTGCTTCCCAAAGAAAAGGTGGGGTACGCTTGGTTTTAAATTTAGTGGGCAGCACAGTAGAAAAAGGTTCTGGGTTCAGCTGAGGCCTTTCTGTGTGGAGTCTGCACATTCTTCCTGCATGGTCCCACGTTCCCCCAGAATCCACAAGAAGTTTGTTTTAAATTGGCTGTAGATGTGAACGTAAGTATGCATGGCTGTCTGTCATCGTGCCCTTGGTCTAAGCTGGGCTAGCCTTAACTCCATCACGGCCTTAGCTGGATAAACAATTAAGAAATGGATGGTAAAACTGAGATGTATTTAGTTTAGAATATTTCCTTTCACTGGGGTTTCATGTTTACCTGAGGGCGTCCAGCATGCTTGCCGAGCTACTTCTCAATCAATAAATCAAACAAAATTTATTTATACAGCACCTTTCATGGAAATGGTTTACAACTGACTGAAAGATGCACAAGGCAGTAAATATAGTCTGGGAAAAGTAATATGTGCCAAGATACCTTCTTTTTATTGCCATTTGGCTTTTATAATGTAAATAAAATAATGGAAACCCAAAAAATATACATCAGAAAGAAAGCTGTGATAAAACTCGCATAAAAATAATTTATTGAAACGCAGCTATAAGGACTAAGGAAGTGAACGGTTTAAATATAAATAGTGAAATTACTCAGGGAAAAAGCATTACAGTGAAGTAGTAGGCTGTTATTTATGAAGAAAATGAAATGAGCAAAACAGCAGCGATGCCTTGAAATTATAAAAACTGTTCTTGGATGAGAAGGGCTTGAGTTCCTGTGAAATTGTTGCACAGACTCATATTGGTGGATCACAGAGGCTCGGTTATTTTTTTGAGTGTTTTTTTGAATGCTTATTAAGCAGGAAGCAATAATTTTGGTTTAGGGTTAGATCTCAGAATCCGTGTTGCTTTGGGAACTGAGTCAAACTTTTTTAAGTATTTGTTACGTATGGTAATTTTCTCAATTTGAAGTGTCTCATACTGAAATGCCAGCCTACGTGTGACTTTTATTGCATGCACGATGTTTGCAACATAAAGAAAACGACAAAGAACGACTTATTAGAAACCCTGTAAAACTGGTTATCTTCATCTTGTTTAATAGCATTATCTTTTGTAGCTGTTTAAAACCTTGTGATGAGTGTAGATCGAAAGGTATTCCTGGTGCTTTGCAGCAGTCTCTGAATATGAACAGACTGACCTCATTTGAGGGTATGGGTTGGTGTTTTCTGCATTACCGTGGGAATGCCATTCTATTTCATCCTATTCGTGGCATATATTTATCAGTCAGTTGCATATTTGTAAACCGCCTCATCTAATGTGTAATTGTAAACTGGCAGTGTGGCTACTGTGAAGGTCTCTGTTGAGCAGACTGGATATTGCATGAAAAGAATTGTTGCACGATGTAAACTGATGAATATTTTACATTTTTGGAGAAAAATGAAACGGCTTTTTCTTCAAAGTAGAAATTACCTTTTTCCCCCCCCAGTGTAAAAATCATTCTTTGGAAGAAATGTCAAGAATTTTCAAAACATGAACATCATGTCCGCACAGAAAGAGAGACGGGACTGTCTGATATTGAAACATATTTGTATGAAAACATTGTCTTTGCCAATCACTTCTCGCCGCTGGGGTGGGGAGTGGCTGTTAACCTCATTTGTTTTCAGCGAGCTCGTCTCTCTCTGGGTGTTTTTAAGTGTGATATTTTCAAAGTCTTTGAAGAAAGACAACCTAGATTTTTTTCTTCTTTCAGTCCAATTTATGCGATAGCAGAATTTGAAGGGGTGCTATGAATACCAGTCATATGTTGACGACGCTGCCGAGAACTCATAAGATTTTAAAAGATACTGAAATTTTAGAAACTAGGATTAGTATTGCATTTGAGAAAACTGATCAGATGCATTCGTTGTTTCAAATGCATATCCACAAGGACGGGCCATTAATAAGGCAAGATAGGAAACTGCAGCAGGAGAAACCACCAGGTCACTGCACAGCCCTTGATTGATTTGATCAATTGCTAATTTGCACCACTAGAGTACAGTATCAACTATGCAGATCTTTCATTATCAGTTAAAAGAATAGCTTGACACTTTGTGAATCATGCTTATTTGCTTTCTTGCAGAGAATTTAATTAGTTAGACTTCCTGTTCAAACAGCATCCAACAGCCAAATGAAGTTCCTGCACATATCTGCCTATAAAGTAACATCTTGTTTTTACAATATCCTCTGTGAACCGTGCAAATGAGATGCAA
Source organism: Copadichromis virginalis (assembly GCF_057382275.1). Classification (NCBI taxonomy): domain Eukaryota; kingdom Metazoa; phylum Chordata; class Actinopteri; order Cichliformes; family Cichlidae; genus Copadichromis; species Copadichromis virginalis. The sequence goes on from NC_140637.1 coordinate 28,454,184, forward strand.
TGTATTCATTTCAGAGTTTTAAAAGTTACGGTTGACTTATTTTTGAACTTTGTCCAGAGTAAGGCTAACTGTTTCTCAATATTTCGTTTCTATGCTAAACAAATTTGAGCGACTCCTGTTTCCTGCCTCACAGTTAGCGCACAGATAAGAGAGAGGTATCTTGTCATCTAGCTCTTGGCAATGTAGCAAATGTAAATAAATATTACAAAATTCTAAATAATTTGGTTTAAGGGCATTTATTATGATCTGAACCAGAAGATTTCAGGCTTCACACTGTTAAGTTTCAGTCAGTTTTATCACCTCCTGGCTCTGTGTGGGGTCACTGAGAGCAGACCTCACGAATATGGTAATCTCAGATACAGAACTCTGGCGGTGAGCACAGAGGTTCTGCTGCTTTTGTTTGCTCGAGGCGACCAGGGACAGAAAAATTAGTTTAAAGGAAGTAAAACGACTTGTTTCAGACAGTGACTAAATTGAATTGAATAAAAATAGAAAAAATCCAGAGGATTATTTTGAGCAAAGCTACTTTATTCCCAGAATAAAAATCTGGACCTGGGTATAATATGACTTCAGTAGACCCTAAATTATAATATTACACTTTCTTAGAGAGGGTGTCAAAGTTTAGTTTTAATGCTTTTCATTATTTTATATTGTTATTATGGTGTATTCTGCTTTGGTTTATAAAATATAGGCTGACCAGGCAGTGATTAAAATGAAAAGAAATAAAAAATGGGTCCAGTGTCAGTCATTTAGTTATTTGTTTTATCCAAATTCAGTCAGTCTATGTTCACAACATTTACATTACAATTTAAAGATCACAGTGACTCTACAAATAAAATACACCTGAAAATGTGAAGTGGAACAGCTTCAAGCTTAGTATTTTGATTGAAACCATCTGCTAGGCTGCACTGAATCATTTGGCGGATAAATGTTCGAGGACACGAGCTTTAAAATAGGTAAACACGTGGGAGTAATTTTCTGGTGACATTTCAGGCTGAAAAGTGTCCTATCTGTGTTGTTTTGAGAATCAATAAGTTAATGTCTCTTTTTAAATTCCCTAGGTACCAGTCGCACAGGCCTTGATACCGGTTAGTGACCATCTGGCGTTGAGAGGGAAAAATATGTATTCCCGAGGAAGCTGAGATTGGTGATTGGAGGTTTTTGGTAGTAGTTGATGGCTAAAGTCAGTTCAGCCTAGAGAGTGGTCAGTGACTCCCTGGTAACTGACGGATGCTGGTGTGTATTCAGTGGCTTATTGGTGAGTGTTTCTGGAAGTCTTGGTCGCAAAGAGGTATATATGCACAAAAAACGTCTTTGCACTTGCTTTGTTTGCTGGCATGTAGCTTCCAGTGTTGGTCGTTACTTGAAAATAGTAATTAGTTACTAATTACTGATTACATCTCCAGGAAAGTAATCCAGTTACTTTACTGATTACTTATTTTTGAAATGTAATTAGTTACTTTATTACTTAGTTGCTTTTTAAAAACGTGATACACAACCTGAATATATAATAAAGCAATAGAGCTTTCAGCCCAAATCAGTTTTTTCTGCATAATCCATCATATAAAATGTAATCAAATGAAAAAGTCTCTTTTTAAAACTTGTTTTTATTAGTTTTAATCTTTTAACTTTATGCATCAAGCAAAAATGTAATTATATGCAACTGTCTTTGACTTGAAGAAATTTGTTTGACATTTAAACCTATTTTATGCATATTCCAGCATATAAATAAAATAACTTGTTGTGTTGACGCTCACTCTTTAAAATAGATGCAAGTAAAACACAGCAAAAAAGGAATAAAATCAAAGATTCAGCAGCACTAAGTCCTGTTGCTCTTAAGTTATTTTCACCTGTTTAGCAGGGGTGGGGCCGGTGGAGGTTTGCCTGGTGGAATTGGATGTGGTAGCCACAGCTGTCATGCCAGTGGGGGGGATCCAGGGGTTTCTCTGTGAATTTCACATTCAAGTGGCAGCGTGCTAGGTGCTTGCTCAGATTTGAAGTTTAATTTTTCGCTGTAGAAAGAAGTTTTCTTTCCACGTACAGTCTACAGTGGACGGTTTTTGCCACTTTTTACATACACATTTTACATAATTTGCTTAGGGATTAATAAAGTATTCTGCTTCTGATTTATGGAATCAAACGCTAAGTAATGTCAGTGCTTCCAAGCTTTAAACGCTGCATGGTCGTACTCTCTCCTACACTCCATATTATCCATTGTGGATCTACACACATCTGTTGCTGCCACAGATGTCGCACACTCGTACGTCATTGTCATGAGACACTCTCAAACAAAATCACAGTTTAGTAGCACAGTAACGCAGTAACTGCTTATGGGAAAGTAACAGTAATCTAATTACTTTTTTGCTATAGTAATCCATTACTTTACTCATTACTTCCATGGAAAAGACTGACTTGGCAGCAAACAGTTGCAAACTAACTTCCAAGTGGTAGCAAAACTGTACAATGCAACACAAACCGGAGGTAAAATTTGGTTGGTAAAGGTTAGATTTGTTGTGTTTAAAATGTATTTGTTGCAGCAGTAAGAGACAGCTTTTACTTTGAAGGCAAATGTTCTCCATTTCTGATTTACATTGCATTTTTTTCTTAGTTTCACCACAGCCTGGAAGGTAAAAGGTGTTTGTTTGCAGACAACTTGGCATCTTTCATGCAAATGATTCCAATGATAGCAATCAGAAAGAAAGAAATTTGTGTGTAGCGCTCTCTTTTTTATTTTAGCTCACCCCCAGCGACCACTTGCAATACACATCCTTCCTGACAAGGCCTTAGCGTATTATTGCTTTTCAGACAAAGTACATTATATTTTTTTTCTGGACATTAATCTGCTTTTGATAATTTTGTAAGGAAGTAACTTTTGCTTCTTATTTTTTCTGCTTTTTTTGTACAACACTTGCCACGTTTGATTAATGCCCAGTTCATCAGTTGCCCTAATCTTAGCTGTCCTTGCTTCCACTCACTATTGAGGAGAAGGCAGGTCTGATAGTGTGGTCACATCAAACCTGCCTTAAGATGTGTAGTTTATATTTTTCTGTATTTTTTTTGTTTTTTGGGTTTTTTTTCTGCAAATAAAATTCAAGAAGCAAAACAAAGTTACTTTCAGGTTCAATCTTAATTGTGTATCTCTACATGAAAATAATGATGACCAGTAACCTGAATGTTTCAAACCATCTGACAGCATGATACAGCAGTTTCTTATGCATCTGTCCTACTAATTATAATTCCACTGTGAGGAAGAGATATGGTGTTGAAATTGGCTGGGCCAGAGGTCAGATGGAGACTCTTTACTGTACAGTGGTGTTTAGTAGCTGGATGCTAGGGTGATAATGACTTATTTAGGTTTGTTTACTTACTAAAATATTGCCTTGTTACTGGAACCTTATCCAAAGAGCAGTGATTAACAATATTCTCAAAAATACAGTAAATTGATAGAGTAAATTGCTTTTTTGTTCATCCTTTCAATCTCAGAGTTTAATTTGCATTCTTAAATAGTGCTTTCACCTTGTCAAAGGACAAAAGAGCAGTGCTTTTAGGCATAGTGCATTATGGGATCTGCATTTGTAATATGCTATATCAGATAAAATGATTTGATGCATAGAAACATTTTACACTTGAATGCTCTCTACATCTAACCCAATTTTGGGATACGGTTAGGCAGAGTCCATTAAAAAATCCTCTCAGTCAAAGAGGAGGCTGTTTACTTTTAAATGAACACTGAGCACTACCAGGTAATGGAAAAATAAATAAATGAAAACGCCAATAACAGACGCTACTTCTATGTTGGTACAGCTATGTAAAATTAAGATCTACAATAAAGCGGGGATTCCATCAGATTGTCGTGCATTAACATTAGCAATAGAGAACAAATTGAAATGACAACTTTTATATAAGAAAAAATGAATAACACTGACATCGAAATTGATAAATTTTCCGTTCGGTTAATTTTTATTTATATAACATCATTTCCCAACAACAGTCATCTGAACTCACTTTATGTTGTAGCATAAAAAAACCCTACAATATTAACACACAAACTGAAAATGCAGTGATTCAGTCTGCCTCCATGAGCAAGCACTTGGTGAGAAACAGGAAAAAGGCTTCTGTGAAGTCAGACATTCATATGAATGACGAAGATTGGGAGTGGAGGGGCGAACAGGAAGAAACCTTTTATACACATTGAATATATTTTTGCCTTTCTCACGTGTAACAAAACAGAAGATCTGGCCTGCCATGTCTGCATCGCATTGCTGCGGGTTCTCAGGTATGCTGCTGCTGTCCAAAGAAAAGGAACAGGCCTCTATGCAGTCCATTGAAAAACTAATTACACCCAGTGGTTATGGTTCAAGCAACATAGTGGATCGGACTTGTGCCTCACTGCAAGAAGGCCCTGAATTCGACATCACCACCTGAACGGGGCTTTTCTGTGTGGAGTTTGCATGTTCTACCCGTGTTTGCGTGGGTTCTCTCCGGGTACTCCGGCTTCCTCCCACAGTTCAAAGCCATGCATTTAGTGGGGTTAGGTTAATTAGTGATTCTAAATTGCCCATAGATGTGAATGTGAGTGTGAATGGGTGTCTGTCTCTCTATGTTAGCCTGTGATTGACTGACAACCTGTCCAGGGTGTGCCCCGCCTCTCGTCCTGTGGCAGCTGGAAGAGGCTCCAGCCGTCCTGCAACCCTGATGTGGATAAACGAAAGAGCATGGATGGATGGTTATGTTTCATGCACTTATGGGGTCACCCTTATGTTCAAATATGGTGTTCACTGTGGACAAACTGTGAATCCTTGTATCCCCTCAGCTTGCTACATATACATTTGGATTTTTGCACGTGGACGAGAGGGTTGCTTTATTGTACCTTCTGGTTGGGGATCGATTTCTCACTGTTGTTTGTGCTTATACTCGAAAACAACAGCTTAGAGACCCCAGCATATTTGAAGCTGCTGGAAGCTGTTCCACCTGCTCCATCACCCAATGGGAGAGTTCAATGCTCATGTAGGCAATAGCAGTGAGTCTTGGAGAGGCGTGATTGGGATGTATGGCCTGCCTGATCAGAACCCGAGTGATGTTCTGTTATTGAACTTCTGGCTGCAACTTACCTTCTTAATGCAGTTTTGGAGCAGTAAAAGTGTTCTTAGTTTTGCTTAAATAAATGAATCTAGCGGGAGGCACGCTTGATGCTCAGCAGTTAGCAAGTAAATATGTGGGACAATTACTGACATCAGCTGTTATTCAAATATAAGCTGATATTCTTGGCAGGCTAGTGGGACCAGTAAGTGCAGGCCAGGAACATGTAGCTCTACCAGAGCCAGAGATATCTGCAAAAAGGAACAGGTATATACAGAGAGAAGGGGGGACATGGCACAGACTACAGTAGAGAAAAGTTACAAGGTTAATGTATTAGTAGCATATGAATGAATGATGAGTTAAAGAGAAGCGAGTGAAGGAGAGGTGCTGGGAGGTCCCCTGGCAGCTTGGGCCAATATCAGAATATTAAAGGATGGTTCAGGGTCACCTGATTCTGGCAGTATTTAAGCCCAGTCTTAAAAGCAGAGAGGGTATCAGTCTCCTGAACCTAAATTGAGAACTGGTTTTACAGGAGAGTAGCCTAACACTTGAAGACTGTGCCTTCAAATGTACTTCTAAAAGCTCCAGGAACCACAAGTAAGCTTGCCATCTGTAAACGAAGTGCGCTAATTGGATAATATATTAATGTGAAGTCTTTAGGGTATGGTGAAGCTTGTTCATTCAGGACTTTGTGAGGAGAATGATATTGAATTCTATTCTGGATCTTAAAGAGATTCAGTGAATAGAAGCTAGTGTGGCAGAAATGTGATCTCTCTTTCTAATTTCCTTTAGTGCTCACCCTGGAGCATTTCCTAATAATGAGGTATTACAGTAGTCCAGTCTAGAAATAACTAATGCTTGGAATAGTTTTTCAGCATCACTTTGAGGCAGGATGTTCCTAAGTTAGACAATATTGAGCCAATGAAGGACGGTGGCCCTGGAGATTTTCTTTAATTTGCTTAATATGCACGTTAAAGGACATCTGTTCTGGAGGCCAAGGTAATGTCGTCTTGAGTATCTATCTGGTAGGACACCTGGCTTTCTAAATGTAATGGGGCGAAAATATAATAACTTTAATTGCGTCTGAATTTAGAAGCAGAAAATTACAGGTCGCTCGGGCCTTTATGGCTTTAAGACATGCTTATCATTTAACTAATTGATTTGCGTCCCCTGCCTTCGTAGATAAATACAGGTCCAGTGCTTTCTAATCATTTTGCCAGAGGGATTGATGGTCAACAATTTCACAAAAGTTAACTGTGGTTTCTTTGAACAGGTTTATTGCCCCTCCTCAAAAAATAAATACAAAAAGGGTGCAATAAATCTTTTCTTTTGCCTTCAACATTTTTTATTTTAAGGGTTTTTAAGTAATCCTGTACTTATAATCTTAGTATCAGCAAGGCCATGCACACATCATGCACACCAAAACATTAAAACCTCTGACGGGTAAACCAGTACTGATCATCTTGTCGCAGTATAGAGCTCTTTTGGGAAGCTTTGGTTCCTTTTGAATTCGTCTTTATGGTATTGGAAGTTGTGCAGGAATAAATCAGGACACAGAGGCCATAAAAGATCCCCTGCAAGCATTTTTTAAGTGGCATGAGTGAGACGGAAACAAAATCTGACTAAGTGTACTTTACATGTGCATTATGGCTAATCAGTGTAAAATTATCAGACTTTAAATGAGGGGGAAAAACTGCTTCTCTAATCTTATTCTGATTCATTTTGTCCTCAGTGTGCTGCCTTTTCTTTTATCAGACTTACCTTAAGTCGCTTCTCTTCAAAATGTACCCTGTCTGAGACAAATCAGTTGGTTAATATACCCCACAATTATGCAGGGACTTGTATTCTTTTGAACCATGTCCCCAAGTCAGTAATTAACCTTAAACAATATCGGCTTCTTTTAATGGAAAACAACAAGCCAATGGTTATTCACAGCTTTATCTCGCTGCAAAATCCCTCTATAATCCCCCAACATCTCCTGGCATATTTGTGGCTAGGTGGAGGTGGGCAGCTTTTTAAGTGTGATAGATGGAGTTTAGTTTCAGGCTGCTGCCGCTGCTTCCTTCTCTGGCCCAGCCATCCCCAGAGAGCCTTGGATGAGCCTGAGCCACAATATAGCTCTGCTGAAAAGCTTTTTGCTGTTGTTCAATCTGTATTCAGAAGAAGAGCAAGCAAGCCACTCTTACCAGATTTTTTATTTTTTTTTGGCTGAATCACTGACTTTGTATAGCCTTTTCATTTGTATTTAGATTAACATGACAATAATTTGAACAAAGAAGGTGCAGACATCCAATTTTACTGGTTTATCTAAAACAGTCCTTGTTAACCTGGGAAATAAAGGTCACTGACAATGAAGGAGGTGTGTTTAAAATCAGTTTATATTAAATAATCACATTTTTAAGGGCATAATACCTGCATAGGACTCCACCTATAGATGGCACGATCAAAAACCCCCTTGCCCCCCTAGACTACATCCTGATTCGATAAGTTGTGAGTATAGAGACAAAGAAATATATATAATTGGTAGGAGTGTGAAATTTCAAGATGCTGACACAGCAGAGAATCAAATCGAGGAGAAGCTGGAAATATTATGAAAAGCACCAGAAGCAGGTTTGGAACACTGGAATGTGCAGTGGTTTTTCCAGAGGAGTCGGCTCATCAAGCTTTAAGAGCAGCCCATCTGTGTAAAGAAATCTAAAAGTAAACTCTATAGCTGCAAAATATTCAGACTAAAAATGGTTTCATGCACGACTAAAGGGTAGAAATACATTGCTTTAAACCCCATCAGAGGAAACTGAGGCATACATCAGAAATTTGTGCACTATGACAGCGGTCACCAACCTGTTTTGCGCCACAGACCAGCCTTTCAGGTAGTGCAGATAAATACAACATAATAAAATTATACAACCAAGACAAAAACTGTGGTATTTTGTAAATATAATATTAAATGCGAATTCACTATGTAATTGTGTAACTTTATTAGCAGCGACCTCCTGAAATGTTCCAACAACAATGAGAGTAACATCTTCCTCTCTTCCCCTTAATACTCTCTGGTCACCATGGTAACGCGTAAACACTTCTTTCACACTAAGACGGCCAACTACAACGCAGGAAAAGACCCGGGGAAACAGAGTTAACGATAAAAAGCCTGAAAACCATAAATTTCACACCCGAGCTTCGACTCCAAGCGACTCGGGGGTTGGGGACCGCTGCACTATGACATTTCAAAGTCTCTGGATGACTCTAATGAAGAGATAAAGAAACATTAAATGTGGGGTAGAGAACGCTTTAATCTAATATTTAATGCCGGATGAGTCACACCATTTTCATGATCCAGTCGGTGATATAGATGACCCTTCAGACCAACCTTCTATGTAGTAGATAGAGCCAAACCTTTAGAGAAAAACGTCAGCCATGGCAGAAGAGTCGCTTTGTTACTGCGAGGTCGAGGGTTCAATTAGCCACGCATTTATAAATTACAAAGAATTAATTAATTATTAATCAAAATTCACTGATGATAAACTGACTAACTGCTTCATCTATAAAGTACTTTGGCATTGCTGCGTTGCTCTTGCACTGAAAACAGTTACATTAATAAAGTAAATGTATTTATTTTTTTCCTTTTTCTTTTAATACATTAACTGCTCTGAGGTGAGGAAACGGTTATTTTTTTAGTTATTCTGTAGCTGTCTCTTAGGTCAGTTTCAAAAGAAGAAAACAGACCTTGAACTGGAAGCAGAAACCACGTAAAATGTACCAGTGGATATTACATTTGTGTAATATAACTTAGATCTGCCAGTCTGTTGCATCATAGAAAAATGTATTTGATTTGATTGACATGTTTTTTAGTTCTTTACAAAAATGCGTTTTAATCTACAAAGCATATAAAACAGGGAGTTGTTGTCGAGGATATGTCAATACAGACAGGAATCAAAACTGTTGCTTCTGGAAAGTTCTTAGACCGATCCATGCTAAGATGTACATCCTAACAAGGTTCTGGTGTTCCCTGTTGATAGCAAAATATCTAGAATAATCTGGTTCACAGCATGCAATATAATGGCTGAAGGAATGCCAGTTTGTTTGGCTTGGCCTCCATTTATGCTTACAGTGTGTTATTGCTGTGAAATGGTGTCAAATGCTTTATCTTAACTGCAAGACCCCATGGTTGCAGTGTAGCTAAAGTGGTGTTTTGGCATGGTACGTAAATATACTGAACTCAGCTTTCACAGCCACTACAAATAATTAACAAAATATAATTATAAAATAATAATTAATTATACTGAACTGATACTGTTTTGGTTCCTAAAGTGTTTAACTCTATTATCATGTTTTTTTAATGCGCGCACTTAAGATTTTCTAGATATATTTAGATAACATGTACTCACATTTTGCAGCCAAATTCTTGGTGAATTGAGCAACTCAGGGGATAGCATGAAAAACATGCGTTTATTGAGCAAATTGTCATCTTATTATTATTCTTGGCAACACGTCAGAAAAGAAACACGAGTCCCATCCAAAAATATCCCAAAATTTAAAAAGACGTGTGCAGCAATAACCTTTCCTAAAGCACCACCCTGAGGCCAAAAAACAAATACAAATAAAACTTTGATGTCACCCAGAGGATAAATCTTTTTGATTTAAGCAGCAGTACAATGTGGCCTTTTTTCTGTCACAACCCCCAAACTTTTTTCTTTTTTTTTTCCTTTTTTGCCTCATGGATGGCTCAGAATAACAACATGTACCTCTGTTGTTGAGCCCTCTGACTGTCTGTTGTATAACACGAATACCCCCTCATGGGGCTGTTATGGTTATTACTAACTTTTAGACTATTCCGGTATAAAATCTTCAGTGCTGCAAATAAAACCCTAAAAACATCCGTGAGCCTCGGATGGAAGCTTGGTCGTCTCCAGTACTGATCATCCTTCATCCGCGCTTTGTTTACAACTAACCCCGTCTTCCCTCTGCGATACAATATGTTTATAGACAGCTTTCCTTTATTCTTCAGTAGAATTTAAAATATAAGAAACTGTAGCAACAGGGAGTTATGTATGACTAAAATCCTATTATTTCCACTATGAAAATTACCTGGGATTCTCACTTTGAGGTGAGACAATCGCTTTTGTCTGCGTACAGTTGGTGAAGTGTCACAGCAGTTACTAAGAACGAAGCATGACTTGGATTGTGATGAAGTAAGATTATAAAGTAAGATTTGATGGAAGGCAGCCTTCCACCCCTCTTGGGGCTGTTGTGATTCCAGACTTTCATTATGCTTTCTTATCTCTCATAATCTAAAAGGGTTGTCCAAGACAACCAAAGCGTGCACCCTGGTTTCTTTGTACAATTATACTGCAATGTGTGATTAAAAAAACAAAATGAAAGGTTGCAGATTCGCATTCAGACATTGTGTTCTTTTTAGTGCAGTTACCATTGGGCGTCTCCCGTTATTCACACATCAATTGAAACAAATATTGGCATGACTTTGATTTTCTTTGAAGATTAAAGTTGTTATCTTGAGCTAATCAAGTAGGTCAGCAGTGACAGAAAGCATGAGTCTATGGCATTAAAGTGTAGTAGGTTAGCATTTTCAGAACTACCCTTACTCAGGTTTTTTCAGTTAGAGGAGATCAATGCCTGCCTACCATGCCTACCAGTTAATTTTACAAGGCTGGTTGAGCCAAAATACTCAAATGGATGTTGTTCAGTTGGTCTAGCCCCTCAGTTTGGTCTCAGTTGCCTCCAAAGCCTGAAATATGGGACTGCAGTTAAACACTCTCTTTCAACCCTTGTGAGGATTTAGTGTTATTCATGGTGTAGTCATTTGTACTTCTAGTTCTCTTAGTTATTTTCTGGTTATATTTGTAGTCTCTGGTCTTTAGGTTTTGTTTCTGTGCCTCTCCTGTGTTACATCTAGTCACCCTTGTCTCTATGTTTGTGCATCTCCTGTGTCCTGACAGTGTTGTCTTTCTGTCTCCCTAGTCAGTTATATTCTCATGTCTGTTCTTCCCCAGTCCCAATCTGTCTGTCAGTGTGTTTCTTGTGTTTCCTGTTTTATTTTGATAGTCCCTTGTCCTGTGTTTATTGTATTCTGTTTTGCTTCCTCTCTGTCTAATCGGTTAGATCTGTTCCAGCAATGTTTCGCTTCTTTTTCCTTTGTGTATTTAGTCCTCTGTCTTCCTCTGCATGTTGTTGTGTCGTCCTCCTTATAATTCCAAGTTCTATGTTCCAGTTTCCTAGTTTTAGTTCCTTGTTTATAGTTTTTGGCTTAGTTTCTTGTATTTAGTTTTCAGTCTATTCAGTTTAGCATTAAACCAGAGGCTTGTGCTAACCTAACCAAAATATTATTCCCTTATCCAAAAACTAATTATGTGATGGATCACTAATGCCTACTAAATGAAGCATTAGTGATCCATCAAGATCTAAAATTCATAGGTCTGTTTGAACTATAAGTGGTCTTGCTTTGCAAGATCAAAAACAAACACTGCTTAAGTGGTGCTTAGGGGCTATGGCAGTTTTAGGTGATAGAAATTCGGTAATGGTAACTGTAAACTTATCTGAAAATGCAATGCGTGGCTTGAGATGGATGGAAAATTGACAGACGTTTTCTGCAGCTTTGTTAAGTTGCTGTCTTTTTCCATCTCAGGGCTTTTTTTGCTAATAACATTAATAAAAACTTTACTAAATTATGCCTTTATAGCCACAAAGTAAATATAGGTCAGTTAGCCAGCTAGCTTATCTTAGCACAAAGCGCAGAAGAAAGCAGCTAGCAGTTGCCTGCATGTACTTCTGAAACTCATTACATAATGGTAAATACGCTAATTTAAATGTGGATGTTATTAGTTTCTTACAGTCACATGACATGTTGCCCGCTGTTCTCAACGCATGTTATTTTAATGCTGCCTTTGAGCAAAAAGCCTAAAGATAAAAAATACACTGTCTACCACCACTGTCTACCATTATAGCAAGGCTAAATGGAAATCTCTGGAGAGTGTTAGCTCAGTGTATATGTACTTTTGTGTCACAGGAGATGACAAAGTTAAATTCAGAACTGTTGGAGACGCAGTGGGTTGAAAATAACTTTTTCTTGGGTGTTTTCAAATGATGGCGACTGGATGAGAAAATCTCAGTAATATAATGGGTTAATGTCTTAATGTCATACTTCTATGACAAGCATATGAAACAGGCTCATTAATTTACAGTCTCCATTATAAATGGACCATGTAGTTAGTCTAGAGTGATTAGTTTCCAGGGCAACTTCAATAGTTTTTTTTTTTTTTAACTTGCGACTTTTTGTTTCAAGACAATGTGCAATCAATTCTGAAGCACTCTTAACTAATTCTATCAAGTGAGATTAATATTACCTGTGATGATGAGGTGTTATGTACTGAAAGCAATTCGTGACACTTCATGAACAAGTGTGACTTGATGAATGCTACAGCATATTCTTATTAATTCAAATAATGGTTTTAACTTTCGTGTTTAGAAATAAAATGCTCAGCAATAGTTTATTCAACTTTAAGGTGAACGGTGGTGACTCCAAGAGCATAATCGGCTTTTTCAGACATGTAATGTATAATGCTGTTCACCTTAGGTACTTTTGTCAACACACAGTGATTTTTACAGTTAGGTTGTCCTTCTTCACACATCATTTGCTGACCCTGATCTACACTATTACGGAATGCTACTCTTTCCCAAGAAAAGAGCATTTACTTTTCAGGTTTTCAGTATGAATCAGCACGTAGGAGTAGAAGCTTGTCTTCAAGGTCATCACACAGGTGAATTTACTACACTGACTGAATCTGTAGCTTTTACCCCCAACTGGTGACCAAGAGCTGTTGTCAGCTGCTTTTCTGAAGAGTTTATACACCACAACTGTGTGTTGTCTTTTTAAGATATTTGTCCACACATCATTCTGTTTGAATCCATATGTAGCCTTTGATGGCAAACAAGTATTTCATCTTATTCATGTTTTTTGATTGCGATTATGTTCCCCAGAAAATCACCAAGAGTCAGGATACACCAAGTGACACTTTGAGGACAGCATTTTACTCACATTTGTTGAGTAAAGACATATAAAAATAAAAAGTTTGTGCTTGCGTGGGTTCTGTCTGTGTAACTACTCCTTCCTCCCATGTGTTAGGTTATCTGGTAAGTCTAAATTAGCCTTGGCTGTGAATGTGGAATATTTTTGATTTTTTTTTAGCCTTGCAAAGGATTGGCAGTCTCTCCAGGGTGGACCCCACCTATTGCCCTAAAATAGCTGATACTGTGTAGGATTCAGCCTCCCCACAACTTTGAACTGAACAAATGAACGAAGATGGATGGAAGGAAAAATGACCTTTTTAGGACTGCGCCGTAAACATCTTTCAATTTCATTACAAATGTGTCTTTCAAAGATGATGTGATTTCAGAGTATGTTGCTTTATTGTGATCTCGGGTGACTTCAACCATGTATCACTGGACAATACACTACCAACATTCAAACAATATGTGGACTGTCCCACCAGGGGAGAGAAAACTTTAGACTTACTGTATGCTAATGTCAAGGATGCATACAGCTCCTCCTCCCTCCCCCCACTTGGTAGGTCAGATCATAACCTGATTCACCTCACCCCCCGCTATGTGCCAATTGTGAGGAGGGAACCTGTGACCACCAGGACTGTTAGGAGGTGGTCAGAGGAGGCAATAGCGGAACTACAGGGCTGTTTCGAGGTGACCGACTGGGAAACACTCTGTGAGCCTCACGCCGAGGACATCAATGGGCTTACTGAGTGTATCACAGACTACATAACTTTCTGCACCGACTCCATTGTTCCAGCTCAGACTGTTCATTGTTACCCAAATAACAAGCCGTGGGTGACTAAGGACATCAAAGCCCTCCTCAACAACAAGAAGAGGGCTTTCAGAGGGGGCAACAAAGAGGAGGTGAGGAAGGTCCAGGTGTTACTAAAGGACAAGATCAGAGAGGCTAAGGACAATTACAGGAGGAAGCTGGAGTGGAAACTCCAGCAGAACAGCATGAGAGAGGTGTGGAGGGGCATGAAGACCATCACTGGATTCAGGCCAACCAACAGCAGGGGAGCTGAGGGAGGTGAGAATAGAGCCGACGAGTTGAATCTGTTTTTCAATAGATTCGACACCACAGTGTCTGCTCCCACCCCCACAACCTCACCTGCAGTCAGCCTGGAATCCAGAGCCACACCACTGTGCCAGCCTCTCTCTTCACATGTTGCCTCCTGCGAGATTCCTGACACCCCTCCCCCACCCATCACCTTCACTCAATACCAGGTTGAGATGCAAATGAGGAGACTTCACTCAGGCAAGTCTGCTGGACCAGACGGAGTGAGTCCCCTTGTCCTCAAGACCTGTGCCCCCCAGCTGTGTGGAGTCTTTCATAAACTGTTTATGCTGAGTCTGAGTCTGCAGAGGGTCCCGGTGATGTGGAAGACATCATGCCTCGTCCCTGTACCAAAGACGCCTCGTCCCAGTGGCCCCCAGGATTACAGGCCCGTGGCACTGACCTCCCACATCATGAAGACCCTGGAAAGGCTCATCCTGGACCAGCTGCGACCCATAGTAAGACCACATCTGGATCCCCTTCAGTTCGCTTATCAGCCTCGTCTCGGAACAGAGGACGCCATCATCTACCTGCTCAATCGTGTCTACACCCATCTGGACCAGCCGGCGAGCACTGTGAGGGTCATGTTTTTTGACTTTTCCAGTGCTTTCAACACCATCAGGCCGACCCTCCTGGGTGATAAGTTAGCAGCGATGCAGGTGGATGCTTCTCTGGTGTCCTGGATTGTTGATTACCTGACAGGAAGACCACAATATGTACGTCTCCCACAGTGTGTGTCTGACAAGGTGATCAGCAACACAGGGGCACCACAGGGGACTGTCCTCTCCCCCTTCCTCTTCACCCTCTACACCACAGACTTCAGCCACTGCACAGAGACCTGCCATCTTCAGAAGTTTTCTGATGACTCTGCGGTGGTTGGATGCATCAGCAGGGATGATGAGACAGAGTACCGGGCTGTGGTCGACTCCTTTGTCACGTGGTGTGAGCAGAATCATCTGCAGCTCAACGTGGCAAAGACCAAGGAACTGATCGTGGACTTCAGGAAGACCAGGAAACACTTGACCCCTGTTTCAATCCAGGGGGTCAGTGTTGACATTGTGGAGGACTATAAATACCTTGGAGTACACATTGACAATAAACTGGACTGGGCTAAAAACACCACAGCACTTTACAGGAAGGGCCAGAGTCGTCTCTATTTTTTGAGGCGACTGAGGTCCTTCAACATCTGCCAGAAAATGCTGAGGATTTTCTATGAGTCTGTGGTGGCCAGTGCGATCCTCTATGCTGTTGCATGCTGGGGGAGCAGGCTGAGGGTCGCAGATGCCAACAGACTTAATAAACTGATCCGTAAGGCCAGCAATGTTGTGGGGATGGAGCTGGACTCCCTCAAGGTGGTGTCGGAGAGGCGGATGCTGTCCAAGATAAAGACAATGTTGGATAACACCTCCCACCCACTCCATGACATGTTGGTCAGTCACAGGAGCTCGTTCAGTGAGAGACTGAGATTACCGAAAAGCACCACTGAACGACACAGGAAATCATTCCTGCCTGTGGCCATCTCCCTGTACAACTCATCCACTTAACACACTGTTTGCTGCTACAACTACACATGTTTCTTTTCCAAATATTTATTTATAAGTGACTTATGTATGTATGTATGTATATATATGTATATATTGTACTATTCTTAGTTAGCGTATTGTCTGTCTTGTCTTAATGTTGGTTTAAAATGGAGCACTGTAACAAAAAATAATTTCCCCCAGGGATCAATAAAGTATTCTGATTCTGATTCTGATTCTGATTTAGTGCAAAAAAAGTATCTTTAAGCATTAATGCCAGACAAAACTGAACTTCATAGTCAGTGAATGTGAACCTTTTGAATTGTTTCCATTCCATTTATAACATCAACGCAAACCAGCAAGCTGGTAAGTATGTTCCCATCTATTGTTGAGTAGCAGAAGTTATTTTGCAGATTTGAATTACTTTGTTAAGATTCATTCAGCGCCAGGACTGGGCTTGTATAACTTTTCAATTGCACTTCAGTACATTTGTATGTCAGTATTCAGTCTGGATATTCATTCAGGTTAACCGTCCTTGTTGGATGGATCATCATTATGGATGTACAGAAGGGTATTTATTTTCTCACCATCACACAAAGAATAAGGACTAACCCTACATGCGATGAATACCGAACAACTTAAAGCAGCTTGTTACTACTTATGAAGCGCCTTGAGGCGACTTTTGTTGTGATTTGGCGCTATATAAATAAAATTGAATTGAATTGAATTACTTTTCTTTGAACATGGTAGGTGATAACTTAAAAACTGTAACTGTAAAAGGTTTATTAGGTAAGCCTAATATTTAACCTATCGTTGCATTACATTGGTCTCAGGACTCTCAATTCAATGTGTCTACATATGCCACATAACCAAAGATCATGACTTTAAAGGTTTTAATTAGTGCGTAAATTTGGCGTGGTTTATGCAACTAATTGTGTATGCAGATGGGAATTAAGGACTTTGTGATACAGGCCTCTGAATGTTTTTTTTGTTTTTTTTTTGCCTGTCCCGTTTGGCTCTTTTGCCATCAGAATTGTTGTCTAAAGGCAAAGAAAGATGCCCAACGGATTTACTTTACCAAATTGACCATCCCAGCCTTGCCGTAATGGTCCATTTGATTCACCTTTTATTGTTTATTTTATTTTCACTTACTGAATACGGGACAGACTTGACTGGGGGAAAGAAGGGGAGAAAGAAAGAGGGAAAGAGAAACAGCTGAGAAGAGGGACGGGGGAGAAGGGCAAAAGCCAAAAACCAACAGAACGGGCAGAGAAAAAAAAAAGCATATATCAATCACCTGGGTCACCTGCTGAGAAAGAAAAAAGAAAACAAGCAGAAGAGAACAAGAGTAATAGAATAAACAACATCACAATGATATATGGGAATATGACAGTAAATACTAAATATTAAACATTATTGTGCAGCACATAAGATCAACAGAACACAGTGTGCTCACATGCTTACCGAACGTGATTACAGGAGTGGAGGAGGTTTCACTTCTGCATTCAGAATTCACTCTGCAGATGTGAAATGGTTTCAGAAAGTTCCACAGTTGCTTGACCTTCCAGGGCTCACAGATTCATGAGGCAGTGCTATTGATTTAAACAGGTGTAAAGGCCTTTCTCCTGCTGAGGAAATTTAATCATGTCAGAGGGCCACCAGGTTATTGCACAAGACACTGTCACCAGCACTATAGGACACTTTTATGTCAGGGGCCTAGACAATATTAATTTTACTTTCACCTTATATTGTGCAGAAGAAGCGGTCTGGAGATCCAAAGCAGATTCCCGAGAGAAAACCACCAAAACTGAAGCACCCAAAAAAGAGATTAATAAGAACATTTTATTCTTGGAAGTATCTTTGAAGTTTTCGAATGGTTCCTGAATTCACATTCTGATCATTTTTCTGATTTAATATGTTCAGGATCTGTGCTCATCCTCCCTGACAAATCCAGTGATGAAGTTCTTTACTCTGTTGACTAAGCCCAATTAAGTTAAAAAAAATTAAATAACCAAAACAATCCTGTGTTTAATTTCAATTAACTTAAAGCATGCTTCCACAGAATCTAAATCAAAGTGTAAAATTTCTTATATAAACCTCAATGTTTTATACAAACAGTAGCAGTTATACTTCAAAGTCATTTCAGGTCTACACTGTGTGTGTGTGTGTGTGGTGTGAACTCATAGGTGAGCATGCTCAGACTAATTTCAATTCCTTTTGTGAATGGCTGATTATCACAATCTGTAGATTAAGTCTGGGGCAGCTTTAAGTCTGTCAGAGTGAGAAAAAGACCAAAAGACGAGGGGAAGGCGTCAGCATGGCCCAGAAAAACAATTGTAAGTTAAACTTCTGATTATTTTCATCTTTTATGCTATTTTTGTTGTTGTTCTTGTCATGTTGGTTATGAACAAGAGAACTAATAAGACAGCACGGGTGCAGATGAATGGCAGTACTAACAACCCTTAATGACATAAACACGTTTCAATAAAACTAAAACGCTTTTGTTTGTTGCCTCAGGATCACCTTCGTTTGATTCCGATCATTAGCACATTTGAGACCTAATTGTATTGCATCCCCAGAATGACTCTCACTCTTGGAATCTTAATAGTAGTAATAATTTTAATTGTGATTTTCACCTCAGGTTGTCACATGAAAATGGCATTTTCATATTTATGTGGAATAGAAATGAATTAAAAATGAAAAGGGTAAGAATCAGTGAGAGGCATAGTGATTTATTTTATATTTATTTAACAGGTTACGTGAGCATATTTAGCCCATTGTGAAATCCAGCAGGAATTTCTGATTGCAACAACAGGCAGATTAGTCTCACCGAGCTCTCATTCTCTCCCTCCCTTCTCTTTTCCTCTAACATGCAGTTCAGTTCTCCATCAGGGAATATAGACCTTCAGATCAACATGTGGTCATGTCACTATTTAAGGATGGGATTTTTGAGCATGTTTACCCAGCCTTTTTCAAGGCCATGAGCCATCCAGACCATATTGGTGTTGCTCTGAGCATTTCGATGGCTGGTTATGTGCTGGGAGGCAGCTCCTACTTCCAAGCTCTACTGTTTGGCAGTGCATGGGCTGGCCTTATTTATTATTGCTGCCATGATATCTATGAGGGCTACATGATGAGGAGGCAAAGCGCAGATATGGCCGACATTCAGGCCAGCTACCTGGAAAACCCAGATAACGGCTTCTGGGTAGCAGAGACAGACATCAATGGCCAATCCAAGGTGGTAGGGATGGTGGCAGTGACTGGAAAAAGCGGAGAGGAAGAAGGCGAAAGGTTTGAAGACTGGAATGGCGGAGTGACGGGAGGAGGCTCTGAGCTGGCTCAAGATGCCGGGGATGGAAGTTATGGTGAGATGTGTCACATGGTCGTGGCATTTTCGTGGCGCCGCAAAAACTTGGGCTCGCAGTTAACACGGAAGGCTTTGGATTTCTGCAAAGAGAGAGGCTTCGGCCGTCTAATCCTGGATGTGAGCTCTCCACAGACAGCAGCCATTTCCCTGTTCGAGAAAGCCGGCTTTGTGCAAACCTCATCCCATCGCAACACGCACGCCAACCGCTGGTTCTCCAACCTCGCCAGAATAAATGTGATGCGAATGGAGAAGTTAATTTAAAGATAAAATTTAATCTAGCGAGCAGCTATTAGAACCTAAAATGTACAGCATATCATGAATATGTCACTTAATTTAATCTTGTACCATCATTGGAAAAAACTCTGTGTGATATTGGTCACTGGTTTCTCAAATTTGCTATCATGGTAGTTTGAAAAATATATTAAATTTCATGTTTTTTTCCACAAAGCAGGATTAACGATCTCAGTTTCCTCGTATTTCTTCTCGCTTTGATCTATTATGTATACACCTGCACCCCTGACAGTCTGTTTCCCACAAACATAGAGAACAATGAGACAATTAGTCAACTTCTCAAACTTAGTTTTTGATTGATTGATTGAATCTTTATTTTGAACATGTTGAAAAAGTATAAAAAAAAAAATAGAATTAAAAGAGACAAATGAACAAAGCAAACAAAAGGAAAACGAGCAACCACAACTCCAAATAACGTCCATGTTCAAAAAGGAGCAGGAAGAAGCATAAGCTTATTTAATCCCACCCCTTTTCCACTATCTAGTATCAATAGACTACAGAAATACCTCCTTGTAATTACATTATATGTTATGTGTAATTTTTTTTTTTTTTTTTTTTTAATATATACACATATATGTTTCTATCTATCCATACCTACGTATATACACACATACGCACATATACACATTTTCAATAACCCCATTAACACCTGAAGGATACACAACCTACAATTTTATATATATTTAATATATATATATATATATATATATATATATATATATATATATATATATATATATATATACACATACATACACACACATACACATATATATACATATACATATATATATATATATATATATATATATATATATATATATATATATATATATATATATATATATATATACATATACACATATACACATATATACACATACATATACACACATATATATATATACATACATACATATACACATACATATATACCCATACCAACAAACCCGTGCATGCGCACACACATGAAAATATTAGACAAGAACACCCTATCAAATCTCTACCTTTTCCCTGTACCCTGTAAAAACCATATCCTTAAACCGCTTTTTAAACTACGCCATGCTTGGACATCGCTTCATATCTTTACTTAGTCTGTTCCACAGCTTAAATGAACGTATTTGCATATGCAAGTGTAGTACACCGCAGTAAGTTTCTAATAAAAGAATTTATTGTATTTTAAACGTAGTCACGTTCAATTATCTATTGTTCTCCTGTCCACTAAGGAATATAAAAATGTATGTGAGAAAGGAGAAGTGTAGTCATTTGGAAGCAGGAGAACTTTCTTTTAAGCCTCTTTCCAGGGAGAGGCTGAATCCCTCTGCCTCAGAGGAATTAATGCCAGCTGACTTCTAAGACCTCACAACTCTTTGCTTAAAATACCAATGAAAAATGCAATAGTATCAGGACATTGGGAGGTTTAAAATTCTTTGGAGCTAAAAGAGCTGTGAGTGTGTGGCATAAAAATAGGATAAAGACTTTGGTATACTGCAGTGCATTCAGGTCATTGTACACACGGCAAATACTGAGATTATCAACACCAAACAATAGAGAAAAAGTTTAACTGTTTCTTTATAGGTGGTCCTATGGTATGTGTGTGTATGGGAGGAGGGATTGGGTGAATCCAGGTGGAAAACCCATGGAAATTTTTCTTTTATAAAATAAAAAATGTGATTGTTGACTCTGAAACAATGCAAAAAACAGCATTTCTGTTCATTATAGAACCTGATGCAGGAAAAACCTAGTGACATGCATGGTGCAGCATCAGCTAAACAATGTAGATTTACACCTTTCTTAACCTACATTGCACCAGACATCTGCTAAAGGTGATTACAATTTCCAGAATATTATCATCACCGCACAGTAGCTGCTTTTCTTTAAAGGGTATGCGTCCGCAGACGACGAGCCTATAAGGAAAAAACATCAAGCAACCAATGTGTGCAATGACAGGTGCGACCTAAATGAGCTTCAAGAGAGGGTGCTGGATGGATAAAGCAGCTTGGCACTGAGAAACACACACACACACCCATCAGAGGCCTTCAGGCATCAATCATTCCTGCTGAGGCTGTCAGAAAAAAATTCGGCCTGTGGCCAGCAGGCAGGTGCTGAACTAGCCAAAGGAAGATGAGCCTTAATTCTGGCCAACCTGTTGTCATCCTCTCACAATTACCAGTACAACTGGCCTCAAGGTAATGACAGCTTGATTGTAATTCCTGTCATACACATGCTGCACAGATGAGTCAGTTGCCATTTTGGGGACAATGATATGAGATGAAGCTGCTGTGCAACTACTCTCCGTAACGTCAAAATCCATGCTGCCACAATGTCTATGAAAACCATTCAGCCCCTCAGAAGTTGTCGTGTTTTATTGCCTCATAGCAATGATGTCACACGCTTGATGTGCACTGATCACTAGAAAATAACCTTTTAACAGCAAAACATAAATGTAAAATACAAATTGGGAGTAGTGTGTGAGGCAGATGTATAAATTCAAGAAAGACAGACGGAATTTATTCTCTGGACAAAGCTATCCATGTTTATATCACATTATGCAAATGAATAGGCTGATTTTTAACCTTTATTTACAACATAGAACAGCAGTCCCCAACCCCCGCGCCACGGACCGGTACCGGTCTGTGAGTCGTTTGGTACCAGGCCGCGAGAGTTGAGGCTCGGTTTCCCTGGGTTCGTTAACTGAGTTTTCCTGGGTCTTTTCCCGTGTGTTATGAATAACTCTTCTTTTTTTTGGAACTGGTACTGGTTTTATTTTGTTGTATTTATCCGTGACACCTTAAAGGCCGGTGTGAAAATATTGTCTAGCAGATCATTACATGAAGGAACCTTTTAAAAAAACAAGCGCGCTCATGCTCACAGGTGTACACACGGGTGGTCACACCCACAAACTACACCCTTTTTGGCTCCTACCTCAAAGCACACTGTGTGCTGTTGATCTTATGTGCTGCACAATAATGTTTAATATTTGGCATTTACTGTCATATTCCCATATATCATTGTGATGTTGTTTATTCTATTACTCTTGTTTTCTTCTGCTTGTTTTCTTTTTTCTTTCTCAACAGGTGATCCAGGTGATCGATATATGCATTTTTTTTCTCTGCTTATTCTGTTGGTTTTTGTTTTTTGCCCTTCTCCCCCGTCCCTCTTCTCAGCTGTTTCTCTTTCCCTCTTTCTTTCTCCCCTTCTTTCCCCCAGTCAAGTCTGTCCCGTATTCAGCAAGTGAAAATAAAATAAACAATAAAAGGTGAATCAAATGGACCATTACGGCAAGGCTGGGATGGTCAATTTGGTAAAGTAAATCCGTTGGGCATCTTTCTTTGCCTTTAGACAACAATTCTGATGGCAAAAGAGCCAAACAGGACAGGCAAAAAAAAGAAAAGGAAAAAAAAGGAAAATATTGTCGGACATAAACCGGTCCGTGGCGCAAAAAAGGTTGGGGACCGCTGACATTGAATAAAATACACATATAGTACCAAGATGAGATAATAAAAAAGCTCAGGGGGATAGAGAAGGCTCTGTTTGCACTTCATTTGAAGAAAAAGATGGTGACGTGTTTTGTGTGTAACCAATAATCACACGTACATTTAGATTTGGCAACTCCACAACGTTGACCCTTGCTAAGCCATTCCTAAGTAGCTTTGTGTTGCAAAAGCTGAAGTTTCCATATCCACTTTAATAAATTAAACCATTCCACAGCACAGACGTGATTTTCATTTGATTAATTGTAAGTACTAATAGCTTTTAATAAATATGGATTTTATTTAACCTTATCACTCAGTAAAGAAAGGGCTTCTGTTGATCAAACAGACATTAACAGACATTAATTCTGGTTAGATTTAGTGTTGTAAAACAATAATATTTGGAAAGTATCAAATGAAGTGAAATATGGTGTGAAATGTAATTTTCCATGCATGCACAGAAATTAAATGCAACAGAGAAAAACTGATTTATTTGTATTCTTAATTAGAGTACTGACTTTACAGAGGAACTCCGAGGGTAGGAAAGCATTACTTTGAAATTTCTTGTATTTATTTATTTTTTCCTGGTTTGAGGTATCAATAGAGAAACTTTAAAACGTCCTTCCATCTATCTCTCATTACTGGACCAAAGGTTTCCAATTTGAGATAACATAAGATCAATAAAATGGGCAGACTCTCATCATAGGATGAGCTCAGAAATCCGATTAGGAAAACATCTTTTTGTCCCCTATAGGGTGGGATGGTGAGTGCACACCTGTGTGGTGTGTGTGTGTGTGTGGGCAGGGATTATCTTGAGAAATCCCGCATGCATGCATATTAACAATAACGTATTTCTTTCAGTATCTTACTGATCGGACTCATATCGAGATCTACGCCATCTAGCTTATCATAAGAAAGGAGCTAATGTATCTTCAGGCAAACTCTGACAACAACAAAGGAAGTAATCAACATTGTAAACAGTGCCTGCTTGTGAAGAGGTCTGTCTCTTTTTCTAGATTAGCACCCTTATTGAAAAGGCAAAGATTATGGAGATTAATTACATGAGGGTAACAGCCGCCTATGTGCTGTTGTGTGAAAGCCAAAAGTAGATTTGTTTGGCTCATACATCATCATATACTATTCACCACAGCCTCGCATAATCGCTTTTCATCTTCTTCGTTTCACCACTGGAAGTTACTTTCTTGGCCGTTCTGCTGTAATTCACTGCAGAAGAAAGCACCTGGCCCATTCTGTTAGCTGTTAAATCACAAGTAACAACAGCATACCGTGCATTTACACAAACAGGTTTGCTGCATTTTGGGAACCTGACATTATGCAGAGTGTGCACTTCCTTTTTACTGAATAATTGGTCAATTATTTGCTGCATGGTTCAAGAATGATAAATATACTTTTTATCTATAACAGCAGAATATTAGACCACAGCGTGCAGTCTGAGACACTAACAACTAAAGCATAAAATCAGGACAAATGTGTTGACTGCATCTATTGAATTATACCTAAGGACTGGAACATGTCTGAAAGCATAATTACTGTCTCATTAGCATTCAAGATTGGAAGTCAAATTATGAGGATAAATGTGGGATTAGATGTAGCTAATGAGTTGGTATTAAATATGTTTACACGAAAAGCGAACCTCTACATCATGGATAAATGTTCCACACAGTATTAGGCAGTGGCTCGTTTGCTGAGCTCCAGCTTCAATCCAAGAGGACTGTGGGGATTTGGTCAAGCAAGTAATTGGACAAAACAACAACGGAAAAATTGATCACAGCTGTTATAATTAGGAGAAATATGGGACAATCAATTTTTTTCATATTTCAGACGCAATGCCAAGTTACCCAGAATAGCTGCATTCCAATATGGTGAAGGGTAATAGTTATAGTCGGATCCTCTTGTGCTTTAAATAATTCTGCAATATTTTAGGATAATGAACCTTGAGACACAGATCTCAATCACACTGAGAGTTTAGCATATTATTAAAAATGTACAAATGCGACTTGAAATGAAATACTTTTGTAGACTTTTACATGAAAGTTATTGGAGTAGGAGGCTGAATGTTAAATTTGTTTTAATAAAAAACTAAACTAACAACAACAGAAAAAAAGGCCAAACAAAACAAAAAACCTCCCCAGTGATATAATTCATATACATGCTCATATTCGTTCTTTGGTTCTGTCCCACCAGTATCTCAAAAAGCAACTGCCTGTATTTGTGGCACAAATATGGCTGCGTTACGTACAATATTTAATAAAAAAGTAGCTACACAACATACAGCTCTGACCAGATTTTTGCAGTCTTTCACGCTGCTTATTTGAAAAACATAGATATGTAACAGCAGGCTACATAACACCTTTTCCAGGTTTTTTATACAGAACATTTATTTTGGTCTCACGTTCTGTGTTAATGTTATCTTGTGATCATGAGCTATACGCTTGTGTGACTTGAGCAGAGTCACCGGCTATAGCTGTTGCCCTATTCAAGCCTTTAGCTCAGTCCACATCCCAAATAATCAAAACAAATGTGAAAGGTGCAAAGAACCTGGTCTGCTTACGTCACTTCAAAGACTCCATTTCATTTGCGAGAGCAGTTTGCTCTGTTCTTCAAAGCCACATGACAATTTGATAAGAATAGATGTCTTCAGCTGTACGAGGTGCCTGCATACTCTTGACTAACTAGGGAAACCATGACTGACAACTCTCTGGCTGAAGGAATAACATGGGAGGGCAAAAGTTTCACTTGAAGTGAATGAGAACTTGTATTGGAGGGTTCAGAGGAACCAGATAATTTGACCTAAAGGAATCACAAAAGCGGCACAAACAAGAGAGAAGTGGTGGCGTCAGACAAATTAAACAGATAAACAGTTCACCTTAAGGAAATGCATTCATTTTAATTAGTGATGTGCGATACCACTGATTTCCTTTCCGATCCGATACCAAGTAATATTCAGGGTGGTATCGACGATACTGATCCGATACCGATACTTTGTACAAAACGGATTTTATTTATTGTATCTCAAATTATAGCGTCATAATGATTACAGGACATCAGAATACCTTCTTCTTATCACTTAATAATGCAGAGTTCATCATATAGAAATAAAAAAACTAAAGTTGTGTGCTATTTGAACACCTTGCCTGCCTGGAGGACTAAAGGACTCCGTGAGAGACTCTCACCCTAGCAGCACCTGTCCCTCTCCTCCTCTTCAGTTCGCCTCAACATACGCTCGTCATATTTTGTGATATGATTTACTCTGAGGTGTTTGACAAGGTTAGTGATGTTGCCACAACCATACATGCCAACCCTCCCGATTTTTCCGGGAGAATCCCACCTTTCTCCAGATTTTCCACCCGGACAACAAAGTTGAAAAACCATATCGCAGAATTCATAGCGCGGCCCAGCCAATTCCAGTTTCCAACAATGACGGCAGCGACTTAGTTTTAATATCACTCTTATTTCTCTTTCTGGGTCGCAAAAAAACTTTTAACATATTTTCAGGTGAGAATGTAGCTGTGTAAACTTCAAATATCTGAGCCGACCGACACATCGTCTTCAAACCCCCGCGGTCTTTCACCACTCGGGTTAAACATGATGTACAAGTCACTTTGATAACGTAAAAATGTTCTTGTTTGGCTTTTTCAGTGTTTTATTTGTTCGTGAGTAAATCGGTTTGGCTGAGATTAAAGTTATTAGATTAGATTAAATTAAATTAAACTTTATTATTCCCTCGGGAGGGTTCCTCCGGGGTTTTCACACAGCTGAATAAACGTCAAACAGAAAACTGATTAAACAGAAGAGTTTACGTCAGTGTCCGGTTATATTTTAGACAGCAAGGAGCAGACGGCAGAGTTTCACTCCACCGAGGGAGCTCGTGACGTACTACCCGGCTTTCTTTAGACCGCGAAGGCCGGTCCTCAGGTGGAAGCAGCCTCTGAATTTGGACACCCCCGCTGTTTCCGGGCCGGCCAATAATAACGGTGACATTTAACGTATTTTATCCGATAAATAAACCCTGTAAAATATATTTATCCGCCCAAACAGCCCTTTTGAATGTCTCCCTAATTCTGAGGTCTCAAGGTTGGCAAGTATGGCCACAACACCTCACTTTTTTTGCCACATTTATTGCAAACCACGGCTCAGCTGTTTGTGGAGGTAAAATACATCCGCACAATTACGCTCAGCCATTGTTGTGAGTGCGCACGCCAAGGGGCTGCGACATTTATACAGCCGTATTTCGCACATGACTATGAAAGGCGGAAGAGGAAGTAGTTCCTTTGAATGTAGGCAATCCGAATGTTATAGTTTCTTTCCACTGTGTTCCTGTTAATGATAAACTACAAATTTACTCTAAATTACTAAAATATCGATATTTTAATGTGAGAATCGATTCTAGAACATAAATGATTGGTATCGGAGGAATCGATATTTCAGGATCGATCCGCACATCACTAATTTTAATATGCTTCTACTACAGCACACCAGTAATAGTAGTCAAAAAAAGGAAGCAGAAATTAGAACAACTCTAAGGTAACAAAGCTTAACCTTCACAGAAGAAGCCCTCTTAAAAAATAAAAATAATCCAAGGATAGTTTAAACTAAGAAAAATACAAGTGTGAGAATTGGTGTAGAAGAATCAAATTCCAAAAGCAAAATGTTACTTGCATTGAACCTTTATATGTCCATGGTGTTGATGATCTTATGATCATTTGTATCTGAATAATCCAAGATGTACTCTACACGCTCATCTGATGCTAACTTGTCAATCATAACGTTCCTCAGAACCTGACATATATTCTTTTTTTTAAAAAACCCTGGCACAAAGCAGAGCTTTTACTTTATTAAATAAGACTCTGAAATAGTGGTTGAGATCATAAACTCGCCAAGGTTATGGATAAAGGAATCCCAAAGGCTATTTTCCTATGTGTAGTTTTAGGCACTTCTGCTTTGGCTTCAGTTTTCTTCCTTTGAAGCTATTACATTTATGTACACTTTACGCTAAAGAGGTGCATTTAAGGGTTTCTTCCCAGTTACAGCAAATATAAAGAGGACAGGTTGAAAAAACAAACAAAAGAAAAACAAGTCAGAACCAGATGGGTCTAATGTAACATCACATTTTTGTTGGGTATCAACCAAAATCATCATAACAGCAAATTTTCGAAGATGTAAAAGGAAGGACGGCGCTCCTTCTGAGCGACTGGAAGACTGCAGCAGCGGTGACTCCATTTCAGGTAACGTAAGCTCATTGGACATCCTGCAGTTCGTGTCATATCACGGGCCTTTGTGTAATTTTTTTTTTTTACTCATTTATAATTATTTGGCAGCAGCGGCAGGAAATGTAACACTTGGCTTCTAATATAGGTGCTAATAAACCCTATTTGTGAATTTTTCCCTCCTGGCTGAAGTGGCACCTCTCAAAAAGTAATGAGTCAGGGTAAGCTAAAGGATCATAATAACGATTGTGCTATATTCTTTCCACTTGAAATCTTATTACTAATGCACAGATTGCAACTGGTTCCTCTTGTATGAATGGAGTGGCCATGACTCACTGACACCATTTAGGTCTGTCTTACATCTTGTTTTAACTAAATAAACCTGCTCCAGGTTAGGTTTGCTGTGACAATCAAAGAAGGTTGGCAATATAGTCCAACAACATTAATATGCATATGGAGAAAGTGTCTTATTAATGATAAAAATATCTCCTGACCAAGTTGGGAGAAACCAATAAGAATATTGGGCGTGCCAGCCGTTGGTCTAGAAACACTAAGACATTTTTGCAGTAGGAAACCTGCATTACCTGCAACCCACATGGGTTGCAGGCAGTGTTGGGAAGGTTACTTTTAAAATGTATTCCACTACAGATTACAGAATACATGCCCCAAAGATGTATTTTGTAAAGTATTCCACTACGTTAGTCAATGAGAGTAACGTATTCTGAATACTTTGGATTACTTAATATATTGTCATGCTTTTTACAACTACATGAATGTACTATTGCTGTGTGATTTATTACTATTACTGAAGGATGCTCGTCATACCAATACCAACTAGATTTTTGAATCTTAATATAAAATGAGTAACAGTAGGGTGGACAAGACTGCACTTTTTGCAGCGATCTCGTATAGAAAACTATTCAGCGTGTTTATAAAAGGGGTGGCTGTAGCTCAGGTGGCAGAGCAGGTCAGCCACTAATCAGAAGGTCGGTGGTTCGATCCCAGGCTGCCTCCTGGCTGCATGCCAAATATCCTTGGGCAAGACACTAACCCCGTGTTTGCCTACTGGTGGTGGTCAGAGGGCCCGGTGGCGCCAGTGTCCGGCAGCCTCGCTTCTGTCAGTGCGCCCCAGGGCAGCTGTGGCTACAATGTAGCTTGCCAATGTGTGTGTGAATGGGTGAATGTAGTGTAAAGCACTTTGGGGGTCCTTAGGGACTGAGTAAAGCGCTATACAATACAACATACCATTTACCATTTCCACCGGCGTGGAATTACCAAAAATATTTCCACAAAGTAACTGTATTCTGTATACCACATTTTTAAGTGGTAACTGTAACGGAATACAGTTACTCATATTTTGTATTTTAAATACCTCCGATACATGTAATCTGTTACTCCCCAACACTGGTTGCGGGTGATGTGACTCACCAACAAAATCAATAACACTGACGCTGATCGTTTGCACAATTATATACTACTTGTTCACAGGAAAAAGAAAGCTTGCAGCGCTGATAATCTCAGCCTCAGCTATCTGATAGAATTATTCATCAAATAAAAAGTGCACTCTTCAGGCCCCAATTTGTTCGACAGTTCATTAAGTTCACATTAAATAATCATTAGCTGCAAAAATACATAAATGTTTGTGATTTCTCCTGAATAATCTAGCAAAATTGGTGCTTTATGTGGTATTACCACATCAAAGAGGGATGATTTGTTTTGTTAACTTTTGGAAGCTTCAGCCTTGTGATATCCCTTAAGAGGAAACTTTTATTGGCATTTAACTCTGAGTGATTACGTAAGATCTTTTGTGAGTGCAAGCACAGATGAGAGCTCAGCACTAAATGTCAAAACACATCACTTACGGACTAAAGAAGAGGTGCCGCATTGATTAACTGATAATATTCGTGTTCCAAACTGCGAGCAGCCGAGGCCGGCCTGTTTGATTTAAGTTCATTCATTGGTTGAAGCAGTCGGGGACATTTTGATAGTGAGTTCGGGGTAATGTTACTAGAGATCATTTTCTGTAGGCATTTTCTGTAGTTGTGCTTTCTTAAAGAAGCCTGCTGAGAAATATCGCTTTCTGAGAGATGATGTACAGCTATTATTAAAGACTTGCATTTCTTCTGCTTCTAAAAAATGTCAATTTCTAATGAGACAAAATAATTGATGACATAAAGACATATTATTGGCATCAGTGTTTTTTCGCTGTGTTATTTTATAATAACCATCATAAATGAACATTCAAGTGAAACATAAATCCACATCTCTGTCTTTGCTCCGTGATACTTTTTCTATATTTCTTAAATGACAGCATAGGTCCTGATCCAATATATTGGGAAAATCAATCATTTCTGATGATTCCAGGGTTATTGAAGGAAGTGAAGAAAATAATCCCTATCACAACTGGCCCACATAAACCATTAAAAATATGGCTTTGATCGATATCTGTATTAATTAAAGAAGCGATTTGACAAGGAAGTTGGACGACGGCACTTTATCATGCACGCTCAGTGAGTCACGGATTAAGTTGTGCTGCGGTGAGGATATCTGCCACGTGTCACAGTATTAAAGTGAGGAAGGGATAACGTCTCAGTCTTCGGTGATGAGATTTGCGCTTCCGAGTGAGAGAAATAGACCTGTTATGGACTTCGATTTCTCCTCGAGGAAACGACTGCAAGGATGCACAGCAGCCTCGCAGTTATAGAGCGCTTGTTGCCATCTGTTATGTAACTCCATACATGCCAGCTGTCATATCCAGACAGATTATGCAGTTGTTAGCCGTGCTGCTGTTTGTATTAGCAGCTGTAACACTAGATAGCTCGGTCTAACCTTTCTGCGCCTTCAACACCGCGTCAGAAGCTTTCGTTCTCATTTTAGGCAATTTACATGTATGAACAATTCTTGGACTTGGCACACACTTCAAAAAGACTATTAAAGTGTCAAATTAAAGCTTTTATTGGCTGGGATGTTGGCATTTTATAAATTATTGGTTATAAGAGAGCGCAGTGGGATGTTTATACATCTTAAAAGCTGTCTTAAAAGCTTTGTGTTTTTCCCAGCCGGGTGTCACTGTCAGCACTGAGCAACAAGACAAAACACAGTGTGACTGGAGAATGTGCAAGGTGAGATGTGATCTCTAAAGTGAATCAAATGGTTCAGACACTGCCTTTGGAAGCTTAATAGGGGATTTAATAGGCCCAGACAGAGAAACAACTTACATTTTTCATGATGCTGTTTCTCAGGGGTATTAATGTTTGGACAAGCTGACAAACCTAGAAGATATTTATGAACAGTGTGCTGCGGTTGCTACAATTCAGGTGTCTCGGAGGATCATTTTGGGATGGATTCTTACTTCTCGAGCAGAGGGCCGAAATGGATTTCTTCTCAAAATGAAACAGAGACATACCAGCTTGGAGAAAATAGGATTTACAGTACAGTTCCTCCAACAACGGTGTGGATTATATATATAAAAAAAGCTCTGAGCATCATAAAAAAGAATCCACGCAGGCAGATCACAGGTTCAAAATAAGTCTCCTTACAAAAATAAGAATGAAGAAGATGATGGATGGATGGATGGATGCAAGCAAAGATAGGACATGCTGGTCCAGCAGCTGGGAAAGTGGCAAACCTGGCCCCTCTATAAATTCGCTTTCATATGCTTCTTTTTTCTAGCACCAGCATAACGTTGCCTGAGCTATATATTCAGATTTCCAGCAGTATGCGTTTGAAAAAACTAAATGAAAATGAGACTTTATGGGAGTTTTAAATATCAGTATTTTGGATAAATGTGTATGTATAAACAGGACAATCTCATCTTTAGCATCAGATGCTGTGGGCAGAAGCAACGCCCAGAGACTAATTGCATCCATAGGTGAGTGCCTTGCACAAGGGCACAATAACAGGCGAATCACCTCAGGTTTTAATTAAGTTTTTAATGGTGGGAGAAGCCGGAACCCCAAGAGGAAACCCACGCAAGCAACAGTGCTAACCACTGTGATTTACTGTAGCATTTAACTGAAACCTCTTTCTGCAACCGTACCAACATCCAACAGGCTGTTATCAGTCCATCTAGAGTTAGGATTAGGATTGGGATTTGATTAATGCCAACTGCTTCTTATAGAAGTTACACCAGTTCAGAAGACTCAAACATTTGGTACGTAAGATCTTCAACCCTAAACTGGTGGATGTCAGCCCTGTACACTGACGACTGATTCGAGGCATCAAGAACAAATAACACCAAAATAATTATAATAGCAACACTTAAATTTAATCAGAGCATTATTCGTTATCAAATTGACCTCATCTAAATAATAAAAAAGGACAAATATTGAATTTGCATAGCTAGAATTCATTTGCATATTTTATAAAATGAAATTCTGCACTTGTCTTTAATACAATTTTCAGCTTTTATCCAAAGTATAATCCACTTTACTGTGTTTTGATTCTGGTGTCAGGCTTTAAGTAATTTCAAGTAAATATTATTATTGTTCTATTTGTATTATGAGACCAGCTGGGCTCATTTTGACCTAAATATTAAATAACTGAAATTAAAGAACAAATGGCCAGCTCTGAGACTTAATCTCTCCAACATGTCCTTCCCCTGAGCCTCCTTGCAGACATGCCCAAAACCTTATGTATGAGGCATCCAGGAAGCATCAAATTCAGATGCTTGAACCGTCTCATCTGG